>NC_086106.1:21670436-22045436 GCF_963921235.1 Mobula hypostoma
TAAGCGTGAAGGAAAAAAAAAAATAAAAGCTGAGAATTGTGCTTGAAAGGTAAGGTTGTGGTGGTGGGGGGAGAAACACGAGGCGATAGGTGAACATCAAAGCGGGGGGGAGGTGGAGATGAAGCAAGGAGCTAGAAAGTTGACTATTTAAAGAGGCTGAAAGCCCTGGAAGGAAAGAAAAAAGTGGGTGGAAGGGTGTTGTGATGGGGCAACAGCTGGAGCCTAAGGGCGGCAAGGGGATACTATGGCAGAGGGGGAAAAAAGAGAGAAAAAAAAAACGATGACAAATGGTGAAGAGGGTCGGTGATGGGAACCATTATTGGACATTTGAGAATTTGATGCTCCTGCCATCAAGTTCGAGGCTAGCCGAAAGGAATATAAGGTGTTGTTCCTCCAATCTAAGTGTGGCCTGTTCACGACAGTGTAGGACGCTATGAATGGTCATATCGGAATGCGAATGAGAGATGGATGTCCACTGATAGACACTCCACCTATGAGTCTGCTGTGCTCATATAGTACTGGTGTGGCCAGATGTATATTGGTGAGTTGCGACGTCGTTTGGCAGATGGATTTGTCGGACATTTTCTTCTGCTCGCCAGAACAAGCGGCACTGCCAGTTCTGTGACGGTGAAAGTTTGAGAAAAAGATGAGATGCAAGTGAGGCAAAGTCGCTGGTAGAGGTACGGAAATTCTTCACTTGAATAAGGAGAAAATATGTGTTGTTCTGTAATGGAAAGCTTCAGCCGTAGACACTTTCGGAGAAACTCAGTAAAGTGAATATTATGTTTATAAGCGACAGCACGGGGATGTACTGAAAAGATAGCTGCCAGTCCACTAGGTTTACGAAAGGTGGATGTAGAGAACAATTCTCCAGTGATCGGAACAGAGAGATGGAGAAATGGTAAATTTGCCAGACAGTAGTCTTCCAGTTCGCATTGTATACATACTTCAGCTCCAATGTTATCATGATGAGGCCGCTCTCAGACTGTCGGAGCAACGTTTTATATTCTGTCGTGGTTGCCTTTATCCTTATTACATAAACATTGATAACTCATTTATTCATTGTCCTGCCTCTCTCCTTGTTTTATTCAGCACTCCAAAGCCAGCCTTCGCTTTTCTTAACTTAGTCATCACCATTCTCTTGTGACCCGGGTCGTCCTCTTATTCCCATGGTTCACTGGCGTCTCCTTGCAGATTACTTTGTCTTCCGGCTGTTTCGTTTTTGACTCATCACCTGACAGCTGCTCATTTAGTTTTCTTTTCTTCTTCCCCACCTTCAACTTGGTCTCGTTTATCATGTAATCTGTCACATTGCACGCCTTCCCCTCACAGATTATAATTATCTGGTCTATACGTCCTTCCCTTCCGCCTGTAAAAGTCGACTTCCCAAAATATAAACTATATATTCCTCTCTATAGATGCTACTCAACCTGCTGAATTCCTCACGCACTTTGCGTGTGTTCCTCTAGACTGCAGTATATAAATAATCTCTTGTGGTCATTTGATAATAAATTAGCGTTTGACTTTAATCTCCTCTGCCTGAAATACGAGAAATGAATACGACCTGCAAGTTCACAAGGTGATGAGAGGATGTTTCACGGGCCTTGTTCAGACTTCCTTGTTATGACCGCTGGCATGACCAATAGTTTGCTAACTGACACAGAAGAGACGGTTTCGAATAACCGCATTGAACATTTATCTCAGACATAGAGTAAAGCATTCTACCAGACATCTAAATCACCCTAATTTGAACACATTGCGACACTACATATTTTGTTATACTTCAAATTACCAGGTGCTTCATAAAGTCTCCGGATGTGCACAACTAAACAGCTAAGCGTTCAAAAGATACTTAGGTCACTGTGTGCATGGGTCCTCCTATATCCGAAGTATCCTTTTCAAATGGCACTTTACAACTATTCGTGACCTCAGTGTGAAGTTGAGCCCATGATGAGAAAGTAAAGCAAGCGAGTCCCTTGCACGTGCTATTCTTATATCCCCGAGTCGCCAGGAACCGAACAGTAGAGCCATAACGAGCTGGGAAACCAAAGGGAATTATGCGCTGCAAACATATAAAAGATAAACCAATCAACAACCGGCACAGTAGAAACGGCATTAAACTGGCAATTAAACTAACCTTTCAAGTTGCAATTCCTGAATAAATTGGAAAGGTCCACAGAAGGGATTGTCTCATACGAGTTGCATTTGCATTTCGTTCGATGCTGGTACATAGCGCACTTGATTGTCGCTATCCTGAGCATGATAATGAGACTGTGGGAATGGATGAACATTGCGTTGAAATCCATATCAAAGCATAAAACTTAGATACAGTCTTCAAAAATCCATGTTGAAGCCAATTACCTCTTCAGCCTTGAACGCATTGTTAGAGAAGGTGGATGAAGATGATCAAACATAGCCATTGGAACTCTTCCAGATAAAGATTTCCCAACCCAGTTTCCACAGACCCCTTGATCATTACTGTTGCTCCATGGCATAAAACGGGAGTATATGCCCTTGTTCTAGATAGCTGCATGTTTACAAATGGAAGGTTATAGGCAAAATTGCGCATTATGAATGCTGGAAAGGTTTAGAGCATTAAGCGTCTTGAATTAGGTCCTGTAGGCATTAGTGTCATCTGACCATCTTCTGAAATCTACATTTCCAATTTTCTAGCTTATATTTACTCGTTGCACCTCAGGAGTATTTTGTAAATTTGCCTTGATGCTATTCAAATAACTAATCACCTGAGTTTCAAAAGAGTCATTTCTGCAGATTTTGAACACTAAGATACACAAACCAGAACAAAAAAAAAATCGCAATAGAAATAAATTTACATTATAAATGGCGATCTGATATCTCGATATATGAAAAGGACAGCATTTTCGAAGCAGATTCAATATTAGTTTTGTTCACATCCTTTGCCTCTATGTTTAATTGGTGGTGAGCGGACGATTTGAGGCGAAATGTCGGTGAAAATAAAATCATATTATGTTCATTTTTTGTACTTATCGTTCTACGAATCCAACCACAGCCAGATCCTCAAACCATTGGATTCATAACTTAAACCGTTCTAGGTCTGCACTCGAAAATAACACAGTACAGACTTTCAGGGTACACTTCAAGCGAGCTAACGGGTTTTCTCCGTGTACTCCCTCTCGTGGCTTGCGGTTTCGAAATGTACCAGGTTAGATAAAGGATCTTCAATGTGTAGTAAATTAATCTACATGAATCAGTGATCATAATATGATAGAAGTATAGCAGTCAATTAAATGTAACTGGAAGGATATTCCTTATGTTCATTGCAGTAAATGTGGTCGGGATGGTTGACGCAAAAGACAATCCTGGATTTGGTTTTGTGAAATGAGATAGATTTGATGAAATCTGATGTATAAGATTGCTTGTGCTGTTTTTTCCTTAGATTATGAAGACACGCAGTCCTCTTTTTATTGTCATTTAATAATGCATGTATTAAGAAATGATACTATATTTCCTCCGCTGTGATATCACAAAACACAGGACAGACCAAGTCTGAGAAAAACAAACAAAACGACATAATTATAACATATAGTTACAACAGTGCAACAATTCCATACTTGATGAAGAACAGCCATGAGCACAGTAAAAAAAGTTCAGTCTCATAGACTTTAAAGGGAGAAAAGCAGTCTTATGAGAATGATCCTAGAGATGAAAGACTTATCGTATGTGGAGCATTTTATGGCTTGCTGAAGTAGAACACTGATGCTAATCTCATCGTAATGTAACGCATATAATACTTCCAGTAGCGGCAAAGTGGAGCCTCAGAGAGAGAAAACTTCAGAAAAGAAATGCATTCCGTACATTAAAGAGGAAACTTAATGGGAGATTGCGACTGTGTTGCACTCCTTGCCACACACTATTGTGGAGCACTCTTACAATACACTCCAAGCAGCAGTAAATATCTTCTTAAATCGTAAGTATGTCGTACTTTAGAGGGAGCCGCCAGGAGAATATAGTTTAGATTTTCTAATAAATAGAGAGCAAAGTGGCAGAACCAATGTCGAGAGGTCACGTAGCTCAATACTTCTCCTGTGGTCTTATAGTCATCTCCTGTATATAACTCTGAAACATGCTTTAACGTACTATAGTATCTCTATTAGTTCGATGAACAGCCTCACACGCACATAATTAATAATTAGATATACTCAATAAATACTGAGGGCTGGAGGTCTGAGCAGGTGATGTTTGTGTAGAAATTCTGAACTTTGGAGGGTTGTTTATGTTCCAATTTAATACTTATTTGCGGCTGAGTTCAATGGCTTCCACGCATTGCAGGAAAGATCGGGCGTGAATGTTTGGAGAGCTCTTAACCCCTAATATGCCGTTCTGTATGATTTTGCTGCTTGATCATCCATTCTCGGATGCGGTCTCTAATAGCAGCGGTGATCAGCAGCACATAAATGCAAAAACACGCTGGAAGCCTTGTGGCGTTCATCGCGCAGGTGACCAGGCATGGACTCCACGGGACATTGGAAGAGACCAGGCCTGGTGCGCTATAAGATGGACGTTATTATGCCCGGATTTAAGGATTTAGAAATGCCCCTTAAGTAAATGTTTCGGGATCCTCACTCTTTTTGACGTTAACAATTACTTTGCCATTTGTGTAATGTCTTGGATGTGAAAGTAAAGAAGTATAGACAGTTTGTAGGGGTGGGTGAAAAATGAAACACTGTTATTAAAACGAAAAAAAAATGGCAATAACGAACATCAGCAGATAGCACTTGATAGCTGAATGCAACGTCATTAGGAGGATTCTCGGCGGTGCAGATGTACGGAGGAGTCTCGGCATCCACATCAGTACATTCATCATTGCTACAACTCAAATGTGTATAAGAAATAAGATGGTGTGCCGTCCTTCATTTGACGGGATATTGATTTTAACAGACACGAGAAGATCCTTTTGCTCAGCAAAGATCCGTTTATGCAACACTCTGATAAGTATGCTAATTTCTGTCCGTCTCATCACTCGGTTCAGTGAGGGAGCTCAGAATAGTTACCATGAAGCCTCGTAGATTAGACAATGCCTTAAGTGGATTTTTTGAGCAAAATAGAGCTTTTTGATTTAGACTGGCGCTGGTCTACAGTCAACTTAATAGAATTGTGTAAGATTATGAAATGCATAGACAGTATATTTCCCCCCAGGGCGTTAGGGTCAAACACAATTATTCTTCCTTTTATGGTGACTGGCCAGAAATATTGCGTAGCTATCAGAAGTGTTGTTGTTGTTGTTGTTGTTGTTTCCACACTGAATTGTGGATGCCTGGAGCTCCATACTGGAAATGGTAGAAGATTCAGGAGGATATTTTAAAATATACTATTTTAATGTCGACAACAAATTGAGGTTTATTGTCTTTGTATGAGGGAATGTTTGGCGAGATAGTTTAGTTGCTCTAAATTTATTAACAGAGCAACATGTGACAAAGTATCCGCAGTGTGTTGTCCTCTTTGATTTTGTTTGTTTTATGTTCCATGATATGGCGAAAGGCAGATAATCCATCGTTTTATTGTTTACTACCTCTAACAGCTTTATCACAATTGTGTCCTTTTGTCATGTTATGGACATTTCATTTCCCGTAGGAACTCCTAATACTCTTGTGCAGGACTTGGGGAACGCTAATGCCCCGCCCGCCCCCACCGTACTCAATCCATTATTTGTTTTTATACACACACTCTTTCTCTCACTCTCATTTTTCTCCCTCTGTCTCTCTGTCTATACACATTGCCCATCCTCTGGGTTCTCCCCCACCTTGTCTTTCTCCCCGGACCTCCTGTTCCGTGATCCCTTTGCCAATCACCTGTCCAGCTCTTGGCTCCATCCCTCCCCCTCCTGACTTCTCCTATCATTTTGGATCTCCCCTCTCCCTCCCACTTTCAAATCTCTTGCTAACTCTTCCTTCAGTTAGACCTGACGAAGGATCTCGGCCTGAACCGTCGACTGTACCTCTTTCTAGAGATGCTACCTGGCCTGCTGCGTTCACCAGCAACTTTGATGTGTGTTGCTACCAAAACAAATAGCCGCTCTGTATACGTGAATGAACCCTTGCGGCTCCCCTCGCTCTGCATGGGCAGAGAAATGCACTGCTTTTACTTTAATTGTACGTTTCCTCAGACGACGTCATGCCCTGCAATCTAACCACTTTATTCTTGATCAAGCTCAGCCTCATAGCTCTTATTTCCGAACTCGCAATCGAAATTATTATCTTCAGTAAAACTGCCCTTGCAAGGACCTTGAAGAAACAGCTTTGTAAATTTGGTCGTTCAGTTACTTACCGACTGTGACAGTGACCATCTTTATAGTAAATATAGTAGTAACATCTTAATCCGACATCGGTCTCACTGGTAAAAGTATTGTCCTCAACTCATTCTAATCAGCAGCCGTTATTGGAGAGTGTACAAGTATTCAGGACTTTAAATATCATTAACAACAGCATTCAGTGTACCACAAATCTCTACTAAGTAACTTGTGGAAAAGAAAAATCCGTAAAATTGCCTCATTATTCTTTCCGGACGTCGGTTCCCTAAATTGCAGCAAATCATAAAGTAAAATCCCTGAAATGAGCAATGTAGAATGGAATTCACCAGATCAGAGCGGGAAAGTAATCTGACATATGATATCCCCAGTATAAAATAGATAATTTTTTGGTGTCAAAAGTTGTTCTTTGATTAGCCTTCACTCTGTGGCATCAAGAATCCACAGTGATCAGGTTCAGATCGCAGAACAGGAATGGTCTGAACAATACGGCTTACCTACTGCTGTCCCAGCTGCCATGCTAGTGGAGCAGCGTCCCAACAGAAGGATGCGATTGGGAAGGGGGGAATCTTTACCGGTTGTTGTACACTGCACAATTTCTGGGAAAGGTCGTTTCAACCATGCAAAGTCAGAAGAAAAAAGAACTAGCGTATGCGCACGTCCAATCCCATTATAAACTATACTGCATGGAACGCAGGCGAAGTGCCTCGTTGAAATTACCAGTAGATTTCACTCTGCTCCTCAAGTTATTGACGGTAGACAGTTTAGCGAGTATTTGAGTACGCTGGGAACCCCTTTCCATATTATGTGAATATTCATATTTATATTCAACTTTACATAAATAGGTGTCGTTGTCCTTAACTAGAAGTTTCATAATTTTGAGCGTAATTGTCATTTCTGCTTTATTTTATTTTCTCATAAATCCTTGTCATGTGTGCATACGCTCCCTTCACTTTCAGCGTTGTGCCTGTTTCAAGAATTGTCACGTTACAAATTTAATTCTATCAATTAGCATGGAACCTGCAGGTGATTCTGAGTGACTGACATTCATATTTCGTAATTGCTGTCGGGCTCTGGGTCACGTACTGTGTGAAGAAGTCTGGAGATTAAGAATATGGATAAGCGAAATGGCATTAGATGTCAAATGTACAACATTTCTAAAACTATGTCTTCATGAAATTCCGAATCCGCCTGTCAGATTTATATTGAACTCACACATTGCGGAGAATTGTGAACTGTAATCACTACAAGAGTAGAGGCACAGCGGGACGATCAAGAGAAATTGCATCGTTTCGTCTCCAAGTTTCAGATGGTTTATATTACGGAGAGTAATACTGCTGTGGTACGTTGTTCCTCAGAACTGGGCAGAGGCACTTACGCTGGTTGCTTTTCTAGATGTATTGTACTTCGGCACTGTTTCCAAATTACCTTTCGTGCGAGAAAGTGTCAGGTTAATGAGCAATAGTTATGGTTCTGCTTCCACTCAATTTCTTGGCAACTGATGTGAAAGCTGCTCCCTAACTGTTTTAACGGCAACAGGAGTAACACCTAGTCTTTTGAATGAATACATAAAGACAGGGATCTGCCAAGAGGAAATGACATAATTTACAAGTGCCAGGGTGAAAAGAAGTCTTCTCAAGGTAATGTGAGTGTCACTAGGTTTACAAAAATATCAGCAGACCGTCTCCAGATGTTTCCAGGGATAGAGTCAAAAAGATAGAGAAAGGAGTCAGATATGGAACAAGCGATTTGATCGACCCAATGGAAGTTGGAGGCAAAGTTGATGAAGTTGATGAAATCCGCAAATGTACATGAAGCAACACCAGTGTAGTCGTCCATGTCTCACTGAAAGAGTTGGGGAACGTCGGGGCGTTATCTGTGTAGACTTGGGTCATAGACTGTTCTATATAGGCGAAGCATATATAGACATGACAGTGGAAGGGGCGGGTGGGGAGTTATGCGGATTCCTATGGCTACACTGTGGGTTTGGAGACAATGGGAGGAGCCGAAAGAAAAAAAAAATGGTTGGTTTGTGAACCAGCTGCTCAGTATTGTTCAGCTTGATGCTTTTAATTTGCGAGATCATGTTTGCGATCCGCTCAGATTACAGTTTCGCTAATGTCGCAGAAATGCTTTCTCTATACACACAACAGTATTACTTACTTTATCAACAAAGTCAGCTGCTAGAAAATTCATTCATCTATGCCTGCTATGACAAGCATTTTAGCCGATGTACTTCAGTACTGGTCCGAGTACACTGCCGATCCTCCTTAATTACAAATATTGCTGATGGACTATGAACCACAGTATATAGCAGTCTTCACTTATTTAGCGTGTTTTGACAGCACTGATTACAATTGCGTGCACGGATGAATTTGATAATATATTTTAAGATATATTCAAAGAAGTCATACAGCATAGTATCAAAATGAAGAGAGAAAAAAAACAGTTTGATTTTTTTTTCTCTAAGATCGTCATCCCACACTCAGAGTAATACTATCACTTTCACTAGCACTCACAGGAGCACATCATCAGACAAAAACCGTTGCGTTGTGGCATCGTCGGGCATACTTTTCTGTTATGAAATGTAATACTTACATGATGTCTTCATTTTTTTTTTACTATAGACACGTAAAGGTAATTTCATGAGCTCGTTATACAGTGTTCCTTTCCAACTCATCACCTCTACAAGGTGTCTACCGGGATCTAATGCACAAGTTTTATCAATGATTTTATAACATTATTTTTTTGAAGAATTGTATAAAGGTGATGGAACAATTGTTAATTGCATATTATGTGTGTCCGTGTGTAGGTATATGCGTGTGTGTGTGTGTGTGTGTGTGTGTGTGTGTGTGTGTACGCATGTATTTATATGGTTCAGCCGTCTCTTCATACACACTTACAGTAACATGTGCAGATAATATGAACAAATATAAATTTTAAAACAGTGCTAATGTCTGAAAAAAAATGTGCACGTTCTGTCATTCTAAAGCATGTAGTCTTTTGCTCGAATTATGGCAGTAGTTGCCAGATGTGTCTATTACTTTTAAGCGCTTCAGAAGCAAATGTAGAGTAAACAGGACATAGTATACATGACACTTAATTCGGTTAAGACAATAAGACTTAGGAGAGAAATTAAGGTATTTGGCCCATCGAGTCTGCGCCGCCATTCAATCATGGATGAGACATTTATTCCTCCCCAACCACATTTTCCGATCTTCTCCGCGTAACCTTTCATGCATTTTGCTATCTAGAAGGATCAATCTCTTCCTTAAGAATACGCAACGACCTGGCCTGCACACACAGCTGCAAGTGGCAACAAATTCCACAAATTCAGCACCTTCTGGTCAAGATTTTTCTTTTCACATCCCTGCATCTATGTTGTGAATGGACTCATATCCTGATGCTATGCCCTCTTGTCCTAGACGCTCCCAAAATGGGATTAATCTTTTCCACATCTACTTTGCCCTGGCTGTTCAACCTGCGGAGGGTTTCAACGAGATCCCACTCATCTTTCTAAATTCCAGCGAGTACAGAGGCAATGGCTGATAAATTTGTGTTCGGTCAGGGCATCAATGTACATGGGGCGAAGGCAGCAAATTGGGAGAGCATAACGAAAATGGATGAGGCATGATGAAATAGCTGACGAGGGATTGCCGGAGCAAAGCATAAACCAAATACCTTAATTTTGCTGATATGTCTTGTCGTCTTATGTGACAAACCAGATAATGTCACTGTCCCTCGGTCATTATCAACGGACATAACTAGTCCCTCTGTATCTAGAAAGTCACAGCAACAGAAATGAAGAGATAGAAAACGAACATAGGACTTGGCTCATCTCCATGACAACAAGCAACAGACATCCCCACTGGTCAACTAATGCAAACATCCAGAACGAAAACATATCCCATATGCAGCTTGAATTAGCAAATGGAATAATATTTGGCATTCAGTTTACCAGAATAACGTTGTGTATGCATTATCTACGAGCCGGAATTTATGTCAAGCCAGTGAAGCGGCGAACATGTAAAAGCTCGCCAATACCTAAGGAGTTACTTCATTTCAGTCTAATTTGCCATTGTCGTTATAGAATAACATGGCGAACATCTTATCCAGACTGAGACGGGAAGGTGGTGCAGAGCTTCAAAGCATAGTTCTGTTTTCCCACGTTTCTGGGATCGATTCCATCAACTGTCTGGATTTCTGATGCGTTCCGCGAGACAGTGCAGGTGCATCCGGTTGTACAGTTACCAGCTATATCCAACAGACGTGCTGTCACTCAGTGAAGCGTAGAATAAGTGTTGTTTCGCGGAAAGTTATTGGAATTAAACAGATTCCTCAACAACAGTTCCCTACAGGGAATGGCTGATTGAAAAGGTTTAATATGGTTAATCGGGTGGTAACCGTATGAACTTCCAGATACCCTAACGAAACATAGGATGAACGAAAAAGAGTCTCGCCGATTTTGCTGCAGTAAGCAATTCAAACGAATATTTCATTTTTTTAGGATATGCAAAAGCAAAAAAATTACAGGCAAAACAATATCGAAAACCAATCAGTATGCATCAGTGCTCAAATGGATCGACCGCCGAGTTATCCAGGCTGATTGAATCTGTTCATTGAGATCCCTTTCGTAGTGATTCACCACTATCGCAAGAATGTAAGAATATAGAACATAGAACATAGAATAGTACAGCACAGTACAGGCCCTTCGGCCCACAATGTTGTGCCGGCCCTCAAACCTGGCTTCCCATATTATCCCCCAACTCAGATTCCTCCATATACCTGTGTAGTAGTCTCTTAAACTTCATTAGTGTATCTGCCTCCACCACTGACTCAGGCCGTGCATTCCACGCACAAACCACTCTCTGAGTAAAAAACCTTCCTCTAATATCCCCTTTGAACTTTCCACCCCTTACCTTAAAGCCATGTCCTCTTGTATTGAGCAGTGGTGCCCTGGGGAAAGGCACCGGCTATCCACTCTGTCTATTCCTCTTATTATCTTGTACACCTCTATCATGTCTCCTTTCATCCTCCTTCTCTCCAAAGATTAAAGCCCTAGCTCCCCTAATCTCTGACCATAATGCATACTTTCTAAACCAGGCAGCACCCTGGTAAATCTCCTCTGTACCCTTTCCAATGCTTCCACATCCTTCCTATTGTGAGATGACCAGAACTTGACACAGTACTCCAAGTGTGGCCGAACTAGAGTTCTATAACGCTGCATCATTACATCGCGACGCTTAAACTCTATCCCTCGACTTATGAAAGCTAACAGCCCATAAGCTTTCTTAACTACCCTATCCACCTGTGAGGCAACTTTCAGGAATCTGTGGACGTGTACCCCGAGATGCCTCTGCTCCTCCATACTACAAAGTATCCTGCCATTTACTTTGTACTCTGCCTTGGAGTTTGTCCTTCCAAAGTGTAGCACCTCACACTTCTCTGGGTTGAACTCCATCTGCCACGTCTCAGCCCACTTCTGCATCCTATCAATGTCTCTCTGCAATCACTGACAATCCTCTACACTATCTGCAACGCCACCAACCTTTGTGTCGTCTGCAAACTTGCCAACCCACCTTTCTACCCCCACAACCAGGTCGTTAATATAAATCTCGAAAAGTAGATGACCCAGGACAGATCCTTGTGGGAAACCATTAGTCACAATCTTCCAATCTGAATGTACTCCCTCCACCACCACCCTCTGCCTTCTGCAGGCAAGCCAATTCTGAATCCATCTGGCCAAACTTCCATGGATCCCATGCCTTCTAACTTTCTGAATAAGTCTACAGTGTGGAACCTTGTCAAATGCCTTAATGAAATCCATATAGACCACATCCACTGCACTACCCTCATCTATATGCCTGGTCACCTCCTCAAAGAACTCTAACAGGCTTGTTAAACACGATCTGCCCTTCACAAAGCCATGCTGACTGTCCCTGATCAGACCATGATTCTGTAAATGCCTATAGATCCTATCACTAAGAATCTTTTCCAACAGCTTTCCCACCACAGACGTAAGGCTCACTAGTCTATAATTATCCGGACTATCCCTACTACCTTTTTAGAACAAGGGAACAACATTCGCCTCCCTCCAATCCTCCGGTACCATTCCCGTGGACAACGAGGACATAAAGATACTAGCCAGAGGCTCAGCAATCTCTTCTCTCGCCTCGTGGAACAGTCTGGGAAATATTCCGTCAGGCCCCGGGGACTTATCTGCCCTAATGATTTTAACAACTCGAACACCTCCTCTCCATTAATATGAACTTGCTCCAGAACATCAACCTCACTCATATTGTCCTCACCATCATCAAGTTCCCTCTCATTGGTGGCAGAATATCTGCAACGCATTGGTTCTATCTGTGTTTCTTCCACAAAGACCACACAATCGTTCTGTGCTATAATATTCAATAAGAAATCGGAGAATAACTCATTCGATAATTCCTGCGTCTATACGTTTGTGCAGCAGGCTGTCTTCCTCTCAAATTATAGTTTGTTTTGTCAGTGCTGCAGAGTGAAGTTTAATTGATTCAAACACATTGGAGTTAGAGCAATCTCTGGCCATATCATCCAGGAGGTACCGGATTTGTAGGATATTTCTTTATGCAACCAATTCAATATTTGTGTTGATTATTATTATTAGTAGTAGTATTACTTTTTTTTTTTTTGCGTTCTACAGCACACACAGCGGTCTCTGTGCGAAATATTATTTTGCCCATTGATTACCTTTAACTGTAACTATCGGATTTTGCTTTTGTCGTGGCACTTCTTTGCTTATTAGCAGTGTAAGCCTGCAACTTTCGTTGTCCACAATCGTCGAAGTGCGTTCGTGGCAGTCAAGGAATCCATCTCTACTTCTTGTGCTATATTACTTCATCAAGTATCTTCAAAATTTATCAATATGCTGCACGTAACAAACGGCAGCTATACGATCCTTTGGGAAACTGCAGCTGGTTGTAATTATTCGGCACTCCTGATTCATCCATTTAGGCGGATTGTTGAGCCAGGAATTATACCAGTTGGCTCTGTAATGGTACGAACCTCCTCTCCAGCCCGCAGGAACTGGGGAGTCCCCGAAGTTGAATGGCTCAGGGGTCAACTTTTCCCCTTTTTCCAATAGATTCTTCTGGCGTGTCTTACCGGGACACTAGACATTGCCGTCACCGGAAACAAATGTGCCAGGGGCATACGCCTTTTGAAGGTGCACTCCCTCTTCGTCGTGCTTCTGACAATCACTGTCATCTGGCTTGCCTGTACAACTAAAGGATTCTGCAATTCGGACCCTTACTGTACACCAGCAGAAAATCTCTACTGCCTTTCGTTGTCTTCTGGATCGTCCACTAAGAATGCTTCGCCCTTAGGCACTCTGGGAAAGTTGGGGTTCCGCAACGCGCTCGCTACTTCCACGGGCCTTGCTACCATGGTTTCGACTGGGTGAACCACGCATTCCCTCGTCTAAATTCGGTTTCCGGCCTGATTCAGCATTGTACTTCCGCAAAAAGCATCTCAAAGCACCGGGTACACGGTCAATGTTCCCAGGAAGCTCCCGCCAGCCTTCTCATTGCATACCCCCCCCCCCCCCGCCGGAGCCTCTTCATAAGAGGTTTGTTGGTCCCCACTAGAATTGAAACGCTGTTCTTATCAAAAGGGTCCAAACAATCAAGCACCAATGTACAATGACGTCAGACACTCCCACATCGGCCTCGGAGAACGCCAACTTCTCAGACAAATCACCGCCGTATGGATAATCACTGGCACTAAGCTCCCAGATCTCTAGTGCACTAAATGGTGTCAATGGTAAATGCTTCAGATACCGGTTGTACAAAGAACGGTACGACCACCCGTCCTGCCACCTAGTGTCTAGTATGGCTTTAACATAAATACCTTCTACTCGTAGCGAAACACTGGAACATAGACCGATTAAGCCTTCAGGAATTGGGTATTTCATTTTCGAGTATTCCTTGGTACATCGCTGGGAACGTGTTCCCACACAGACAACTAACCGTTCCCTCACTGTGTTTCCTCTAAGTTTTCCCAACGACTCTCTCGGCTTAGGTACCCGGGGCCTCACTCTCCTTCTCACGTGACACCTGCCGCCGGCAGACCACCACATTGTTCGTCCCCCTGGGGAATACGCAGCCCCATCATCTCCATCATATGGGAGGGAAGGGGCTCACACCCACTGATAACAGCCGAAACATTTCAGTTCTCAACTCTGCCACAATCTCCTCTACTGCTCACAGGGTAGGTTATCTGTTGTCATTTCACCGCAGGGGACTACTACCGAGGATGATACCCTGCTGACGGAGCGCTCCTGCGCAACCGCCACGTTCCGCTCTTCCCGTACCTCTCTGATCAGCTCAACAAAAAGATGGAGGGTGCACGTCTTACGAAGCTGTCGAAGACCCGAAGCAATCAGGTCATTGCACTGGACGCTCCTGGCTATCTGGTCCATTCTTAACTGATCCACCTCATCTGTCTGAATGACTCATTTGCTCTGCAAGCAATCTAGGTGCCTCTCTTGCCGAGAATAAAAGCAGAAACCTTCTCCCCCTTCTGCCGCATGTTCTGAAGCCCCACTATGAACTCCATTGGGCATCCCATCGGGCCAAAGGCGCTGTTCACTGCTTGCACATAATTGACAGCTGTCGCTGCTGGAGACTGCAGCCTGACTGCTCTCACAATGTCAGCGGCCCACCCTTCACACTTTCTAGCAATCTCTGTCGCTTTACATCATCAGAACAATACCACGTATCTAATAACTGAGAGGTCGGCTCCGGATAAGACTCATACTCTTGCTTTCTGTTAGGGCTGGGCGTTATTCCAGAGAATAGGCGGAGTCTGCCATAGCTGGGGTTTGAATCTGATTTTTACATTTAATCGCCAGAGAAGTAAGAGCCGATACTAACTCAGAATTCTCACTCTTCACTGGGGGACGTGGACAGATTCCAAATCCAACCAATCTTTCCTCGGACTCCACAGAAACGAGCTTGCACTGCCTTTGGTATCTCCGCCCCCAGCGATAGCTACCTCAGCGCTCCTCTGCAGTAGAACGAGAGCTGCGGCAGCCATTTTAGCAAACCTCTGCCCACAATCGCAACGTTAACAGAACTAAACAGGCGAATTGACAATTCATCTGGAGTACAGTTATCTACCCCACTGGTTCATTGCTCTGGGTAATCACACAGTATACGACGGAATCACGCCGGAAACAGCCCCCACAATTGTAACTCTTGTTTCGGTTAATGGCTTAATATAATGAGTGATAGCCCTGGCCCCGGCCAAACTTAAGAAATCCCATTTGGGTGGATGCTGCGCGATGTGTTCCCTTGTACAAATCAGCACCGTGCAGTAACAAACATACACAATATGGAATTAAATGTTTGAGCTTTATAATTGTAACTGTGACCATATGGTTAGTACGGAATATTGCAAAAAAAAAGGCCGATTTTCATGAGACAGTTTATTGCACAATGTTGGAGCTCACTGATAATCCGGTCGTCCGACATCGACCTCCTCTGATCGTCGCTGACATTCGGACCCTTGCTCCATGTTCATTCCGTCCGGTGGTCTCCAAGCTCTCTCCATTGACGTATTCTCTCCTCATCTCTCCCAGGCACAAAATCGCGAAAATCTACCTTCCAGACTCACAAGAAAGAGCACTGGAGAGCCCGAACATTCCAAACCCCCGTATCTCTTGTCAATTTTTAGCGAATAGACTGGTCCTGGACATTTTTCCATCTGACATAGTTTGCATTTTGAGTATGATTGTTTGTGTTTTTTGTATTGGTATATTTATGCTCTATTCTTGGTTGGGGCGTCTGTAACGAAACCCGATTTCCCTCGGGATCAGTAAAATCTATCTATCTATCTATCTATCTATCTATCTATCTATCTATCTATCTATAACCCAATCATTGTTGCTAGTGAGAAACCATTGCATTAGCCGTGAAACCTTACAGCATGTTACACAAAAAAGATACAGGAGTGGGATGCTATGGCTTTGAAAGGCAATGGAGAGAATTCACGTCGAGCATTGTTAAGTCATTCTGGGGTCCTCATCTAAAAAAAAGGTGTGCTGGCATTTGCCAAGCTACAGAGGAGGTCCACAAGCATGGTTCGAGTGATAAAAGCGTTATCATATAAGAACAGTTTGATATCTCTGGTTCTATACTTGCTGGAAATTAGAAGGTTGGGGGGACGGGGGGGATCTTAATGAAGTCTTTAGGTTGTCTAAAGGCGCATAGAGCGTCGATAAGGAAAGGATGCTTTCATTGGGAAGGAGTCCACGACAGAAGGGCACATCATCAGGACAGAGAGGCTTCCATTTAAAACAGAGATGCGCAAAATTTACTTTCGCCCGAGTGTGGTGAATTTCTGGAATTATTACTGCAGGTAGCTGCGGTGGCCAGTTCGTTGAGTATCTTTACCGCAGAATGTGAAATATTTTTGACTGGATGCAGCATCAAATGTTACAGGAGAAGGCCGGGGAATGGGGCTGGGGATTGTGTGGATCAGCCATGACTGAATGGTGGAGGTGACTCGATGGGCCAAATGTCGCAATTCTGTTATTAGCGTAATGTGGTCTTATGGAAAAGACTATTCCTTTGCGTATTTGCGGTGCAGACGGGAGAACTGAAAGATGGGGAAGTTGTTTTTTTCTTTTTTTTGCAAATGACAGAATGGGAGACTGTATAATTCGCATAGCTGTCAGAGTCAGGGAGAGTCTGCACTTTGTGTTTCGTCCTCATCCTCATTCCCACACATACGTACGCTCGCTCCTCATCTTTTTCTGTCAAGTTGATGAAGGGTGTCGAACCATCAATTGTCCTCTTTTCCATAAATGCTGCTTTGCCTGCTGTGTTCCTACAGCAATTAGTATTTTGGTTGGATTTCCAAGATGTGCATATTTTCTCTTGCTTGAATGTGCCAATATATTTTTTGAATGTAATAATTTATTGTTTGTGGTTAAGCTATGGAAATGTTCTGACTGGGATATCCGTAACAGAGAAATGTGCCCTCTATTAAATAAAACAGAGCAAGCCAAACGAAATAGAACGCCAATAAGCTTTTAATGAATTTGCTTTCGTGTCAGTGTAATGCTTCATGTTGTGAATAGCTACGCCTCGATTCTATGCCCATTTTTGCGTGTCTCCTTATTTTCTATGTTGGTTTGAATCCCACACTAGTGGCCTTACCCTCGACAAATTCTGCATTTGCAATTTGATCTGCAGGAGAAGGAAGCATTTCCAACACTTTCAATGCCATGATCAGCCAGAATGATACATAAGAGGATATAACTCCGCAGAGTTATTTGACAGAATTATGCGAACTGATAGACTGTTAATTTTTCCTGGGGGGGGGAGAAAAAATAACTCTCACTGAGTACCCTTTCCTATCATCAGTTAGTGTCAAACAAGAATTATGACAAGCTCACTGAATGGTCTGTGAATACCGGTACTTCACTGTTGGTTTGTTTAATCGGTTGTATATATAGTGTCAGTGGATATAGCAAAAAACAACAAAAAAAAACAAACAAACTTTCTCAGATGTACTATTCATCGTGGTTCCTGGAGGAACACTTATGCATCAGGCAGCATATCGGCTTATTTTCTACTTACAGCATGGCTTTAGTTATCTATAGGGGGAACTGTATTTGCAGGGCACTTAGTTTGCCCTGCCACAATGAACGTGAAGTCTTCGCGTGAGCTGAATAGATTCCAGCATCTCACAGATGTTTCACTAAAACATTTATTTCTGCTTGACTTCCGTTTCTTGAAATACATCACGCGATAACTGACTTTTTGAATACAATACATTCCTTTATTGGAGAGGCATTGACATGCTTTCTCGTCGTTGATGACGTCGGATAACGACATCATGTGCTTCACTTCTGCCTGACAGACGCTCAGATTTCTGAAACATTCAGTTTTCTTGCAAGAGTGACATCGAAAATGCGAGTGTTTTTGCCCGGAGCGACGTTGGCAACATTCATTATTCGTAAGAGCATTAAGTCCTCTACATAGTTGAAAATATAATGAGATGGAATTTTCAACGTAATTTGAACTATTGTTGCTTATTTTTGGAAAAAAACGTAATAACTCATATATATCATGGTACCTTGAAGAGTAAAATGTTATTTTTATATAATTTTATGAGCGGTGCGTATTCTACGAAACTTGTTAGATTATGTTTTAATCCATCCGGGGAATAGAAATGTTAGTGCCTTACATAAATGTTAGTATGTAATGATCACTGAAAGCATTACTAGCTCATTGCACCATGCAGAATGATTTCAAAAGTTAGCATTTATTCGCTTATAAACTCCATCCGTGAATATATAAGAAAGTTGTTTTTCTTATTTTCTCGATATACAACGCTCACTGGATGGAACAGACGGTTTAAAGCTATAAACAGAATTAAAAGAAAAAAAAATGGACCGATGTACAGGAAAAAAAAACTGTTGGGGATTTAGTCAAATGTGAAAGCTTGTCTGAAATCTGCTGACAACCAATGGCCATTTACTGCTAAAGTTCTCTTTCTCTTTGGTATGAAGTTAATTTTGTACAGCATTCACTACAATGCTGCTATGGTATTTCTAATCAATATGGACCTTAAAATTACAGTTTTTATTTTTGGAATCTTTACCAGGTATGTGTTATGCCGTCTCCGTAACACAGGAGGAAAGCTCGATTAAAACAACAGAAGGGGGAAATGTCACTTTAACCTGTTCCGACGGCAATAAAGGTTATTACTTATTCTGGTATCGCCAGTTCACAAGCAGACATCCTGAGTTTGCAGTTCGGAGATATACTGATGGCAGTTCTGATTATAAATCGAAATTCGCTGTCGACTGGTTTTCCGACGTCATGCTTCAATCGGTGCTGAGCTATCAATTGACCATCTCAAAGCTGCGAATGTCTGATACGGCGGTGTATTACTGTGTAGTGAGACTCACAGTGTGGGAACTTTATAGAAACTAATACAATAACTATCTGGGGCACAGCTGCTCTCTGGTCGGGTATATAGATGAAACCGCCTCTGACTGTAGAGCCAAAACGGAACTGAAGGCTCAGAAGAGGGCGAGAGTTGGACATTGCTCTCATGACTTTTTGACTTCCAGTAGCAGCAGAGTCTTCTTTCTTTCAGGTATATACTCATTTTTCTGCTGGAAATCAATTGATCAGTAAACTAGTATAATTAACCGATATTAACTGCTTCACAAATGCATAATGCAGAAAAGAAAAGATTAGTAATCGATTTAAATGCCGCTATGGTGTGCACCAATGTTGGAGTGGATGGACAAGAGCCGAAGGGATTAAACTTGGAGCAAGCAACACACATCAATGTTGCTGGTGAAGGCAGCAGGCTAGGCAGCATTTGATATCTCTTACTAACTCTTCCTTCAGTTAGTCCTGACGAAGCGTCTCGGCCTGAAACGTCGACTGTACTTCTTCCTACAGATGCTGCCTGGCCTGCTGCGTTCACCAGCAACTTTGATGTGTGTTGCTTGAATTTCCAACATCCAACATTCCAATTTCCTGTTGTTTGCGTATTTTAAACTTGGAGCAAATTCTGTTCAAAACAATACCAGTCCTCCTGTCAAATTTAGGACTTGTTTCTCAATCTCTGTGCCATTGTGAATTCCTTTCTCCAGAGTTTTGGCTTTTTTAATCTCCCAGCGAACCATAATCTGACCAGAGTAAATAAGGAGCAGAGATCTCTGCTTGAATAGACAATCTATAATCGATATTGTTGTGTAGCATTACCAGTATGTGTATTGTTATTTGACATTAATGTATAATCCCACTCTCTGTTGATGATTGATTTGCGAAATTTCCAGGTTTGTAACATTGGTCCCTAGACACTCTGTTGTATTTATTTTTGTTTAAATTGCAAAGTGCGTATCTATGTAATATGCAGGCAATCATCGAATAACAGGAAGCTGTTTTTTTTTGCTAAATAATTGCACTATAAATTCGTAAACATGCAGCTAAGCTGTTGTTATTCTGATATTAGAGATTCGAAAATGAGTGGCCGTTCTGAACATATTATGTATGGGATGCATTGTCTGGTCATTTATCAAATGACCGACAGAAAGCAAAAACACAAACAGGCTTTCAGCGAAGTTGCAGAGGATCAGGAAATTTCGTTGTGTAGACGTTTAGAAATGGCTTGCAGGCCGAAATGAATAAACGACGTTATTCAGTCAAAACAATGGTATAATTGGTTAACTGGGTATATTCCTATTTTTTCCGTGTACATCGCCACAGGCACAATCCTGTTGTTAATAATTGTCACCAGCTGAAAGCACACGAAAGAAGGACAGAAAGTAAACAAGAATGCAAATAGCAACAATGCACTGAATTTCAAATGTTTGGAAAAATATTGTTCCGGTGTTGCTGAGCTTTGCGACAAAGATCGTCCAGCGGCCAGGAATGCTACCTTGCAAATCATCAGTATTTCAATCGTTCTGATATGAGTTTCTTCCGAATACCCGGACAATAACTGTCAGCATGTGTTGTTTTCATTTCCAGCTTCTGCAGATTTGTTCTTGCTTCTAATGTCTTCATCTGCCCGACAAGATATTGCAATGGAAATATTTATGTCAGAATGGAAAAGCTTGGCATTTTGGAACTTTAATGCTTATCTATCTGCCTTTCAGAAGACTACGGTACACGTCGGCATGTCGGACAGTAAGAAAGAAGTTAGTAGATATGCTACTTCTTGTAGGGGAACACTTTGGTTCCAGTGATCATAACACCATTAGTTTCAACTTTATCATGAATAAAGACAGATCTGGTCCTCGGATTCGGTTTTTAACCTGGAAAAAGGCCAAACATGAAGAAATGAGAAAGGATATATAAAGCGTAGATTGGGACCGGATGTTCTCTGGCAAGGATGTGATTGGTAAAGTGGAAGGCTTTCAAAGGAGTCATTTTGAGAGTGCCGAGTTTGTATGTTCCTGTCAGGATTATAGGCAAAGTGAATAAGAATAAGGAAACTTGGTTCTCAAGGGATATTGAGACTCTGATAAAGAAGAAGAGAGAGATTTATGGCATGTATAAGAAACAGGGAGCAAATAAGGTGCTTGAAGAGTATAAAAAACTGCAAAGAAATGCTTAAGAAGGAAATCAGGAAGGATAAAATAAGGCATAAGTTTGCTTTGGCAGTCAAGGTTAAGGACAATGCAAAGAACTTCTACAGGTATATTAAGAGCAAAAAGGATAGTAAGGGATAATTTTGGTCTTCTTGAAGATCAGAATGGTCGGCTATGAATGGAACCAAAAGAAGTGGGTGAGATCTTATATGTCAGTTTATTTATTTATTTATTTATTTGCGTCTGTATTTACTAAGGAAACTGGCATGGAGTCAATGGAAACAAGGCAAGGAAGTAGCCAGGTCATTGAACCTATACAGATTGCGGAAGAGAAGGTGCTTGCTATCTTGAGGCAAATCAGAGTAGATCAATCCCCAGGATCTGACAGGGTAGTCATTCCGACCTTGAGGGCGACAGGTGTTGAAATTGCAGGGGCCCCGGAAGATATATTTAAAATGTTGTTGTCTGCCGGTGAGGTGCCAGAGGATTGGAGCGTAGCTCATGTTGTTCCGTCATTAAAAAAAAACGCTCTAAAAGTAATCCGCGAAATTATAAGCTGGTAAATCTGACGTCAGTAATTGGTAAATTATTGGAAGGAGTACTGAGAAATAGGATCTCCAAGTATTTGCATTGGCAGAGACTTATTAGGGAGAGTCACACGGCTTTGTGCGTATCAGGTCATGTTTAACCAATCTAATAGAGTTTTTCGAGGAAGTAATCAGGAAGGTGGGGGAAGGAAAGGCAGCGTATGTTGCCTACGTTGAATTCAGTAAGGCCTTTGACAAGGTCCTGCATGGGAGGTTAGTTAGGAATATTCAGTCGCTAGGTGTACATGGTGAAGTAGTAAACTGGTTTAGACATTGACGCAATGGAAGAAGCCAGAGAGTGGTAGTGGGTGATTGCTTCTCTGAGTGGAGGTTTGTGACTAGTGGTGTGCCACAGGGACTAGCGCTGGGTCCATTGCTATTTGTTATCTACATAAATGATCGGGATAATAATATGATAAATTAGAGCAGCAAATTTGCTGATGATACAAAGATTGGCGGTGTGGTGGAGAGCGAGGAATGTTTTCAAAGCTTGCAGAGGGAATTAGAACAGCTGGAGAGAAATGGGCTCAAAATGGGCTGAAAAATGGCAGATGGAATTTAATACAGACAAGTGTGAGGTATTGCATTTTGGAAGCACAAACCAAGGTAGAACATACAAGGTAAATGGTAGGGAGCTGATGACTGCAGTAGAACAGAGAGCTCTGAGAACACAGATACAAAACTCCCTGAAAGTAGGAGACAGGTAGGCAAGGTCGTAAAGAGAACTTTTGGTATATTGGTATTTTTCAATCAACGTATTGAATAAAGGAGTTGGAATGTTATGGTGAAGTTCTATAAGGCATTGGTGAGGCCTATTTTGGAGTATTGTGTACAGTTTTGGTCACCAAATTACAGGAAGGATATTAATATGATTGAAAGAGTGCAGAGAAGGTTTACGAGGACGTTGCCTGGATTTGAGAACCTGAGTTAAATAGAAACGTTGAATAGGTTAGGACTTTATTCCCTGGAGCGTAGGGGAATGAGGGGAGATTTGCTAGAGGTACATACATTTATGATGGGTATAGATAAAGTGAATGCAAGCAAGCATTTTCCACTGAGGCCAGGGGAGAGGAAGAAATAAACTGAGGACCTGGGTTGAGGGGGAAGGGGGGAAAGTTTAAAAGGAACATGACGGGGGCGGGGGAATCTGCTTCACACGAAGAGTGGTGGGAGTGTAGAATGAGCTGCCAGATTAAGTGGTAAATGCGGGCTCACTTTTAACATTTAGGAACATTGGTTAGGTAGATTTATGAGAGGTTCATGGTCCAGTTGCAGGTCAGTGGAACTAGGCAGAAAAATGGTTCGGCACAGTCAAGAAGGGCCAAATGGCCTGTTTCTGTGCTGTAATGTTCTCTGGTTCTATGGTTCTATGGTTCTAAAAGTTAAGCAGATATTGTTTGAGATAAATGTTCAGTGTTGCACCTCGCGACCTGCTTCACGGTCTTCAAATATCACATATACTTAGAAACAATACGTGAGCATGTATACCTGTTCTTTAATGCAGATATCAAACAGCAAATCATGTGTCTGTATCCTAATTCACAGAGGCACGTAAAAATGTTCAGTAATTTCAGTTCAGGCCATATAACAGTATGTGGAAGAAAATATCTGTCTTTTGTCTCTATTTCTCTGTGCGGAAAGAAAAGGTTTGTGCTTTACATGAACATTTAGCTGCAATGAACCCTGAAATCATTTACAGCTGCTTGATGTTATGTAAACAGTGTTCAATCTTCTGTTATTATTCCCTTATAAAATGCGTAACGTCTGAAAGAATAGAAATCGACTTAAACGATCAGCAGAGCGAGAAAGGTGTGAACATAATCAGAGGTGAATATATTTGGAAAAAAATGTTGTACAAAAGTTTGTTTTACTACCTGTTCATTTCAGCATTTATTTCATTATCGGTACTCCCACTTCTCAAGGTGAATTCCTGGATCCAAGATGTTGGTGATATTGGTGAAGCACAAACAGACCAGAGGGGAAAAGCGACCAAGAATTCTTGCTGAAAAGACGTTGTATCATCAACGGTAATTCTGGTGTATATTTTGCATCATTTTCGTAATGTTTTTATTATTTCAGAACACACATTTAATTGAAAGGAGGCACGGATGCGGAAATTTAGTGTGACTAGTGGAGTGATGACCTAATGCATTTATGAACCTTTACATATAACTCACAACAAATTACTTAAACGAACAAAAACTGCATTATTACACACATATTGCTGAAATGTTAAATGCACAACACTCCTCCCTACTTAGTTGTAACCCTCAAATTAACCTGGAATGCATCTCAGTTTACATGCATATGTATGCGTCCAATGCATCGCCAATTTTAAACTTTCCCACCCAGGCTTTAAACATTCATCACTGTATAGGATTTTTTTCTTACACTTGTAGGATAACCTCACTCCTGAAAAAAATGGGGCTTCACTCTGCATGGTAGTCAAGACGTACTGCACAATATTCCCATTTTCTGAGACCTCTCCTTTGTGGCTCTTGGAGTTGACTCTGGCAATGCAGAAAGTTGTTCTGATAGTTCTAGGTACCTCTTGTCGGTAACACTTGACTCTGTTTTCCTCATCTAATCGAAGTTTGGTCTCCAGATAACCTCAGATGGAATCTCCACTGTATGGAAGAGTGGCCTGTTTTGTTCTTAACATCTTCAAGTAGCCATTTTTGATCACCTATGTAGAACCTCGACAGGACTGTGTAGCCGAATGAAACATAGAACCTTCTTGTTTGAAGAGCTCATATCTTGTTTCGGCTCTTTATCCTGAATATTCCTTCTGATATTGGCTCTAAGGAGCTCCATGCTTGAACACAAAGATCGGCCCTGGATTCGCACAGTGGTCAGTTGCCGGTTTCTTTGAGATATTTATGGAGGACCTTGGCGAGCTCCTGATTCAGTTTCGATGTAGCACGTTAGGCTGACATCTATTCAGTGTTTTATTTAACCACTAGACAATCATTTCCTCGTAGACATTTGTAGATGTCTGGCACGACGCAGATGTAATATATCTGAGTTTAGTGATTTTCAGGAATGTCTGCCACTGATCTGTAACAAACGGTGATCCATTGCCACTGACTAAATGTACCCGAACACCAGTCCTCGAGACGCGATTTCTCAATTCTCCAGTAGTGTGCGAGGCTGTATTGCAGGCTGCTAGGAATACTTCTGGCCATTATGTGGCTGCATCGATAACAAACAAGAAATGTTGTACCCACGAATGGTCCGGCACAATCTGCATGAGTAGTCTGGTAGGGAAATGCGGACAATTCTATACTTGGAGTGGCGCTGCTCATGGCATGCCACGAAATGCAAGGCCGGCTGCTCGACCTCCTGAACTTTGCCAGAGGATCATAGAATATTTCGAGTGATCATCTCTGCCGTAATAGGGAGAATTCACTGCAATTACACATGGACAGAAAAAGAAAAAAATAAAAAAAAAACATTTTCTTTTTTTTTTTGCCCGTGGATCCTTTGTGTACATGTCTATGATGTGAGTTTCTGCTTTTTATTATATGTTTTTTTTTATTTTCCCTATATCTTCACACTTGATCTTTGTTTGTGTGATGTGTCGATAGTTGGGCCAATATATTTTGTATTCAGATATTTTTCCGGGAAGAAAATGCTGAACACCTGAATAAAAAGAAACAGGCAGCTCTGGACGTATTGAACGACCAAATAATATTAGTTACTGATTTGGGCTACTTTTTATGGAACAACTTAGGATGTTTATCACCAAACCGCCCAGGCTCTACCCGGTTATGTGGCACTTCAAAGTTCCCATATTTGTACAAAACCCATAACGGTAATTTTACTTTCTGTATATTCCGCGATAGCAACTCTACTCCGCTCCCTCATTAATTGATGTCCTCCAAAATTATTTTCAAATCCATTGAAGTAATAAGCGTTTTTTTGTACTATGTCGTACGATTCGCATATTGCCTTAGTTATCGTGCAAAAATAATATTATTTTCATCATTCTCTTCTCCTAGTTAACAAAGGCAAGTTAAGATAACTTGTCACCAAATAAAATGAGTGGGGAAGCAGCCATGGGTGTGATCTGAATGTAGTGTGGTGTCTCACAAATATTGCGCTGAACATTATTTCGTCTTGCCTTTTGTTTATCTGCCGATTTCGCCAGATAATTCAAATCAATAAATTCCTTATCCGAGAGATGAATTGAAATTATGTGGTCCAATTTTGTCTCATGGCTTCTGAACTCTGCAGTGTTTATGCAAACAATGACATCGATAATACGAGTGTTTTCACACCGGAGCGACCTTGGGTCGTTTATTATTCAAGAGTTCAATAGTTCAATAGTACCATTTTATATCACAGAATGCATAGAGTAAGCAACCAGAATTTCCTGTTCTTCGCAGACATCCACAAAAAAAAAGAAAAGCACCCCGATGGTTTAATAGCAGTATAAACTTGCTTACCTAAATCTCCGTACCCCTACTTCCCATGATTAACAACAGTAAAGTAACAACCCATCCAGTCCGCAAACTTATTTTAGCAAAGAACATCAGCACCCACCGATCAAACAACTGCAAAGCCCTGTACAGAATAAAAAGAACGAATCCTTCACCTTAGCATTTCAACATACCATAGCCTCTCCCCCCTCTAATAAAGGGAAGTGTTACAGAGGCATAATTTTTCATTCGAATGATATCAATTTCTCTAAATAGTTGAACTGATATTTGATAATTCCGATTGACAACATTTTCTTGAGAAAGAAACTGCATAATCCAAGAAAACAGGTCTCAACGTATTTGTGTGTTATTTTCCTCCCGCGATGAAAACAAACAAACAAAAAAAAAACGTTTCAAATGAGACATTTGTCTGGAGTAAACAGTGAATGTTTTTGCAGTTTAGTTACGTCATGTAAAAGTCAGTCAAAATTCTGTTTTCCATATTTTTGTAAAATTGATCCGAGAATATAAAAGTAATGCTTTATTTTGGCGATATATGTCACTGTACTGCAGTGGGAGGTTAGCTGAAAGATATAAATAAATCTGAACAGAATAAAGACCAAAACATGCCGCGAGTGAAAAATTGCATAAAATGATTGACTGAAATGTTCAAAAAATGGAGGGGCTACGTGTGGAGGTTTTCACGAAATATACCGTTATACAATGGGCGTTTGCACCGACTATGGTGAGTCTCCAACGTATGTTGAAGTTCATTTTTTAAGTCATTCGCTAACGTGATATCACTGACAACTGCGACTTTCCTATGATAGGTCAAGCTCCAACTTCAAAAGTGTGCAATCTGTTATTGAGAACGATGGCCACATGGCTATTCTGCACTTGCTCCGCATTCGATTTACTCTTCCTGTCTGCCATCCGCTTTCCTGCATCCTGCAACTTTAGTGCGACGACTTCTCTATGTGTCCTCTCTACGATCCCCTGAGTTTCCCGAATGTTTCAGAAATCATTCAGTTCCAGCTCCAACATCTCAACGCGGAATGTTAAAGTTTACAACTTGTCCACCTCGCAGTTTAAGTCGTCATGGAGAGTGAAGGTTTCCCTGCCATTGCACACCCCACATGAGAAGCATTCAAATATCTTGCCTGATATCCCTACTCTCCTATCTGAGCAGCTATAAAAAAGGAGAGCGGGGGGGCGGGGGGAGACATAAACGAACTTTTCCTTTGCATTTTCTGACTGCAGCCACTTTTCTCTGAATCCTCAAGATGACCATTCTTCCTCTGTCCACACAGGCACCGGCTGCTGCGCGTGCCAGTGCCCTATTTTAAATTTCTCTTGCTGATCAATCCCAAACGCTGATGTGTCCCTGACCAAAGTTATTTTCCGTAAATTGCTGCGATACTCTACCTTTAAAATCTACCTTGAAAGGTAGCACTCTAACGGACGAACCCCAGTCCTGCGCGCCCCTACACGTCGTAGATTGTGGAACTCATGGGAAACCAGCGCGGAAGTTCTGCAAAAAAAATTGAACGCGAACCTGACTGAAATGAAGCTCTTTTTAAGCACAACCAATGTTGTGTGATCGCTCTTCAACTGAGAGAAAATGTTGCAAAAAGCTACCTTTAGATTGTCTTTGAAAGTTTCAAGCTTGAAGGTGAATGCAAAGTAAATGCTAGCTCACTTAACACTCTGAAGGAATAGATGGATCCTCTTGCCCGCATCTGGAGGTTCCTTAACGTAATAGCACAATTTGACAGAATAGGTAATGAGGCGCAATGCTTGCTGGTATTTATTACTTAATACATTCTTTTCAGGAGACCTGAAGTAATCTTAGATCTGTCAAACCCTGGCTAGACAGACACTTGGCGTTAGTTCTGGAGACATAGAAACAGAGAAGACCTATAGCAAACTAAAGGCCCTTCGGTCACAATGCTGTACCAAACATGTACATCCTTTAGAAATTACCTAGGGTTACCCATAACCTTTTTTCTAAGCTCCATATACCTATCCAGGATTTTCCTGAAACAACCTCCAGGACGTTCGCCGGCAGCCCATTCCACGCACTCAGCACTCCCCGCGTAAAGAACTTACTCCTAACATCTCCTTTGTACTTACTTCCAAGCACTAAATAACTGTGCCCACTCACATTAGCCATTTCAACCCTTGAAAAAAAAAAAGAAGAAGACATATCTGGCCACCCACACGATCAATGCATCTCATGATTTTATACACTTCTATCAGGTCACTTCTCATCCTCCGTCTCTAAAAAGAGAGAAAAAAACGGAGTTAACTTAATCTATGTTCAAATTAATTAATTTATGTTGTAGTGGTATAATGTTATGAAGGATATGGAAGCTTTAGAGAGGAGACGGAGCAGCCTTAGTAACATCTTGCCGTAAATATGTAGCATGTTTCACGTGGATAGACTGAACATGCAAAACCTTTCCTCTCGGTAGCATACGAGGATGTGTTGCGACCTGATAGACACGAGCAAGACCATGAGAGACTCAGAATTGGGAACTACTTTTTTTTTAATTCAGTCATGGAAACGACCAATACAAGGGCGTATGCTTTTATTGTTTTCCTTGGAAAGTAGAGGGGGTACATATTTATATATTGAGTGAAATGTATGTGGAAGACGTTGCTACGACAGATCACAGGAACACAGACAGTGATGAGTGGAGAACCGGGGCTACATAAGGGAGAATGGTTTGAATAAACTCAGGGAGTTTTTAGTGGTCGGCGCAGCATCATTGGCCGCAAAAGAAGCTATACTGTACATGTACTTCTATATTTTCAGTTCTCTATAAACTACTTCACGCATATATATTTATATTCTACACTGGAAGTTAATATGCTATTGGCAAATTAATGTTTCACATTAAGCACCAGTCAGTAAACACATGCCTTGCTTCCACGGCATAGATCCAATGACAAGCAGCCACTGCACTTCTGCATCAATGCTTGAGAGTTTGTGGCAAAGAGCCCGAAACAAATAGCAGATGTGCCTCAGAAACTTTCGGCAGTTATTGTTCGGGTATACAATCAGTTCCTATCACTGTGATGTACCGCACAGTAATAGGTTGCTCTATCATATTGCCGCAGCGCCTGGATGGTCAAACGATACTCCATTAGAGACAACTCGACTACATCAGCATACCGGCCTTTGGCAAAATCAGCCTTCAGGTCGTCACGATTAAATATGTTTCGACGGGCCACAATCTCGACCGTTCCACCTGGGTTTTGGCGATACCAATATAAATAAAAAGCATCATTGCTGTAGGTGCACGTTAGCGTAATACCTTGGCCCTCAGTCCCCATGACTGCAGAATCTTTCTGAGTCACGTAATCAGCGTCATTTTGGTCTGGAAAACAGGCAAAAAAGTAAAATAATATTTGCAACTTTAACATTCAAGACCACTTGATTGCATGTGGTTTTCATTAAAAAAAATACACACTTTAGATCATCGAATTGTATTATATCTCTGTGCTCGTGCAAATTTTCACAATTCATTACTCCTTATAATCATAGTAGTCCCGGTTTTGTTCTATCTTTTGTTTCCGGAAACTGCCTGTAACTCTTCCCCTGGACTTCAGAGAATACCGAATACGCATTTGCCATCAAATTCGTCAAGGACCATTAATCTGATGTTCACACTCATATGATGTCAACGATAACGATGCTGATGTAATCTTTCGAAGTAAAAAAAAAACTAGAATGATCTCTACAATCGATCCTCTTATTTAAAATATTTAACTCCATGTAGCCATGATGACAGTTAAAATATCACATTTAGTTCAAAGTTGCCTTACCAAAATTTAATCTGTGACTCAAAAACAGGAACATGGTCTATCCGCTGTATCCCAGAAAATTAGTAACCCTGTAAATCAAATTGCATCCTTACCAATGAAAAATGCGACGCACAGCACAGCTAGTAAATTGTGTAGCATTTTTCTTTCCGCTCCCAAGAGCCAGACTCGTCGGTGTCTCAGGGAGATGCTTGCCACGGATCAATTTGACAGGAAAGCGCAGACTGGCTAGTGCAACGTCACTTCCTGAAGAAGTGAAAGGTGATATATTTTTCTGTTCCTGGCTGCTATGGTCTGGTTTCATATCAGAGAATGAGGAGTGCTATGAATTGCTGGAAAAAAAAATAAAAACGGTTAATCGGTTTGATTAACATGGCACGTTTAAAATGAATATAAAGCACTGAGTGTATTTCTCAGATATTGGAGAGCGCCAGACGTTTTCGTTTGCATTTTCATGCTATTGCCTATTCAATGCATATTATGTTGTTTTAATTGAAAAACGTATTATTACAAAATAATAACTGGAAAATAATCAAGATCAAAATTTATAATTTCGCAATAATCATACATTTTGTCATCAGGGTCAATCTTTTATGATATTCAGTTATATTGACACAAACATTTCCTATTACGTTTTTCACAGAGTGTTTAGTCAGTGAGCATATTCCACTCTTACCTGTTCTGTAACTTCAAATACCTGCCTTATCAAAGGGCCAATGACCCGAATAATAACCTATATTTGACACTGTATAAAAACTGCATGATCATGTGGGTAATTTGGGCATTTCTCTCCTATTTACAAATTCCAGCATTGTCCCTGTTTAGCCTGTATAACGTGGTTTATAGTAAATCTTAACCTCGGCACAGCAGCCATGTTTCTGTGCATATTACATTTCCCTTGAGTCTGCTCGATGAGTTCATAAAAAGTAGACAGACTTCACAATGCTACACTAGTTTCACGCTATTGTTGTCATAATTAAAGATACCGCAGTCGCTGCACTTAAATTAAAAAAAATAGTCATGAATATGCGATACAGGTATGTTGCTATAATCCCTACGAGAGTAGGAGCAAACTTGCTTAATATCATTAGAATATGTATCCTTTATTCGGACTTCGAAGAAATTTGGCACATCAAAAAAATACACTCAGAAACTACTCCAGTTGTATCGTGGAGAACACTCTGACAGGCTGCATCACTGTCTGGCATGGAGAGACTACTGCTCAGAACCGAAATAATATGCAGAAGGTTTAAAATCTAGTCAGCTCCATCTTGGGTACCAGCCTACAATGTACGCAGGACATCTTCAGGGAGCGGTACCTCAGGAAGACAGCGTACATTATAATTGGCCTCCAACAGCCAGGTCATGCCCTTTTCTCACTGTTACCATCAGGCAGGACGTACATAATCTTGAAGATACACACTCAGCGATTCAGCAACAGCTTCTTCTTCTCTGCCATCAGATTCCTAAATGGATATTGAATCTTTGGCACTATTTTTGTGTTTTGTATAGAGTACTTCTGTTTGTGCAAGTGTTTTAAAATCTATTCAATATACGAATACTGTAACTGGCTTACTTGTATATTATTATTTATATTACGAGGGGTGATTGATAAGTTCGTGGGCTTAGGTAGAAGGTTTCAATTTTAGAAAACCGAGCACATTTATTTCCCAACATAGTGCCCTCCTCCATTTGCACACTTATTCCAGAGGTCCAGGAGCATACGGATCACTTCTTTGTAGAAGTCAGCATCTTGGGCCTCCAGAAAAAAATGGTCCATAGCTGGGGTGCTGATAAGTTCGTGGCCTAATGTAGAAGGAGATGAGTTATGCAGTTTTCTTTACACGCACGTGCAGTTAGACTCATTGAGTGATTATGCAGAAAGTTTGAAGTTAATAATGCATTTCCTTCTACCTTATGCCACGAACTTATCAATCATCCCTGCTGTGGACCAAGTTTTGGAGGTCCAAGAAGTTGACTTCTACAAAGGAGGGATCAGTATGCTCCACGATCGCTGCACAAAGTATGTAAATGTAGGAGGGGACTGTGTTGGAAAAGAAATATGCTGGGTTTCTGAAATTGCCCCCGTCTACCTTAGGGACGGTCTTATCAATAACTCCCCGTATTTGCGTGGCCATATCACTGCAAGAGCTATTGTTAGATGAAGCCCGGAAAAGGCAACAGCTGCGACCCAGATAACTGGCAGTTATTGAATGAGGATTTACCCTGCTCCGGTAACAGTAAGACTGTGCACGCAAATGCATTGAGTGCAAGACAGGTGCAAAGTAGGCATGGAAATTAATACTCTCTTTCTGAGAACTGGACTATACCATCAAAGTGTCTTTAGCGTAACCGGGCTGACGTTCATAACGAACTGGTCCTACTCTTTGGAAGGTGAGTTCCATCTTTTCTTTGGTATTATAGTAGCAACACAAGAAAGAATAATTAAACAACAACACTTTAGCGCTGTAAGGCAGAGAGCCGTTCGTCGGCGTTGAGTACCGACTAGAATGCATTATGGACATTATGGAGTGCATTCGTTATACTACCTTGAAGTTTGACATCAGCAGTAACTAAACACACAAAAAAAAAATAGAACCCGCTGAAAACAAAGGAAGAACAGCAAACATAAAATATAAAGAAAAATACAAAATGAAGACCTCATGGGCAGAGCTCGAGGATAAAAAAAAATAAATAAATAAAACACATCGACTGTGCTACATCCTGCATAGCCTGTGTCTGGATTGGGACAATTTCTCGTTCCTTCCTTTCAAATAGGATGGAAATTCACCACGGTTCGAACTTGATTTGGTGCAATTTAAGCCTTGTGGCTATAACGCACTCCAACAGAGTTATTATTGTGGCTAGTCAGTCCTCAGAATAAGAAAACCATTACGGCATGATCTACTGCCGGTTGCCTTTACAAGTCGGTGCAATACCAGCCTAAAGCAATACAGGCAATTTCACTCACCTGGATGACTCCCATATCCCGTCCAGTAACAGAATTTCAGATCGGCATCTTCTTTTCCTTTTAACAACAACAAAAAAAAAGAAAAGCAAACAAATAAAAAGACACGAAAATTTGCTTCAGATCTGTTACGTGCATCTTATGGGATTTGAAAAACAAATCAAGAAAGCATCGAAGTATAGAAACACAGATGTGTTAGGCACTTTCGTTATGGAGGCATTAAGAAATGATAGAACACAGATTTAGCGTTGACCAACCCAAAGGACACAACAGAAATTCATCATTGACTGTTGGAATATTAAAGACTGTCTTCCACTCATCCCTTCAAGAATAGTGATTAAATTATAAGCGTCTAATAAGTCCGGTATTTTGGAAAATACTTGTCGTTTGCAACCATTCAAACGTTGTATTGATTCTGTGAATATGAAGCAATTCTGATCGGATATTCAATTATGTATGTGTGTATGCATATATGTATGTATGTATGTATGTGTGTGTATGTTTGTTGCGTTGTATTCTATGCAACGTATCAGTCTCCCATCTTTTATGGTTACAATAAAGAACGCTGCTGTCGCCCAAGATGTGAACAGTCTGATGAAGCCGGAGGCGTGGGGCTCTGGAATCTACTTGTCTAAGTCCAGATATTCGGGACCGAACAGGTAAACAGAACTCCCTCATGGTGTATAGGTTCGCTGCAATAACTCACTGTCACAATCATCTCTGTGATGGGGCTATAGTGCAGGTGCCATCTGTTTATTAAAACATCCCAGGAAATCGAAATCCGCGGTGGAAACATTTTTTTTGATCCTCATCAATCCCAAACAAGGGGATGCCAAATGAAGATTCTGAAACACGGGTGGCAGACTCAGAAACAGAAGTATCTTCTGGCAGACAGCCCTGGTGACATCTGAAAGATAGGTCCAGGATACCGCCATCATACTAGACTACAACGCGACAGTCCTGCGACAAAGACGAATACGCCAAGATTGAGAGAGCCCAGGGGCGTAGAAGAAGTGAATCAATGCAGTTTTCACTGATCCCCTAACTGGATGCGAAACGGATCTGAAACATATCACAGTGCTCCAGTGTTCTACCAAGTAGTGGTTGTCAAACAATACTCTGATTCTCTGATCTGAAAGAGGACATCTTGCAGCGGTGACGTCTACAATTAGATTGGTCGCCTGAAACCAATATAGAGCGCACACGTTCTCCAGATGTCTCAGCATTAGGAAGCATATTTGGGCCCAGACTTAGTTATTTGACTCGTCAACTTGTCGACACAGGGTTGGAGTGAGCGTCATAGGCTTCCCTCAAACGGACCGCACTTGGAGTTTCCCGCATTCTCTGGAGAAGTTGTTTGAAAGTATTTTTCCCCTCAATAATACCCCCTTCTCTCCCTCTCTCTTATCTTCCTGTAGGGCCCGGCAGATTTTAGACCGGTCCTGCCCATCTGCAAGCCTATGCGATTGTGGACTATTTCGGTAAGTACTTGGACAACTATAAATATGGGTTAATAACGGAAATAGAAGGAAGTATAACAGGGAAAATCAGCGTAACACCCCCTCTGTCTCTGAGACATCCGGTTAACAAGTACGATTTCTAAGTCAATCAGACATTGGAAGTCCTGAAACTGTACAAGCGCTGACTTTTCAAGCAGGAGCTTTGCATTCGGCCTTCTTAAGATGATTGGAACGAGGCCTTCTCCATTCCATCCTCTCTGAATTAGCAGTCTCCACAACTCGGCAGCAGTCTGCGAATCTGTAGCATATGGAGAAGTTGACTTGTGGCCTGCTTCCACTCGACGGGGTAATAGAAGTCCAGTCTCATAGTACTGGAGAATATGGCAATGATAAAACATAAGAGAACGTCTTTCTTCTTCAGCGCCTCAAGCCTCGCCAGGGACACACTGGACAGGAGAAAGATAATACATACAGCCACTCTTCGTTCAGAGAGTAACTGGATTTGTAGCAGACCGATGGTAATGGGACATTCCGTTAGCATCCCACGGCAACAAAGTGCGTTCCCATTAAAGCACTCGGCATGAGACCTATAGTACGATATTTCGATGCCGTGTTGGATTTTCCTGTCTGCTTAGCACTGTAGATCTCTCAGAAGAAAATCAGCTTGTAAACACACAAATAAACACACACACACACAAATAATACATTCTGAAGTGAGTTTTCCTGCAGCTCCCTCCGCTGGATGTTACGATATAAGTTTGCAAAGCGTCACACTGACGGCTTTTGTTCGCTCACCTTGTTCTACAATCTGCATTGATACCTTACGAGCGAATCAAGCTATCGCAGCAAACGGCGGCATTTTCATCGCCACATAGCCTTTTTTTTTAATCGAGCTGTACCTGGGGAGTGTATCTAGGGTAGGATTCACGTGGTCTCCTTGGATTGTACGCTACCAGTTAACTGAGTACGGGCTGAATTAAGGATGTATGTAGAATAAAAAGGACAGTGTCCACAGCACTGCGCGTCCACATAGATCAGTATGTTTTTAACACAGTGCAGACGCTAGATTTCCTGTTTTGGGGATTCTACGTACCCATGTGTACTAGCCAAGAATTCGAACGACTCCCTCATTCCAAGAGTTTGTTTACTCGATAATATCACCGCTGGCCTCACTGCCTATTGGCAGCCTTTTCTATCCACAGAAAGTGACAAATGACATTAGTTCGCAGGTCTAGAAAGTGAAAGAGAAAACACAGATTGTTAATAAGTAAATCAATCATTTATGTACAATCAGTAAAACGTCGACCAAACCATCACTGTGCCAAAGTTAAATTCAGGAATATGCGATGCCGATGGATTTGGGCGTGTTTGTGCCTAAGAGCCTAAATGTTAACTTGCAGGTTGAGTCGGTGATGAGGAAAGCAAATGTCATGTTAGCATACTTTTCAAGAGGTCCAGAATATAAGAAACAGGGTTGTGATGCTGAGGCTTTATAAGGCGCTAGTACGGCCTCACCTCGGGTATTGTGAACGGCTTTGGGCCACTCCTCCTAGAAAAGATGTCCTGGCAGAGGTTTCAAAGGAGGTTTACAAGGATGATTCTACGAATGAAAGTGTTATCACATGAGGAACGTTTGACGGCTCTGGGACTGTAGTCGCTGGAATTCAGAAGAATGAGGGATGATGTCATTGATATGTTTCATTTTTTTGGAATGTTGAAATGCCTAGACAGAGATGATGTGGAAAGGGTGATTCCCATGGTGGGAGAATCTACGACAAGAAGGCATAACCTCAGGATAGAGAGGCGCCCTTTCAAAACAGAGATGTCAAGAATTCCTTTAGTCAAAGGCTGGTCAATTTGTGCAACTTATTGCCACATGCAGCAGTAGAGGCCAGGTCGTTGATGGCATTTAAGGTAGAGATTGATAGGTTGTTGATTGGACATTGCATCAAAGGTTACGAGGAGGAGTCCGGGAACTGGGGTTGCGGAGGAGACAGACAGAAAAAAGGATCTGCTATTATTGAATGGTGGAACAGACTTAGTGGGACAGATTGTCTAACACTGCTCCTTTGTCTTATGGTCTTATGGTCTCATGACAGAACCTTGCTGAATTTTCTACTGCATGCAATCAAAGAACATATTGAGTTGACAGCACACATGGAGGGCACCTTCCCAATGACTATGTCCACTGGTTGCCTTAGATAAAGAAATAGAATGAGAACGGCTGCCCCACGTCTCTGCACCCCCCCCCAACACACACACACACACACACACACACACACTCATACCCAGATACGCACGAGCTCTCTATATACCCAGGATATTTCAAACTGGACACAGGGCTGCAAAACCAATGGGAAATGCAGCAGTTTCTATACAGAACAATAAAGATGGAATTTCTAAAAGAACACTGAGGCACAGCCCCAGAAAGACATACCGCCACTCCAAATATGCGAACGTTATGATTCAACACTCAGACTAGTCTGATTCTTGAGTTAGCTCCTTGAGTTAGATAGAAAACACAAGAACACATTGGCCACGACAGTACACCCAATAGTCACGTCCCAGTACACTACCGTAGTCTACCAGTGCCTCCGCCAATACTCAAAAAAGCCACCAGCGCCATACAGGAGAATAAGAGCAAATTATATGATCCCTCCGCTCCATCATGTATACTGATTCCAATGATCAACCTGCTGAGCGACGTTTCTCGACCTGTACAAATCGCAATTTTCTTGATGAGCAGGCAATCTAAAGCCTTCGAAATCGGTTACCGGGTGATTCTGACCCTGCGATTCATCAAAGGATAGTATTCAAAGCTTCCTTTCCCTGCAGTAGCGAGCTTACCGGCCAGCATGTGGAATGTGCTGAATCAGGGCACGCTGGTGTGAGGTCGGCACCACGGATCAACAGAAAAACACGGAAATGCTTAGGAGCTGTATAACTAGCAAGCGGAATTTGGCGTTTAACAATGACCCGCCTTTACACCACCATTTAGCACAGTCACAGGAGTTGCAGGTAACTGTTGCAGCCCACACGTACGATCCACTTTGTACCTTGCACCTGCATTCAACATTTCACCTTCACCAACACTCTGCCTGGCGGAGAAACTAAACTACGAGACAGAACATTCCAGTTAAACAAATGGAACGTAGGCAAACGCTAGTCCTAAAATAGCTATACTGCAACAGCGACATTCTCCGAGTTTACTTAAACGTGTGTCCATTCTGCGGTATGAGGTTGGATGGACAAAATTCCCTATTCTCTTTGAAGACGTCCTGAGTACTTTATAGGCTTGTACGCAATCTGGCATCCACCAAATTTACGACCCTTTAATTTTACGAGAAGTTGGAATTTAGTTTGACATTATATTTCCTTGTCAAAGCTATCAATATCCGTGGCATTCGCTCCGCGATGTAAGAACCAAACTTAATACAAATTAAGCAATCTAACACGTCGTTGCAGTGTGTAGATTCAAATATCATCCCCGGGGATGTATCGCTGCATCTTCCAGCACAATACAGCACCAAACAGTTTGTCGTTCTGTAATGCAGGAAGAGTAAAATGCATTATCTCCTAAATAGAACATTCAAAAAGGCAACAGATCCAGTAGAATTGCTCCCAAGGTTTTCAGTTTCAAATTAAATGTGGGCTTCTCCTATCCAGAACGTAGTTGCCCACATTTCTATTTAACAATCTAAAATTTAATTTGTCCAGCATAGAAAGCGAGTCCCACTTAAAATAGAGAGAGAGAGAAAAAAAAAAAACACAACAAACAGCAATAGCGACAACAACAACAATATAATCACACTGGGAAACGAGAAATAGAAAAAAAAATGCATATTAAGACACAATAAGCACATACAATATAACAAAAAAAAAACAACAAAAACAATCAGCAATGTAACGGACAAAGGAAACACTGAAGCAACGAAATGATTAAACGCAAACAAAAAGCTGAGACTGTACATTTTTCTTAAAAATTTAAAACATCCAGCTATCTTCTGACAGAGAAATATCACGCTGATCAAAACAACAGGGAATGAAAAAAGTAACTGGGCGGGGCACAACACAGTAACAGAGTTGCACACACACACACACACACACACACACACACACACACACACACACACACACACAAAGACTGACGCCTGCTGCGACACATCACGTTTCACTGTATTGAAAGTTTTGACACTTTTTAAACGGGGGGGGGGGGCGGTATTGGAGGGCGGGAATGCAGGGCGGATGATGACTTTGATAAAACAATGAGGTTCTAACCGCCCCTTGATTGCCACTGATGGCGACCGCCAGACGCCGCCATTTTTTTTTTACAGAGGGCTATAAAATCAATCATGAATGCAATGTGAGGAATCTAGCAGAGTACAAAAGGAGCTCTTCTTTGCAGAGGCTTGAAGGAAAAACAAATCACCTCAACAAGCTCCATCCCTTGATTCCACGGAAGATACATTCTTCACATTGCAATCACGTTCGGTATAGGATCCGCGGTTTACATGCTCCCCCGGGTCCCAGGCCCTGAACAAAATTATAACGAATTCTTTACGGGGCATGTGGATCCCACCACCGCCCCCCACCCCCCGCCCCACTTCCCTTCTGCTTACTCGTTGTTCGTCGCTGGGTATATGTATACTCTTCTTCATACTTAAAACGTTTTAATTCTTAAATTGCTTTACCTTTGCAGAGACCATCATTCAACGCTATTTAAAATAACACTACAACCTCTGTTGGAAAATCTGCCTCTGTAACGAGTCCAGAATGATACCACATTTACGGTACAATTCTGTGACAGACCATACTGGTGTGGAACTTTTCTGCGCCCCCCACAACCTTCTAATGTGCTCCACTCCGCTCGTGATTTTGCATTCCATTCAGAAAGATTAGGATACAGAGGTTTAACTGCAGCGCTTACACGAACCCATGGTGATGCTGTGAGGCGGCACGGTAGCGTAGTAATCAGCTACCAGCGACGCGGCTCAATTTCTGCCGCTTTTGGAAAGGGGAATTTTGCTCTCTGCCCGCGGACGTGTGGGTTTCCACCGGGTGACACAGATTCCTCCCATATGCCAAAGACGCATCCGTTGATCGGTTTATTGGTAAATTTAAATTGTCCCATGATTAGGCTAGGATTAAACGGCAAGATTGCTGGGCAACACGGCTTGAGTGGCTGAAAGAACCAACTCCGTGCTCGATGTTAATAAGTTAAATTATGCAATGGTCATGCAGGCAGCGTTCGCAAGAAGTTATTGATCACGTGTTGGGAAGATAGGCTCCTTAATGTATCTGTCTGTCTCTTACCTAGCAACACTTTGGTACCCACCCCATGACGCTCCACGTTCACATCCGGTAATAAACACGTGTCTAAGATACGCCAAGCGCTTTTTCTGTACCTACAAGCTATCATTATGAATTACTTTGAGGATAATTCTCTTATACCAATTGGTTGTCTCTATGACTGTGACCAGTAATTAGTACAGTATCATATCGTTCAATACTGAGACCGTTGACGTTTGTCATCTATATGAATAACAGGAATAATAACTCTGGTTAACACCAATATTGTCGGGTGGTGGCCAGCGGGGAAGTAACCTAAAACTTCTAGCGTAATCTCAACCAGCTGGAACTTCATGCTGACAGGTGTGAGGTGCTACACTTTAGGAGATCGAATCGGGGAGATTGTATGCTGCAAACGGCAGGACATTGCTGAGTGCGGTAAAACAATGGGATACTGGAATACAGATCGATAATCTAGTGAAAGTGGTATCACAGGTAGATTGGATCGTAAAGAATTGCTTTGACACATCTGCCTTCATAGATCAAAGTCTTCAGTGCATGTGTTTTGATGTTAAGCTGAAGTGGTATAAGGTGTTGGTGAGGCCTAATTTTGAGTGTAGTACGCATTATCTTCACTTGCCAAGGGAACAGAAAACAGAATTGAAAGACAATAGAGAAAGCTAAAGAAATGTTGGCTGTACTAGAAGACCCGAACAATTAATAACGTTTTTTGAATAGGTATGTATTACCAAGTACAGAGTACTTGGTTGAGTTTTCGGAGACATATGCACATTCATTAGGGCTACAGATGGAGTAAATATAAGCAGGTGGTTTTCTGTGTGTTTGGGTAACACTTCAACCGAAAATCTTTGGTTAATGGTGAAAGATAAAATTCTCAAGGTTTACAAGAGGGGTAACATGCAGTAGCACGGCGGATTAGTGGTTATCACTACGCTTGCAGTAACAACGAGCGTGTTACAATTCCTACCACGAAAGGTTACCCTCCCACTGTGAAAGGATACCGCTTAGGAAGTTAATTGGTCAAAGGAAATAGTCCAGTGTTCAGTTTATGTTAACATGCGGTTTGCTTGGCGTTACCTCTCGAAATGCCGAAGTACGATGTTACGTACTGTATCTCAATGACTCAATAAGTAAAGAAATATATTTGACCCGTATCTAATGAAATAGGTTTTAGATCTCTGAAACTTTAATTGCGGATTAATCACCCATTTAATAATGTCAGAGAGGCTATTTATACGTTCTGAATGTATCTGTGGTTCAAAATTCGGTATAGACACATATTACGAGGGAATTCTTGGGCCAGGTCAAATCTCATCCGGACCATACTGTAAAGGTAAAGAAGATGAACAGTAAGTTAAGGAAAAAAGCCTGCACCTAGCTCCGTTCCAGTCACTTGCCTCCGCCGGGTACGTCAGGCCGTCTTCCCGTTACGCTGCGGTTGGTTTTGTCCCTTCATGTCCCTTGCCCGCGTTGGGGGAAGTTGCGCGCTCTGCCGAGTAGTATCGAGCCCTGCCCAGGAGGATCTTCGAGACCCCACGCCTCGAGCCTCGCTACAAGTCGGGTTTCAAGGCCCCAAGCCTTGAGCCTTGTCCCAAGCCAAGCTCCAAGACCCCAAGCCCGGAGCCTCGCGCCAAGCCAAGCTTCAATACTCCAAGCCTCGAGCCTCTAGTTTCAAGCCTCGCCTCAAATCTCTAGTCTCAAGCATCTGGTCTCAATCCTCGCGGCAAGACTCTATTCTCAAGCATCGCCTCAAGTCTACGGTCCCCAGCCTCGCTTCACGTCTCTGGTCCCCAGTCTCTCCTCAAATCTCCGGTCTCCAACTTCGTCCTGCCTGCCAGCCATGTCACGTCTTAGCCTAGTTCTGGGGTCCGAACCAGAGGCAAGACCCAGGTTCTTGGTTCTTGTCCATGCTGTGGCTCGGAGTCCAAGCCCGGGCTCCTAGCTCTCTTGTCCAGTCCTGTTCCGTGTTCCCGGTTTTCGTGTCCATGTCCTAGCCCTCACCCTGTACCTTAGCCCCGTCCCTAGTACTTCAGTGTCTGCGTCTTGCACTTGGGTCCGGTCCCAGCCACCTAACTATGACAATGCAATTAGCAAATATATATATTTTTTTCTGCTAGACACAGCACGGATAATGGAGGAAACAAGCAATGACATATTAATAATCTTCGAAAAAAATGAGACATTCAAAAAAAAATAATAACATGAATGACTATGAGGATATGCTGGAGTCTGATAACAGTCGACAGGGATGGCAAACTGAATGAGTGATAATGTGTCTTCAGACATGCAAAAACAAAGCCCAAAGTGCTATGCATTTTTTTAGTTTTCGATCAGGAACTAAAACGTGATTTTTTTTTTGAAAATTATAAATAGCAATTTGCAGCGGGAAAATGACATGTCGGCTTAAAAGAGGGCAAGATGTTAGCGTCGGAACGCCAGATGTTGATCTTGTGGAATGTCCAAGTGTCTGATTGCTTTTAAGTACTTGGAGGGGTACTATCTCGGATTTCAATCGACATGATCCTGGAAACCGGATATATTTTATTTCAGTAATGACCCGATAAATGTGAACGGTCTTTGAGCCCGTGGAATATCTCCCTTTCGAAATTCCTCTGGGTTGTTTTTTAAACTACTCTCGTTTTGTACCACCTCAGAATCTAAAGAATAAACGCAGCTTGTTCTAATGTTTCAAAGTAGTTTGTTGATCTCTTTCTCGATAGAAATCAAAAAAGGCTGAATATTGAAAGCTGGATAGATAGATAGGTAGTAAGGTAGACAGTTAGATGGAACATAGAACATCGAATCGAACAGCACATTACAGACCCTTCGGCCCACAATGCTGTGCCGACCCTCAAAACCTTCCTCTCATATAATCCACACCTGAAATTACTCCATACGTCTGTTTAGTAGTCTCTTAAACTTCACTAGTGTATCTGCCTCCAGCACTGACCCAGGCAGTGTATTCCACGCACCAACCACTTTCCGACTAAAAGAAGGTTCCTCTGATATCCCCCTTGAACTTCCCACTCCTTACCGTAAAGCCATGTCCCCTAGTATTGAACAGTGGTTCCCTGGGGAAGAGGCGCAGGCTGTCCACTCTATCTATTCCTCTTAATATATTTTACAACTCTATCATGTCTCCTCTGATCCACCTTCTCTCCAAAGAGTAAGCCCTAGCTCCTTTAATCTCTGATCATAATCCATACTCTCTAAACCAGGCAGCATTCTGGTAAATCTGCAATGTACCATTTCCAATGCTTGCACATCATTCCTATAGTGAGGCGACCAGAACTAGATACAGTACTCCAAGTGTAGCCGAACCACAGTTTTATAGATCTGCATCATTACATCGCGACTCGTAAACTCTATCCCTCGACTTATGAAAGCTAACGCCCCATAAGCTTTCTTATCTACCCTATGTACCTGTGAGGTACATTTCAGGGATCTGTGGACACGTACCCCCGGATCCCTCTGCTCCTTCACACTACCAAATATCCAGCCATGTACTATGTACTCTGCCTTTGAGTTTGTCCTTCCGAAGTGTACAACATCACACATCCCCGGGTTGAACTCCATCTGCCACTTCTCGGCCCACTTCTGCATCATATCAATGTCTCTCTTCAATCTTCGACAATCATCAGCACTAACTAAAACACCACCAACATTTGTGGCGTCTGCAAACTTGTCCACCCACCCTTCTACCCCCACATCCAGGTCGTTAGTAAAAAAAAAACGCGAAAAGTAGAGGTCCCAGAACAGATGCTTGTGGGACACCACTAGTCACAACCCTGTAATCCGAATGTACTCCCTCCACCACGACCATCAGCTCCGATATGCAAGACAAATCTGAATCCAGCTGGGCAAACTTCTCTGGATCCCATGTTCCCTGACTTTCTGAATAAGCGTACCGCGTGGAACCTTGTCAAATGCCTTAGTAAAATCCATATAGATCACATCCACTGCACTACCCTCATCTAATGCTGGTCAGCTCCTCAAAGAACTCTATCAGGCTTCTTAGACACGATCTGCCCTTCACAAAACCATGCTGACTGTCCCTGATCGGATCATGGTTCTCTACATGTCCATAGATCCTATCTCTAAGAATCCTTTCCAACAGATTCCCACCACAGACGTAAGGCTCACTGTTCTATAATTACCCGGACTATCCGTACTACATGTTTTTGAACAAGGGGACAACATTCGCCTCCCTCCAATCCTCCGGTACCATTCCAATGAACAACGAGGACATAAAGTTCCTAGTCAGCGGCTCAGCAATCTCTTCTCTCACCTCATGGAGCAGCCTGGGGAATATTCCATCAGGCCCTGGGAACTTATCCGTCCTAAGGTATTTTATCAACTCCAACACCTCATCTCACTAAATATCAACATACTCCAGTGCATCAATCTCACTCATATTGTCCTCGCCGTCATTAAGTTTCCTCTCATTGGTGAATTTCAAAGAGAAGTATTCATTGAGGACCTCGCTCACTTCCATAGCCTGCAGGCACATTTTCCCACCTTTATCTCTAATCGGTCCTACCTTCACTCCTGTCAGCCTCTTGATCTTCGATAGATAGATAGGGAAACGGATAGATAGTTAAAACCTCGTCACTTAAGAGGCTGTATGGTGGGAACTGCAAGACTAAGATAGGGTTCCAATTGTAACGTTAAAGAGAACTTTGGATAGGTCGATGGATGGCAGGAGTGTGGATGCTATTGTCTCAATATAGATCGTTGGTGCTAAGCAGGGTAAAATTGTTCAGCAATGAATTGATGGACCGTTGGGCCTGTTTCTCTGCTATAATCGGCTATGACTCAAAAAACATACTTGCAACGAAATTTCATTGAGAAATTGTTTCATTGTAAACGCTCACCATTCTTTAAAAAACAAGGTGTTCACTTCATTGAGAGGAACAAGTCCGAAAATGAATATTTCTTGACATAAACTCTAATCGGTGTCAATTGCTTTGAAGTTTCCCTCAAACAATTGTCAGGAATGTATGAGTCATCTACATGATGAATATATGCAGCAGATATCTCAGGCATGTTAAGCCGAGGTATATATTTTCGCAGTGCAGCTGAAAGATAAAGGATATAGTCATACAACGGCAAACTAAAATCACTGTGCATGTAGTTCTAACGGGATCACGAGTGTGGATAAAGCGAGATAACTGAACAGTCTCCAAATGTAACTTCCAAATCTTTATAATCCATAAGGCAAGGCCCTAAGGCAAAGGCGCAGAATTCGGCCATTCGGCCCATCGAGTCTGCTCCGCAATTTTATCATGAGCTTCTCCAGTCTCCCATTTACTGCCACTCTCCCGCCTTCTCCACATAACCTTTGATGCCCTGGCTTCTTAGATACCTGCAATCTCTGCCCTAAGTGCACCCAATAACTTGGCCTCTACTGCCGCCCGTGGCAACGAATTCCATAGATTCACCACCCTCTGGCTATAAAAAAAAATCTTCGCATCTCTGTTCTGAAAGTGCGCCCTTCAATCCTTAAGTCATGCCCTCTCGTACTAGACTCCCCCACCATGGGAAACAATTTTGCCACATCCACTCTGTCCATGCCTTTCAACATTCGAAATGTTTATATGAGGTACCCCTTCATTCTTCTAAACGTCAAGGAATACTGTCCACAGCGGACAAACGTTCCCCATATGTTAACCCTTTTATTACATGAATTATTCTGGTTAATCTTCTCTGAGCCCTCTCCAAGGTCAGCATTCTTTTTTTTTTAATAAGGAGACTATAACTGCCCACAGTACTCCAAGTAAGGTCTTATTAGCGTCTTATAGAGCCTTAGCATCTCATCGTTGCTTATATACTCGATTCCTCTAGAAATGAAATCCAACATCGCATTCGCCTTTTTCACCATCGACTCAAACTGCTACGTGTCAGTGAGGGTAGGAATAGGGTGCTCTGGAGGATGAACAAGTGGCTGAAGATCTGGTGTAGGGGGCAGGGTTAAGATTTCAGGATAATTGGGACCTCTTCGGGGGCAGGTGAGACCTGTACAAGAGAGACTGGTTACACTTGAACTACAGGGGGACTAATATCCTTTCAGGGAGGTTTGTTACTGCTATTGGGGAGGCTTTAAACTAGATTTGCAGGGGGATGGGAACCAGAGTCCCAGATCTGACAGTGTGGCTGGGGTGAAAATAGGTGATGTTAAAAGTTCAAGCAAATCCGCTAATAGAAAGGTTGTGAATGGTGGTAAAAATCTTCTGAGGTGTATATATTTCAATGCTAGGAATATTGCGGGGAAGGCGGATGAGTTGAGGGCGTGGATTGACACGTGGAATTATAACGTTATAGTCAACAGTGAAACTTGGCTACAGGAGGGGCAGGACTGGCAGCTCAATATTCCAGGGTTCCGATGTTTCAGATGTGATCGAGGCAGAGGTGCAGGTGTAGCATTGCTTGTTAGGGAAAATATTACAGCAGTGCTCAGGCAGGACAGATTAGAGGGCTTGTCTACTGAGTCCTTATGGGTGGAGCTGAGAAAGAGGAAATGTATGGCCACATTAGTGGGATAGTATTACAGATCACTCAATAGTCAACGAGAATTGGAAGAGAAAATCTGCAGAATGATAGCAGGCAACTGCAGGATACATAAGTTGTGGTGGTAGAGGCTTTTAATTTTCCATATATTGATTGGGACTACCATACTGTTAGGGGTGTAGATAGTTTAGAGTTTGTAAAATCTGTTCAGGAAAGATTTCTAAATCAATGTATAGAGGGACCAACTAGAGGGGATGCAATATTGGATCTGCTGTTAGGAAACGAGTTAGGATAAGTGACAGAAGTCTGTCTAGGGGAGCACTCTGTTTCCAGTGATCATAGCACCATTAGTTTTAACTTGATCATGGTCAAGGATAGATCTGGTCCTCTGGTTGAGCTTCTTAACTGGAAGAAGGTCAAATTTGAAGAATTGAGAAATGATCTAAAAAGCGTGGATTGGACCAGGTTGTTCTCTGGCAAGGATGTGATCGGTAGGTGGGAAGCCTTCAAAGGAGACATTTTGAGAATGCATAATTTGTATGTTCCTCTCAGGATTAAAGACAAAATGAATAGGAATAAGGAACCTTGGTCCTCAAGGGATATTGCAACTCTGATAAAAAAGAAGAGGGAGTTGTATGACATGTATAGGAAGCAGGGAGTAAATAAGGTGCTTGAGGAGTATAAGAAGTGCAAGAAAATACTTAAGAAATAAATCGGGAGCTCTAAAAGAAGACATGAGGTTGCCTTGGCAGTCAAAGTTAAGGAAACTCCAAGGAGCTTTTACTGGTATATTAAGAGCAAAAGGATTGTAAGGAATAAAATTGGTCCTCTTGAAGTTCAAAGAGGCCGGCTATGTGCGGAAACATAGGAAATTGGGGAGATCTTAAATAGATTTTTTTACGTCTGCATTTACTAAGGAAACTGGCATGAAGTCTATGGAATTAAGGGAAACAGTAGTGAGATCATGGAATCTGTACAGATCGAAAAGGAGGAGGTCCTTGCTGTCTTGAGGAAAATTAAAGTGGCTAAATCCTCGAGACCTGACAGGGTGTTCTCTCGGACCTTGAAGTAGACTGGTGTTGAAATTGCAGGGGCCCTGGCAGATATATTTAAAACGTGGCTGTCTACAGGTGGGGTACCGGAGGATTGGAGAGTGGCTCATGTTGTTCCGTTGTTTAAACAAAAGATCGAAAAGTAATCCGGGAAATTATAGGCCAGTAAGTTTAACGTCGGTAGTAGGTAAATTATTAGAGGGAGTACTAAGAGACAGAATCTACAAGCGTTTAGATAGACAGGGACTTACTAGGGAGAGTCAACATGGCTTTGTGTGTGGTAGGTCATGTTTGACCAAACTATTGGAGTGTTTCGAGAAGGTTACCAGGAAAGTGGATGAAGGGAAGGCAGTGGCTATTATCTACATGGACTTCAGTAAGGCCTTTCACAAGGTCCCGAATGGGAGGTTAGTTAGGAAAATTCAGTCGCTAGGTATACATGGAGACGTAGTAAATTGGATTAGACTTTGGTTCGATGGAAGAATCCAAAGAGTGGTAGTAGAGAACTGCTTCTCCGAGTGGAGGCCTGTAGCTAGTGGTGTGCCACAGGGATCAGTGCTGTGTCCATTGTTATTTGTCATCTATATCAATGATCTGCATGATAATATGGTAAATTGGATCAGCAAATTTGCTGATGATACAAAGATTGGAGGTGTAGTAGACAGTGAGGAAGGTTTTCAGAGCCTGCAGAGGGACTTGGACCAGCTGGAAAAATGGGCTGAAAAATGGCAGATGGAGTTTAATACAGACAAGTGTGAGGTATTGCCCGTTGGAAGGACAAACCAAGGTAGAACATACAAGGTTAATGGTAAGGCGCTGAGGAGTGCAGTGGAACAGAGGGATCTGGGAATACAGATACAAAATTCCCTAAAAGTAGCGTCACAGGTAGATAAGGTCGTAAAGAGAGATTTTGGTAAGTTGGCCTTTATTAATCAAAGTATTGAGTATAAGAGCTGGAATGTTATGATGAGGTTGTATAAGGCATTGGTGACGCCGAATCTGGAGTATTGTGTTCAGTTTTGGTCACCAAATTACAGGAAGGATATAAAGAAGAGTGAAAGAGTGCACAGAAGGTTTACAAGGATGTTGCCGGGACTTGAGAAACTCAGTTACAGAGAAAGGTTGAATAGGTTAGGACTTCATTGATTGGAGCGTAGCAGAATGGGGGGAGATTTGAAAGAGGTATATAAAATTGTAATGGGTATAGATAGAGTGAATGCAAGCAGGCTTTTTCCACTGAGGCAACGGGGGAAAAAAAGGACATGGGTTAAGGGTGAGGTGGAAAAAGTTTAAAGGGAACATTGGTGGGCAGGCTTCTTCACACAGAGGGTGGTGGGAGTATGGAATGGGCTGCCAGACGAGGTGGTAAATGTGCGTTCTTTTTTTAATAGTTATGAATAAATTGGACAGATACATGGATGGGAGGTGTATGGAGGGATATGCTCCGTGTGCTGGTCAGTGGCACAGCCAAGAAGGGCCAAAAGGTCTGTTACTGTGCTGTACTTTCTATGGTTTCTATGGTTTCTATATTGTGTGAATAGGAGCCGTTGGCGAGCGTAACCTTTGTGTGAAATTTGATCAGACCGGTATTTCCACGTACAAGAACAGGTGAAAATGCGGCGGTGGCAGTATGCAAGGAATTAACCATGTTCATGAACAATTGTACCGCCCACATTTATAACAACAGAAAACATAAAACAACAACAAAGATGTATTTACTGAACAGAACACCCAAATCACTTGCGAATTAACAGTGATAAAATGAGTAAGAGCGTTACAAACATTATAGTGCAGTTGGTTCAGGAACGTTAGCTAGTTATCCAGGAAGAAAGTGGGTATTCGGATCTCTGTTGAACTAAGAGATAGACCATGAAGTGACCCTTACTGTGCCGTTAGTCTGTCATTTCAAAAATGTATAATCCATTAAATAAGAACAAAGTCGACATTTTTTTAAAGGGCCTATCGTGAATGTTCTTAACGCGTGTTTGCAATTAAGTGTATTCAAGTAGATATGCATTACAATAATGAAGAGGATGGTGACTAATAAAGCAGGATATTTTAGTACACATGTTGACAATAACACAGAATGCATCGAGCAGTGATAAGTGTAATATCATTGCGAATTCAGAGTTCTACGATGATGCAATATGAAAACAGTGCTTCCGTCAAACGCCTCTTTGTCAACTGAAATGCCCCATTAATCTGTCACATTTGTTTGTCTTTAGCGATGTGTCTTCAGCTTATTTTCTATCTATGTGCCTGTCAAATATTTGTTGTTGCGTTTGCATCGCCCACATCCTGTTGCATTACATGCCATATGCAAACCATATTCCCGTTGAAATATTTCCCCCCTCCACTCAATTGCTATACGACCCCTCTTATTTAACCAGGTGCACTTTTTTTTTCATTCTCTTGACCTGAAAGGGTTTAAGTGCTCATTAATATATTTGAATCACTTATTGTTTTATACACCTGTTTATGAAGTCACTCTATTTCGTAGGCTCCAATCAATATGCTTCTCTATCTCGAACACGTTTCTGCCTCTTCGGTCGACGAACCTCTGGACAAATATGAGATAAATTACCTTCTTGGCACCTTTTCAGATCGGCGTCTTTTTACTAACAGGCTAACTAAGCGTTGAAGGAATACACCCCATAGCGTCTAGGACAACTACAACAAATTGTGCCAAGTCTTGTTATCAGTCCTCTGAGTTATAATGTCCAGAGTGCCATCAGCATTCTTATTCAAACTGTCAACCTATGACACTTTTTTAGCGGACGGAGTACGTCCAATCCGTGTATTCAGTTAATCATTGAAACAGCCCCAATGCTCATTGTAGAAGACCGACATTGATTTAAATGCACTAAATGCAAATTATCGATCTGGACAGTCCGCCTTTTGCAACATCACTAATCACGATATCACATATTAATATTATCTGCAAAGTCTCCAATCTTGAACCTACAAACCGCAAACAAATACACAAATGTTTTTGATACACTTCTAGTTTCATGGCACTAGACTGAAAGTGGCCGATTATTTACCATCTCCTTTTTTCTGCTATCAGTCCATAGACTTTAGAGTTAACCAACTCCATATGAGTCACACCCAATCTAATTTTCCAGACTGTAATTTCAGGCAAAATTTTGAAGAACATCTTCTGGAAATACATCCGGAATATTTCTACCGTCCTGCTCTCATCTGTACCATTCGCAGCCTCTTCAACCAAATGTAATTGGCTTTATAGTGACATTTGCGCCGTCGTAAAATAATTAAAATGGTACTAATGACTTCCTTTGCGTTCCATAACAGCTCTAATGTTTGAAGGATTGTAAGGAGATAGCAGGTGTGGTTACTTCTTGGGGCAAAATCTCCAGCTGCGGCATCACTGATGCTGGTGCCATGCGAACTGTATGTAATTGCCATTTCTAATGCAATGCCAGTGAAGGTTTACTTATATTTAGCTGAGTACAATGTGAAAAAGAAACAGTGTCTGTAGAACTGCAACAGTATTCATGTAATCAACTATAGAATACAATCTGCTATCCCGTGATATGAACATTGTGCGTTCTCTTTAATTTTATTGCCTTCTTCAATTTCATGGTGCGCTATGATGCAAACGTACACAAAGAACAAAGTTAAAAGTACATTCTGTAATCAAAATATGCATATTACACCATTTACAATACTAAGGAATATTCCATGCGGGCATCCATGGTAATTACAAACAGAAAGACGTAATCAGAATTTACACAGTAAAAATAGGCAATACACATTGAGACGAAGAGAAGGGGAATCCTTGATATTTGATCCAATTTAGCTTTGGGTTTAATAACGTTCACTGTAATCATCCCGTTTGAAACGAGAGTCTCATAGTCGTGTGTAAACGCTGCTATTTAACGTGATGGTCTGAGTTCGAATTCTTTTGTTCCTCCCTCCTGATCACTGGAGCGTCAAGAAGCGTGCCCTGGATAATGGGGTCGCTTGATGATGGATGCCACTTTCCTGCGAAAGCATTCATGGCAGCAACACCGTTCATACAACCATTTCGACATTCGGTATTATATCTAGATCTCTATTATAATCGATAGATTGTTATATCACGGACAGGGCTATAACACTCTATTACTGATTCACGCTTGTGTTTACAGCAATGCATGGTGTTTGTTTTATGCGTTTGTAATTCAAAACAAGATTTTGTTGAATGACGCTGGCCACTCGACTGCCACTGTGTAAGTGTACAGATTCAGTTAAACTGCAACACACATAAAATGCTGCTGGAACGCAGCAGGCCAGATAGCATCTAGAGGAAGAAGTATAGTCGATGTTTCGGGCCGAGACCCATGTCAGGTCTGCCTGAAAGAAGAGATAGTACGAAATTTGAAAGTAGGAGGGGGAGCGGGCGATCCGAAATGATACGAGAGGACAGGAGAGGAGAAGAAAGAGGTTTAGGCTAGAAAGATGATTGGCAAAACGGATAGAGCCTTGGAAAAGGGGGAAGATAATGGGACGAGGCCTATGGAGAAAGAAAGGGGAAGGAGAGCCAAGAGGAAGATGGACAGCAGGCAAGGAGTGATTGTGAGAGATACAGAGAGAGAAGAAAAAGAAGAGGGTGATAGAAATAAATAAGGGATTCGGTAAGAAGGGGATGAAGGGCATTAACGGAAGTTAGAGAAATCAATGTTCATATCACCAGTTCGGAATCTACCCAGACGGAATATAAGGTGTTTTTTTCTCCAACCTGAGCTTGGCTTCTTCTTGACAGAGCAGAATGGGAATGGGTGTTGCAATTAAAATGGGTGGCGAATGGGAAATTCTGCTTTTCTGGCGGACAGAGTGTAGGTGTTCAGCGAAACCGTCTCCCAGTCTGCGTCATGTCTCACCAATACGTAGGAGGCAACAGCGGGAGGACCGGACGCAGGGTATCACACCAGCCGGCTAATAGGTGAAGTGTGGGTTCACCTGGATGGATTGACTAGGGCCCTGAATGGTAGTGAGGGAGGAAGTGTAAGGACAGGTGTATCACCTGTTCCGCTTATAAGTATAAGAGCCGGGAGAGAGATCGGTTGGAAGGGATGTTGGTAACGAATGGACAAGGGAGTCGCTGACGGAGCGATCCCTGCGGAAATCAGAAAGAGGGGTGGATTTAATCTTGAGACTAGAGGAGGCCACTCACAATCACTCCTTGCCTGTTTTTGTCCCTCTCACAATCACTCCGTGATTGCTTTCCATTTCCCTCTGGGCTCTCCTGTCCCTTCTTTCTCCTTAGGCCGCCTGTCCCATGATCCTCCGCCTTCTCGAACTCTGTATCACTTTTGCCCTTCTCCGTGGATTGTCACCTTGTCGCTGCGGAGAGTCTTGTGTTGTCCTGAGTTCCCGAGAGCGATGCCGTCTAGAGCTACGCAACTGGTAGTGTCACCCATGGCGTTAAGTTCGAGGGTGAGATCCCTGACAAAGAACAATCCAAACAAGACCTCAACGGTGGAACAGACGGACGAAGTTACTTCGAACTCAACAGCTGAGAAGGCGGATGAAGGCTGCCACAAATCTATCAGCTCCAATCGTGGTGGTTTCAATCCCATTAGAATCAGTTGGTTGATTTGTGAAGAAACGCGTGTTTCTTGCAGTGCAACATCATGTACACGCTAAAGAAATAAACGCACAGGCGTCTTCGCTCTGTTATCCACTTCTTCAAATCTTTCGGCGATCGAAGAACGGCGACGGGAGCAGGCAATATGATGTCTGGAATCTCCTCGTCAAGAACCGGCACGAAAGCGGTGATTACTTGTTTCAGTAGCTCAACTTTTGCACAAAAGCAGGGAAGTTGTTCGGCGGCCGTTTTCACATCTGATCAGCCCTTTATTTGGATCCACTCTGCTCACCCTGAACTATGAAGGGGCTATAAAAGGTGCCCTAAAATATTCGGTTTCACTCATTCTGTACGGAAAGCGGTGTCCAGAGGGATCACCTTCATGCGGTCAAAAATCATCGAGAAGTGAAACTATGAAATTTGGAATCTGGAATATACGAGCTCTGATGGATAACCCGAAGTCAGACCCACCAGAGAGGAGAACTGACTTTGTTGCCCGGGAACACAAAAAAAAAAGAAAAAAAATCAACTTTGACATTGTTGCTCTGAGTCAGACCCGCAGAACTGGAGAAGGGCAACTAATGGAAGAGCAAGGTCAATGCAACTTTTTTTTTTTCTTGAAGGACTTGATCCTGAACAGTCAAGGATCCATGGAGTAGGTTTTTCCATCCGAAAGAGCCTACTTCAGAAGCTGACAGAGCAACCACTGGGAATACATGAACGTTTCATTGTTCTGCGAATCCAGCTTTTCAAGAACCTACACGCCAGCATCATCAGCACTTATGCTCCAACTCTGGACACTGAAGGTAAAGTAAAGATCAACTTCTACGCCCAACTTCACGGGTCCTTTCCTCTACTCCCAACAACGACAAGATGATTCTCTTGGGAGGCTTCATTGCCAGAGTCTAAGTTCATAGCCTCTCACTGACAGAATACGCAAGAAAGGAGTTTGCAAGATCAACGCCAATGGAACAATCCTTCTCACTAAATGTGCTGAACACAACCTGGTGATTACAAAGACCCTACTTCGCCAGAGAAAAAAAAAACAGGCACAAAGTCGCTTGGCAGCATCCACACTCCAATTACTGGCACTCCATCGAGTACATCATCGTATGATCTCGGGACCAACAACATGTAATGATGACGAGAGCTGTTAGTTCAGCTGACGAGTGCTGAACAGATCATCAACTCATCTCGTCCACCATTAGAATGAAATTTCGGCCCAAAAGAAAGCCGTAAATCAGAACTCTATTATGCTGTCGTCCTTCAAGAATCAGCCATATATAGAAGTTCCAGCAAAAACTTCAAGTGCAACTGTTTTAACAAACCCCACCATCTGTCGAAAAACACTGGAATCAATTGAAGAACACTATCATCATCTCCTACCAATAAACATTTGGGTACAAGACGGAAAAAAAAAACAAAACAGCAGGATTGGTTCGAATATAACGACAAATTATTCCAACAACTAATCGACGATAAGAGATAAAGTTTCAGTACCTTGCAACATGACCAACAATCAGCGACCAAAAGGAAACACTATCAGGAATGTAAGGCTGCAGTCCAGATGAGCACCCGAAACCTGGAAAAAAAAACAGTGGTGGAGGAAGAAAGCTCAGGAACGCAACTAAAGCTATTTTTGGCCCATCTACTCACGGTCAAGCTCCTCTCAAAAGCAAAGATGGTTCAATCAACCTGAAGAGCAATGCTGACATCAATTCTAGATGGAAGCAACACTTTGAAGATCTTCTAAATCAAATAGTCTCATTTAGCTGGAATGTGAATAACACCATTCCAAGACAGCACGTTGTCAAATCCCGAAGCAAAGTTCCAACATTTGCAGACGTCAGTAAAGCCAACAAAACCTTGAAAAACAACAAGGCCACTGGAGTCGATGGAATACCAGCCGAGGGCCACTGGAGTCGATGGAATACCAGCCGAGGTCTACAAAATTGGAGGTAACCCCCTTCATTTTCAACTCCATCAACTTCTCGTCAAGACCTGGATAAATGAAGAAGTACCAGCAGACTTTAGAGACTCAGTAATCGTTACCATCTACAAAAGGAAAGACGATCGATCCGAATACGGAAACTATTGTGGAACTTCTCTGTTAGCCACAGCAGGAGATATCTTCACCCGCATCATGCACAACCGGTTCAAGCCTTTAGCTGAGAAGATCGTTCCGGAGACACAAGCCGGTTTCAGACCATGACGTGGAGCAATCGCCATGATCTTCCCAATGCGACAACTACAAGAAACATGTCGTGAACGACTTCAACCTTTGTACATGACAGTCAACGACCTCACCAAAGCCTTTACCTCTGTATCAAGACGTCTTATCCACCTATCAATGCCATGAAAAGTACATTCGAATCCACAGGCTCGTCCACGATGGCATGCTTACCACAGTCATGGTCAGCAACAGTTACTATGAGACTTTTCAAGTTAGATCAGGAGTAAAACAGGGATGCGTGATTGTCGCAACTTTGTTCACCATCTTTATTACGACAATCATCCTCATTATCAAAGACGACCTAACCCCAGGAATCGAAATTGTCTACAGAACAGATGGCAGACTTTTCAATCTTGCCCTTTTCAAGTACAAAACGAAGACATTCACGAGTTCCATAATTGAGGTCCAATACGCAGATGACAGCAATCTTGAAGCTCTTTCAGAAAACTACCTACAACAGATTCTGACTGCCTTCAACCGTGCATACACAAACTTGGACTTACCATCAATTCCAAGAAGACTCAGATCATCTATCAATCGTCACCAATTGAGATAAATCTGATAGAACCATCATTTCAATTTGGCGAAACCACCCTGGAAAACGTGGACCACTTCCCGTATCTTGGAAGTCACCTCTGCTCCAATGTCGACCTTAATGACGGGATACAACATCGGCTTAAATGCGTTGGAACAGCTTCTGGATGTCTCCGAACAAGAGTCTCTCATGAATATGACATCCGAGCAGACGCCAAAATGTTAGTATACAAAGCAGTGGTAATTCCAACACTCCTGTGTGCATCAGAAACTTGGACAATATACCGATGATATCTGAAGGCACTTGAAATGGAGAATCAATGGTGTCTTCGGAACATCTCGAATATCAGCTGGGAGGACAGAAGAACCAACGTCAGTGTGCTAAATGAAGCAAAAACAGAGGCATTGAAGCCTACGTCATCAAGAACCAACTAAGGTGGAGCGGTCATGTTGTTCGAATAAAAGACGAACGTCTTCCGAAATAAGTCTTCTACTCCCATCTTAAAGAAGGCATACATAAAAGAGGCAGACTGTCATGGTCCGGTCCGCGATGTCCACATTCCGGTTCACGGTCTGGTCCTTGGATTCAGGACTCCGGGTCTTCCAGCTGTGTCATGGTTTGATTGAGTTAAGCATAGGTACCTGATACCCAAATTTGGGGCATGGGATATAAGTAGCTTTGGGAGTGGGCTGCTGGTTTGTCCTGTCAGTTCCCCTTGGAACAATTTGCTGATGGAAGGCTAGTGAAACCATTCGTGATCGCTAGGCCTGGTTGGAGGAACACGGCTTCATGGAGCCGTGTTGCCACTTGTCGGAACAGTTATCATGGTATGGATATGGCTGTTTCTGTGGCCAGCCAAGGTTGCTGGCTGCACTAAGAGTCAGAGCCACCCCGGATAGAGCTCCTTTCCTGTCCTCGCCTCCTTTGGGTAAGCCAGGTCGTAATTACTGTTACCCTGCTGTTAGCTCTATTCCTTTCTGTCCCTTATCTCCGTCGGGCAAGCAGGCTTTTTGCCGTTACACTGCGAATGGACCGTCCTTCCCTGTCCTTACCTCCGTGAGGTGAAGTTCCGGTCCAGGAGTTCCCCGTCCTGCCCAGGTGATCCGCGCCCTGCCCAGGAGAAGTTCCGAATACCCAAGCCTCGAGGATCCCAAGCCAAGGTCCAAGAACCCAAGCCTCCAGGATCCCAAGCCAAGCTCCAAGAACTCAAGCCTCGAGGATCCCATCCAAACTCCAAGAACGCTAGCCTCGAAGATCCCAAGCCAAGCTCCAGAAACCCAAGCCTGAAGTCCCCAGCCTCCAAGCGCAAGTCCCAAGGCCCCCAGCGTTACAGCCAAGCTCAAGACCCAAGTTCCCAGCCTGCAACCAAGCTCAAGAACCAAGGCCCCAGCCTGCAGCTGAGCTGAGGACCCAGGGTCCTAGCCTGCAGCCAAGCTCAAGACCCAAGACTCCAGCCTGCCTCCACGCTCAGGCGTCTAGACCCCAGCCACTTCCTGTTCTGAAGCCATGTCATATCCTTGTCTGGTTCTGGGGTCCAGGCCCGAGGCAAGACCCAGGTTCTGGGTCTTTGTCCAGTCTCGGGCTCGGATTCGAAGCCTTGTCCCCCAGTACATGGTTTCTTGTCTTGGTCCCGCGTTCCCTAGCCCAGGTCTACGTTCTTGTCCTTGCTCCTTGCCTGTATCCTGTGACGTCCCTAATCTTGTCAAGTCCTGTTCCTTGTACGTCAGTATCCGTCTCTCGCATTTGTGTCCGTTTCCAGCACCCCATTGTGACAGGGACAACAGAAGAGATACAAAGACGTCTAACAAAAAAAAAAAACACTTGAAGGAGTTTAATATCGATATCAGCAATTGGAAAACAAATGCCTAGACAGGAAACTCTGACAAGCTATCATCCGAGAAGGAACAGCAACTTTCGAGGTCAAAAAGTGAGAAGGAAATTGTAAGAGAGGCAACAACAACCATTGGCCGATATGTCATCTGGATCTGTTTTGAATGCGGAAGATCGTTCAAGGCCAAAACTGGATTCATAAGCCACTTGAGAGCCCATAAGTAGATCCAGAACGAAGACCAGCTTCCTTGACCACGACGGATAACTACGACGATCAGTTTTGCCAATCAACTTTCCAGCTCTTAGCTTCCTTCCTCCTCCTTTTGTCTTCTATGATTTCGGATCTCCGTCTCCCCCACTCACTTTCAAATCGCTTACTATCTCTTCTTTCAGTTAGTCCTGACGAAGGGTCTCGGTCTTACACGTCGATTGTACTTATTCCTATAGATCTATAGTTGCTGCTTTTCCTGTTGCGTTCCGGCAGCATATCGTGTGTGTTGCTTGAATTTCCAGCAACTTCAGATGTTCTCGTATTTGAGTTAAACTGCTGTAGGTTAGTGTAATGTATTCGATTGCTGCAAGCATCTCTTCTGAATATTCTACACTGACCATCTTGATTTTGTCAGTCTCTTTTCAGTATTTTTTGTGTGTTTATCACCTGGTCCTGTATTTCCACGAAAAAAAACATTCTGTTTCTGGGAAGTGTATTCGACCTCTGAGCCAGATAATGCTAAAACTTTGAAAGACGATTTGTAAGATGCTACTCAGGCCGCTGTAGGGACATTGTACATAGTTTCTGTCCCATTTCTCAAAAAGGACCTGTTGCCATTTCAGAGAAGTCCAGAGAAGTTTCACGAGGGTAAATCCGGCAATGCAGATGTTCACATAGAGGAGCGTTTGGCAGCTTTTAACACGTACTCAACGAAATTTTTGAAAATGCGTCGGAATCCCATTGAAACATATCGAATGTTGAAAGGGATATATAGGGTCGATGTGGAGACGATTTTTCCTATGGTGGGGGTATTTGGAACTCGGGAGCACATGCTTGAAATTTCACTGCGTGACCTTTAAGATTGGTTGTAACGTGGGTTTTTCTTTTCTTTCTTTCTTTCTTTTTAGAAAAGGAGTAGTGAATCTGTAGATTGCTGTGCCACAAACTGCGGTCGAGGCCAGGATTATGGATATATTGAAGGTGCACATTGACATTTGCCAAATCGGTGAGGTAATCAATGCATATGGCCTGAGGAAAACTGTGTGGAGTTGACCGGTATCCGGGAACAGGTTGGATTGAATGGCGGAGCAGGAACCATCGGTGGATTGATCTGTACCCGTTCCTACATTCAAGTCTCATGGTGTTAACGGATGTGAAAGTGATGGTTAAGCGAACTACGGATACCTGTTTGAATCTAGAGAGAGAGAAAAAAAATAGAGTGTAGAAATGATGTTCAGATGGTATTAATATGAAACCGAACGTACCTAATGACAACCGAACCCCAATCGTTCTCTACATTCAAAAGGTTGTAATTTTGCATGATCCACATAGAAAGAGTACATAATGCGATAATACTGATAAATTCACAAGAAGGCAGCAACTGTTTCATCTTTTTCCCAAATATCTTGACAGGATATTTGAGCGCCTGAGGATGCTCGTTCCCGAAATCCCATGGAGTCGTGGTATCAATGGCCATGCATTTTTTATTTTTTTTTCTTTTTTTCCTGCTGGCTGTTAATGCACGACCGCATCTTTGGAAAACCTGACAAAGGGCTTTCCCATGTATTGCGCTAAATAATTTCAGAACTCTCAGATCAAATGAAATGTCTTTAAATTAAGTGTAAGGGGTTTCTGCTTTTATGTTACTGCGTATGTAAATCAAAATGGCTTGCTTGTCATGTTAATCTTTTAAGTTATTGTGCATGTTAATCAAAATGGCTTTTTTGTTATGGTAAGTGCTGAGACGGTTCTCTCGCTGCAATTGGCTTCGGTTATTTTATTGATAAGACTGTAAATGGACCAATGGGTGTCCATGTTATTCTTTCTTGAGTTGATATGATGTCTCATATGGCTGGGAAACGGGGATTTTAGCGGTGAGTTGGAGGAGAGACCGGGAAGACGACGGACGTGCTGGAAGTGCTCTGGTCGATGACTTAGTGTGGTCCCGAGCTGTGAGTCGAGGGGGTCAGAATGGATCGCAGGGTAAAGAAAGAAAGTCCCGAGCTCCAACTGTGTGCACGATGAAAGTGAACTTTGATACGTGTGGTGCCTTTTTCATTCCCTTTTGTATTGTACCTCTAATAACCTGATAGACCTAGTAAGGTTTATAAACTGTAATTTGTAAAATGTACTTTGTGTGCTGGCTGATGATTGATGGTTGAGACCAAAACAGGTGGCATTGTAGAGCAAAGGACGTAACCGGGAGACAAGGTTGGGCGGCGAACGGGGTTTCCCCTAGATAAACACAAGCGATATAGCTGAGCGTTACATAAGCAAATGGGACAAAATGATGATCACAACTTTGGAGTTTGGAAATAATAAAATTATGGATATTCTGCCGTTCGCTATCTGCTACACATAAAACATAAAACAAAGAATATCAATCGGGACAACACATTGCAGACCCATCATCACATGTTGCTAATTTAGAACAATTAATCTCTTTATCGAAAAAATTCACCATACAAAGACAAAAAATCTCAATGGATGGGAATAATGGATTCTCAATATCCCTGGATTTCAGTGCTAAAAAAGGGATAGAGAGGGCGGAAAAGGGGGAGGAGGCGTGGCATTACTGGTCAGGGATACTATTACAGCTACGAAAAGGGTGGGTAATGTAGCGGGATCCTCTTTTGAGTCAATATGGGTGGAAGTCAGGAACAGGAAGGCAGCAGTTACTCCACTGGGGGTATTGTATAGACCCCCTGGTAGCAGCAGAGAGACAGAGGAGCAGACTGAGAGGCAGATTTTGGAAAGGTGCAAAAATAGCAGGGTTGTTATCATGGATGACTTTAACTTCCCTAGTATTGATTGGCACCTGATTAGTTCCAAGGGTTGAGATGGGCAACGTTTGTTAAGTGTGTCCAGGACGGATTCCTGTAACAGTATGTGGACAGGCCGACTAGGGGGAATGCCATACTAGATCTTGTACAAGTTAATGAACCAGGTCAGGTCACAGATCTCTCAGTGTGTGAGCATCTGGGGGACAGTAACCACCGCTCCCTGGCCTTTAGCATTATCATGGAAAAGGATAGAATCAGAGAGGATAGGATATTTTTAATTGGGGAAGGGAAAATTATGAGGCTGTAAGGCTCGAACTTACGGGTGTGAATTGGGAATATGTTTTTGCAGGGAAATGTACTATGGACATGTGGTCGATGTTAAGAGATCTCTTGCAGGATGTCAGGGATAAATTTGTCCCGTTGAGGAAGATATGTATGGTAGGGTGAAGGAACCATGGGTGACAAGTGAGGTGAAAAACTTCTCAAGTGGAAGAAGGCAGTATACGTGAGGTTTAGGAAGCAGGAATCAGATAGGTCTATTGAGGAATATAGGGAAGGATGAAAGGAGCTTATGAAGGGGCTGTGAAGGTCAAGAAGGGGGCATGAGAAAGCCTTGGCGAGTAGGGTAAAGGAAAACTCCAATGCATTTTTCAATTATTTGAAGAAAAAAAGGATGACAGGAGTGAAGGTAGGGTCGATTAGGGATAAAGTTGGGAAGATGTGCCTGGAGGCTCTGGAAGTGAGCGAATTCCTCAATGAATACTTCTCCTCGGTATTCACCAATGAGAGGGAATTTAATGATTGTTAGGACAATATGAGAGAGGTTGATGCTCTGGAGCATGTTGATATTAAAGGAGAGGAGGTTGTTGTTAAAATACATTAGAACAGATAAGACCCGGGGCCTGACGGAATATTCCCCAGGCTGCTCCACAAGGCGAGGGAAGAGATTCCCAAGCATCTGGCTAGGACCTTTATGTCCTCGTTGTCCACGGGAATTGTACCGGAGGATTGGAGGGAGGCGAATGTTGCCCCCTTGTTCAAAAAGTTAGTAGGGATCGTCCGTAATTATAGACCAGTGAGCCTTACGACTGTGGTGGGAAATCTGTTGGAAATGCTTCGTAGAGATAGTATCTCTGGGCATTCAGAGAATCATAGGCAGATCAGAGACAGTCAGCATGACTTTGTGAAGGGCAGATCGTGTCCAAGAAGACTGACAGAGTTCTTTGAGGAGGTGACCAGGCATATAGATGGGTGTAGTGCAGTGGATGTGATCTATATGGATTTTAGTAAGTAATTTGACAAGGTTCCACACGGTAGGCTTATTCAGAAAGTCAGAAGACATGGAATCCAGGAACATTTGGTAAGGTGGATTCAGTATTGGCTTGCCTGCAGAAGGCAGAGTGTCGTGGTGGAGAGAGTGCTTTCAGATTGGAGAATTGTGACTAGTGGTGTCCCACAAGGATCTGTTCTGGGAACAGTACTTGTAGTGATTTTTAATAACGACCTGGATGTGGGGGTAGAAGTGTGGGTTGGCAAGTTTGCAGACGACACAAGTGTTTGTGGTGTTGTAGATAGTGTATAGGATTGTCAAAGATTGCAGAGAGACATTGATATGATGCAGAAGTGGGCTGATAAGTGGCAGATGGAGCTCAAACCGCAGAAGTGTGATGTGGTGGACTTTGGAAGGACAAATTCCAAGGCAGAGTACAAACTAAATGGCAGGATACTTCGTAGTGTAGAGGAGCAGAGGGATCTGGGGGTACATGTCCACAGATCCCTGAAAGTTGCCTCACAGGTGGATAGGGTAGTTAAGAAAGCTTATGGGATGTTAGCTTTCGTAAGTCGAGGGATAGAGTTTAAGAGTTACGATTTAATGATGCAGCTCTATAAAACTCTGGTTAGGCCACCTTTGGAGTCCTGTGATCACTTCTGGTCGCCTCACTATATGAAGGATGTGGAAGCATTGGAAAGGGTGCAGAGGAGACTTACCATGATACTGCCTGGTTTAGAGAGTATGCATTATGATCAGAGATTAAGGGAGCTAGGGCTTTATTCCTTGGAGAGAAGGAGGATGAGAAGAGACATGATAGAGGTATACAAGATAATAAGAATGCATAGCCAGCGCCTCTTCCTCAGGTCACCACTGTTCAGTACAAGAGGACATGGTTTTAAGGTAAGAGGTGGGAAGTTCAGGGGGATATTAGAGGAAGGCTTTTTTTAACTCAGAGAATGGTTGGTGCGTGGAATGCACTGCCTGAGTCAGTGGTCGAGGCTGATACACTAGTGAAGTTTAAGAGACACTGGACAAATATATGGAGGAATTTAAGGTGGGTCTCATACGGGAGGCAGGGTTTGAGGGTAGGCACAACATTGTAGGCCGAAGGGCCTGTACTGTGCTGTACTATTCTATGTTCTATGGAAAATAAACAAGGACATTAAGAATTCACAGAAGTTTTAAAAGGAATATTGTTGTCTTCGTTTTGTAGCAGTACTTGTGATCAGTTACATCCTATGTGGCACAAAGTTTTAGCATGAGTTTACAATGTCTATGCAATCAAAACCCATACCATCACAATGGAAGTGACGACAGAATTGTGTCGAATGCATTGTGTTCTTGGCAATGAACGTGGTTATCGAAAAACCAACCTGCGGCACAGCATTTCTGAAATAATGACAATTACCATCGGAAAAGAAAATTTAAACGATGCATGGCAACGTATAATTTTAGAAGGTAAAAAATACGATACAATTAGTTCGCAAATTGGAAAGTTAATTGGGAGAAAATATATTAGATTGCACAGATGAAATATGGAGGTTTTGATGAAACACATTCACCTGGTTCAGCATAGATTTTCTTGCTGAGAAGGGAAAAATATAGTGGCTTGAAAGAACCGTTGGTGACCGGACAGTTCCAGTATTTAGACAAGTGGATGAAGCATGCACACGCAAAGTTGAAGAAGCGACAACAGGCAGGGTCTTGAGAATTAAAAGGAGCCACGTGGAAACTTAGCAAGAGAATGAGGGGACGTAGAAATTCACATGGGAAGGGCTTGAACAAAGAAAAAACAATGGAGTATTACTAGATGAGGAGAAACTGTACATTTAAATATAGGTGAGGATACGATCTCAATCAGTACACTTGGTTCGGATTTCACTAAAAAGAGGAGTTTAAACGGTTTTGAGTGTAGAGTCAACGTGTTCGCCCTACTGGAATATATATCGCATGTATTAAATATGTGATGTTGGAGTTTCTAACAAATTCATAAGTAACAGTGAGCGGAAGACAGTGTATATACTCCAGCGAAATATGGGGCATCAGATAAAATAACACTTGGAACGATGTTGGGGATATTTTCGTCCAACTTGGACAAAAGAGTAGTAACAGCAGATTCGAGGTTGTTTGATATCGTTCCGTTGTTCAAGAAAGATGATCACAGAAATATGGACAACAAAGTTTATTGAGTCCACAGCGGGCAATCTGTGAAGAGGTTTCGGATTTTGGATGATTTGGAACCATTTGGAGAAGGTTAGTATTATAAGGACATGCCAATATTACGTTATGAGCTAAAGGTCGTGCTATACGACATTAATTGTTTGTTTGTTTTTTTGTTAAGGACGTGACAAAACAAACTTAATAATAACTGAGAGATGAATGTGGTATGTATAGATATTACTGGGGCGTTTGAGTTTTATGCCCTGATAGGTTTTACATACAGCTCAGCAGGCATGCGGTCCGTTGTGATTTTTCTGCCTTGATTGAAAATTGCCTTGCCTACAGAAAGCAGAGGGAGACATTAGATACTATAGTATCTGCATGGAGTAGACGTCCAATGGCGTTCTGCAGGGGGCACTTCAAAGTCCCAAGTGTATTGACAATATTATAAATGTGGATGTGTTTTGGGGTGGGTATGTTAGTGTTACATTTTCAAAGATGGCCCGAAGGCAGAATATTTTATAGAAAGCTTAAGAAAGGTACAGAAAAGACACCGACAGGGTGAATTGTTGCACGCAGCAATGCCTGACAGGAGTTCAAGAAAAAATGTGTAACGCTTTCGAAGATCGAAATTGTAAACCGGTGACAAGTTAATGGCATGTTTCTGCAGTGTGCACAAATAGATGGTCAGTTTCATCGAGCTCCATAATTCCTTCAAAGTTTCCGTGTAAACCGATAGGTCTGTGAAGTGAAGTGAAAAGCAATAGGGTGCAGTGAGTATCGAATTCTGCTCCCTAACACAATTAAATCTTCATTATATATATATATATAGTAATGTGTCGAATGTGCCAGGTAAATGATACATTATATCCTTATATCACTTTACCTTCAGAACACGATTTGAAGGAAAGGCAAGTATTTTGGAGCAGCAGAGATTGATTCTCTGCAGAAAAGTGAGAGCTGAGCCCTGAAGTGCATTGAATTGTTCACAATTTTAAAGCTGGTTGGGTGGCTGGTTGGTTTATGGTTTATTTTATACATGCTGAGTTTTTTTTCCTCAAATAATCAACAACTCAAAGAGCAATGAAGAAACGAAACGGACACAATGTATCGCTACCTAACAAATAAAAAAAAAGGTACGTCGCATCCGCAGTTTCTATGGTTAACGGATGATTTCCCTCCACGCGTACGGCTGGCGTAGTGGGGAACCGCGTACGAGGCAAGTTGTGCAGTGGTTTGCTTTCTGCCGGGCGAGGTTCGAAAAAGCTCACCAACTTATAACTTGGAAAGCATGCAGTGGAGCGGCTGGATTCGATCTCGGGACTTTTGATTTCGAAGTCTGGCACTGATGCCACTACGCCACCATCCGGGTCACGTAACAAGTAGCAATTTAAAATAATTCCGCGCATCCACATTCGCACCATATACCTCCAATTGTTTTATAATTTGTGAATCCGTCCGTTTGGCTATTCACTCAATTGCTCCGATGTGGAAAAAAATACCCCATCATCCGGCTGAGAACCTTCATGAGGAGTGTGTTGTCGGTAATGGTGATGGAGGCGCTAAGATTCGACTGCGTTTATATTTACTAATATGCAATCTAAACTGCTGAGTTTTACCGGCATTTTGTATGTGCTCCTCTAATTTTACAACATCTGCAAAATAGCCTGGACTTTTAAAATATATGTTGATGTAACTAAAATGAAAACTTTAATTTAGGGTATATCACGAAGAGGAGAATTTGTCCATCAGATCTATTGAAGAAATGTTCATCCTTTCAACTTAAATCGGTTCCATATTTCATTACTGTGCTACCAGTTTCAAGGTTTCTTCATAGGGGACAGTGGTGAAGTCGTGAAAATATCACACTCTTCTTTCTCTATTTTACTGAGACATAGCGGAATGGGGTTTTGATAACCAACCATTCCTCAGAACTGGTTGGAATGGAAGTATTTTCACTCAGGTTCAATGCTCGAGTAGCGGGTCGCAACGGCGTCATTTAGCTCGTCCAGCGACCAAGGGGCGACTTCTCCCATCTCATCAGCAAAACTATTAACATCTTCCTATTCTGATGACTCAGCTTCATTTTTCAGGGTTCCTGGGGTCCAAAAGGATATGTGACCCCCAGCAGCATTCAACTCCTAGGGTATTATGTCCCCTTATTTGAGATCGCCGGTATAAAACGTTTCGGCATGTGCATGAGTGGACTAAAGTAGGGCGCCGTCCGGATCTTGCTTGTCCACGTGGACTCAAGTTCCTTCCTGTGCAGCGAAATAGGGGGCAGCGCGAGCCGGAACATCGCAGACACCGAGAGTGGTTGTCGGACTGCTACTGAAACGGAATTGATCGTTTTACGTGCCTGCAGCAGTAAGCCACGGACACAGATTTATTTATTTTTTTTTAATACTAAACAACTATATTTTCAATTTTATAGTCAATTAAATCAATTATTCCCCTAACCAAAATTAACAGTGCAATAGATCTTAGCTCACAAACGGTGGAGGTCTGGAAACAGATCTTGCCAATTCTTACTCAACCCAAAATATAGAAAATTTGTACAGAGAACTAAAATGGCAATCATCTGAAATCCACCGGAACAGGTAAAGATGTCTGTGAGGAAGGTTTCCTAAATCCACATTACGATGCACAAGGTGACAGTCACAGCAGATTCCAGAAGTCGAGAGGTCGTCACTTAAACATTAGAGTCCACGCAGGGATGACAATGTGACGCCGAAGTTCCAAAATCCACGTACGGATATCACAAGGTGGCAGTCACGGAATATTCCTTCACACAAGTGGTCACCATGTAACACAAACGAATCCATGTATAGGTTAGCAAACAGTGGACGCCACACAATACAAAGTAACAGTCACGTATCCAATATGCACTCCGTGCCGCAAATTATCACAATTTTCCGTCACGGAGATATATTGGGACCGCCCACGGCTTAGTGAACTCTTCAACTGACTCAACTCAATTCACTCCCCCGCAGGTAGTTCACGGTCTGTTGAATCGTTTAGCTGATGAATTTTCCAGAAGCCTCTCGAATAGAATCGAAAAAGCCACGCCGTATTTGTTATACAGACGTCATCCACCCGCCTCGTCCAGTCGCGCCTAAATTTCGCTTTTGGTTAATTAAAAAAAAACGTTGACATGTACACCTCTCCTCAGGAAAGGACATTTTTGATCTGTGGGAGCAACATTTTTAGCTAAAAATTATAAAATGTGAAACAATACACATATCACACCTCGTAACAACATAACAATTCGGAGGACCATTATATATTACCTCTACCTTTAATGTGAGTTAACGTGAGATCATACTCTTCTTAAATCAAACTCCAATACAAAATCTTCCTACTTGTGTTTTACATTTTACTCAAGAACACCAATGGATTATGATCTGTATATACAAAAATTGTTTTTTGAGCTGTACAGCCAAAGACATCAAAATGCTGCAAAACCTATACAAGTGACAATAATTCCTTCACTATTGTGGAATCATTTATTTGATGCTTGTTGAATTTCTCTTAAAAAGTAAGCCACAGGATGTTTAATATCACCATGATCATCTCTTTATAATAACAATTCTCCTCAGACTCGTCACTGGTATCCACTCCTATGGAAAATGGCATTGCAAAGTCAGGTGACATGAGGACAGGTTGATGACACAAGATGCCTTTCAATTTGTCAAATGCCTTCTGCCAAGACGCTGTCCAAACAAATATCTCACTTTTCTTCAGGATTTTGGTTAATGGAAGGTCAATATCACCAAGGTTCTAACAAAACTTGCGACAATATCCGACCAATTCCAGAAATTTTCGAAGAGCCTTCTTACCAGTTCGACTGGGAAACTCAGAGATATCCTGAACAGGAAACAACCTGCCCAGACCTACAACTTAACCAAAATAGGTAGCAGTTGCATGGCCAAATTCGCTCTTAGCTAAGTGAAAGGTAAATTTGGCTTTCGAGAGCCTTTCAAACAACATTTCTACTACAGAGAAATGGACTTCCCATGTGTCATTTCCTGTCACCAAGTCTGAAATGTTCCCGAGGTGTTATTCATTCCAAATGGCAGAACATTGTGTTCACACAGCGCAGAAGATGTTAAAATGCAGAAATTTCTCTACCTCCATTAGTTGTGGAACAGACCAACACCATTTTAGCAGATCGATTTTTGTAAGAAACCTAGCCTTCCCACCTTGTCTACGCAAACATCTACTGTAGGGATTGGATAAGTGTCGGGTTCTGTTACAGCATTCAGCTTTCTGTAATCAGTGCAAAACCTGGTACTGCTATCTGGTTTAGGTAGCCTGACACAAGGTGACTGCAGACTGCAGTAGAATGGCTAATGGTACCATTTTCTTACATGTGCTCAATTTCTGGATCAGATAATTTAGATTTGTAAACATTCATTCGATATGGATGCTGTTTTATATGTTTGGCATCAACAACCTCTACATCATGTGCGGCTACTGTTGTTCATTTTGGAACATCAGGGAACAAATCGCGATATTTCATGATCAACTACTGCAGTTTTGCCACTGCTGTGGTTGTAATTGCGCCGGTTTTTCATCAAAGTTTTCTAAAATTGTGCAATTTCGCAATCTAGCCAGAAAAATGTTTAGTTCAAAGCGGCCGTCAGAAGGATCATCCAGAAAATATTCAGAGATCTCAGATCCGTCCAGATTCAGAGCAGCCGCCACTACTGCTGTTGGCATTTCATAGTACGGCCTAAGCATGTTAATGTGTCAGATATGTGTTTACCTCCTTCTATCTGGAGATTTGACAACATAACCTGCATCATTTAATTTGGACGCGATTTCGTAGGCACAACGGAATTTGGCACGCAGATAATTTGTCTTCAGAGGGAAAATAACGAGTACCTTATCTCCTGGCTTGTATGTCCTTGCTCTAGCTCTCTTATCATACCAGGTCTATATTTTATTCTGAGCAGATATTATTTTTTCCCTAGATAGGTTCCAAGCAGTCTGCAATCTCTCCTTGAATTTTAAAGCACAGTCCAACAAATTTGTATGCAGGTCATTATTAGTTCATTGCTCATTTATCAATTCCAAAGGACCTCGAACATGGTGCGCAAACACAAGCTCAAACTGTCATACGGCTGGTGGCTGGGAACGGACCCAAGTGCAAGACACAGACACTGCAGTACTAGGGACAGGACTAGGATACAATGCGATGGCAGGGACATGGACAGCAAAACCGGGGACCCGGAACAGGAGTGGACAAAAGAGCTAGGAGCCCGGGCTTGGACTCCGAGCCAGAGACTGGACAAGGTCCCAGTACCTGGGTCTTACCTCTGGCTCGAACCCCAGAGCCCTGCAAGGACGAGGCTTGGAGACTTAAAGACATGAGGCAAGGCTTGGCAGGAGGCAGGAGATTTGAGGCGAGGCTTGGCGGGAGGCAGGAGACTTGAGGCGAGGCTTGGCAGGAGGCTAGATCCTTCAGGCGAGGCTCGGCAGGAGGCTAGAGACTTGAGGCGAAGCTTGGCAGGAGGCTAGACACTTGAGGCGAGGCTTGGCAGGAGGCTAGAGACTTGAGGCAAGGCTTGGCAGGAGGCTAGACACTTGAGGCGAAGCTTGGAAGGAGGCTAGAGACGAGGCGAGGCTTGGCAGGAGGCTAGAGACTTGAGGCAAGGCTTGGCAGGAGGCTAGACACTTGAGGCGAGGCTTGGAAGGAGGCTAGAGACGAGGCGAGGCATGGCAGGAGGCTAGAGACTTGAGGCAAGGCTTGGCTGGAGGCTAGACACTTGAGGCGAGGCTTGGAAGGAAGCAGGAGGCTAGAGACTTGTGGCGAGGCTTGGCAGGAGGCAGGACACTTGAGGCAAGGCTTGGCAGGAAGCAGGAGGCTAGAGACTTGTGGCGAGGCTTGGCAGGAGGCAGGACACTGGAGTTTTCAGGCTTGATGCTAGAGACCAGAGACCTGAGGTGAGGCTAGATGCTAGATAGAGGAAGCAGGCTGGAATCTTCAGGCTTGAGGCTTGGCAGGAGGCTGCAGTCTTCAGGCTTGAGGCTAGGCAAGAGACTGCAGTTTTCAAGCTTCAGGCTTGTCAGGAGATTGGAAACTTCAGACTTGAAGCTAGGCAGGAGGCTGGAGTCTTCAGGCTTGAGGCTAGGCAGGCTCCTCCGGGGCAGGGCGCTGTGCTTCTGGGCAGGGCGCGATTCACCTGGGCAGAAGGCGGTACTCCTGGGCAGGGCGCGGATCACCACCCGACGGAGGCAAGGGACAGGAAGGGACAGAACCAACCGCAGGTAACGGCAAGATGGCCTGGCTTGCCTGGGTGAAACCAAGGGACAGGAAGTGAGCTAGGTACAGGGTGGCTCCAAGACAAGACTGCAGGCAAGACGAGGCGAGAGTTACCAATAAGACAAGGCAGGGCTTCAGGCAAGGAAACAGAAGGCAGAGCAAGGGATACAAGGAATAAGGACAAAAGCAATCCAGCAAATGCTCTCTGGTCTCTGGAGGTATTTATGCAGCCATCCCAATGAGCATCAGCTGCCTCAATTAGAGCTAAACAATAATAGAAACAGGGTAAACAGGAAAACCTGGAGCAAGAGTCGATGGACCAGACGGTGATCTGGAATATGGATTTCATGGACCGGACCATGACACAAAGGGGCTAAATCCTAGGGACACTAGCACAGTCTCCCTTACTGCAAATAGAATCAAATGGAATTCTTCATATCAATCCTTCTCATTATCAAAACAGAATGTGCTGATCATGGTTTTGACGGTAGAATGAAATTGTATTAAAGCCCCTTGGGATTCTGGATGATACGCAGAAGATGTAAATTGTTTGGCTCCCAGATCAGAAATTATCTGCTGGAATAAACCTGGCATAAAATTACTTCCGTGATTGGACTGGATTTTTTCTGGCCAACCAAATAGGTGAAAGCTTTCATGAGAACCTTCGACACAGTTGGAACTTTGAGAGGAATTGCATCTGGAAATATATATGCTGTGCACAGGATGGTTCGCAACTACTGATGACCAGCTCTAGTCTTTGGCAGTGGGCCTACAAAATCTACAATAACTTTTGAAAAGGGTTCACAAAATGCAGAAATAGTATCTAGTGGAGCCACTGGAGTTACCTGATTAGGTTTACCCACAACCTGACAAGTGTGACAATTTGGCAAAATATCACAATATCTTTCCTCAGGTCAGGCCAGAAGAATTGTTTCAAAATCCTGTCCACAGTTTTATTTACACCAAAATGTTCACCCAAGGGCATAATATGCGCCAAGATTAAAATCTCATGCCTATAGACCTTAGGAACTGCAGCCTGGTGAACAATTGCCCATTCCTCACTTGCAGGGATATCAGGTGTTCGCAACTTTATTAACATTCCATTGCTGAAATCGTACCAAACTGGCATTTTCTCCTTCTCATCACCTGAGATATCTCTCTCTCAATGCAGAAATCTCAGTGTCTCTTCTCTGTTCCACTATAAACTCCTTCCTGGATAGAGACAATCTTTATAGTCAAACATGATACAAGGATCCTAGTCAAACAGTGAAGGAAGGAAAGTCACTAACAGGTCATCAGAACCTAAGTCCTGTTTTAGGCATTCATGGGTGGCAGAATCATTCTGCATCGGAACAGTTGCATTGGCAAGCTTTTTGGCCATAGCTCGAGTTACTGCGCAGGATGGATAAATATTTAAGTCCATCTTTGGATCATCAGTCATTGGCTTAGTCGTCAGTTGCTCTACAGGGACAACTTCGCCATCTGCTAGGCAATTCCCTAACAACAAAGAAACACCATTCACCGGTGAACTGATTAATCGTCCCATCTTGACAAGTCCTGAAACTAAAACTTAACTTGTTTGAGGTACAGAAACAATGTTGCACCCAATGACTTGTATAATATTCACTTCACCAATGGTAATCTCATCGCAAACTCTAGAACATTGTCGAACAAGAGGACTGAGAAGCCCCAGTATCTCGAAGATGTTTCACTGACAAAGGGGTGACTCTTCATTCACTGAAACAGATCGCTCTGACACAAAAGTGTCACGAACTCCGTGACGGGATAAAAATGTATATCCAGTCATATAAATGTATATAAGTCAAACAGGTTAACAATGATTATATAAGTAAGTAACTGTGGAAATATATGTATGAAAAAACAAGCTTTTTTATGTCGAGGGGTAAAAAGATACAATCTTACGATGATGGGTAAAGTTCAGTTCAGTTCGTAGTATTTAGTTGAGTAGTGATGGAGAGAGCGGGATAGAGAGGTTTGAGTCTTCAGGTGAGCTGACACCGTCGATCTTCTCGTTGTCCTTCGAAATCCTATAAAAGACACCGAATGTGACTATAAGAAAGGGGACCGGTTTTTTTGTGGTGTATCTGTCCCCCTGACGCGGGTGGACACATGGACAACTCCCCACCCGTCAATCCCTTTTTCAGTTCTTTCCACTGCAAGAGCGATGGATCGATCCGCCTGATAGATCCTCCAAAACCGACTTTTTCTTGCGGGGACTACAATGCACAATCAGTGTCCAGAACATGTGTCCAAGGTCTTATCACCAGACCTTTTATTTTAACTCCCCTTGCTGAGCATCAACTGCTATTCAAATAAATCGTCCTTCCTCTCCGTGAAAGAAATGCAAACAGGCAAAAGTCCTTGAAGAAGTACGAACCACCTGTCGAAAATTATAATATCAATTGTCCATTTAATAACGCCCTGGGTCACCATATCAACTTAAGAGCTGCTCTGTGCTGTCTCCAACTCGAACTCAGTAGAAACCCAAAGTTACTTCCAGTGCCTTAAAGTGACATTCCAACTGTTAGTCTTCGTCCCTTTCTCTCTCTTTTACAAACAAGCTATCGATGGTAAATAACTCTCCCTCTCTCTTTTCGAAAGCACAGTTCATAGGGGTAATTCAGGATCATGTCACACTCCCCTTCCTCAGAGAAAATAAAATTGACGAAGACGATTTTTTTCCCCAAATGTAAATTACAGAGTTTGAAACAATACAGGTAAAAATCATCAGATGACAGAGCAAAAATGTGCCAGTGTCTAAATTAACGTCTGGATAAGCAATCAGCTATAATATTGTCAGTAGCGTTCACATGTTTGATTGTTAAGTCACATTCTTGCAATATCAGACTACAGCTTAACAACCTTCTATTCTTATCCTTCATCTCATTTAGAAACACCAATGAATTACAATCCCTGCAAACCACAAGGGGTCTCTGGGCAACAGAAAGATTTTGAGGTCTCTGAACATAGACGTTAAAATATTGTAAGGTCACAATAAGTGCTAATAATTAATTTTCAACAGTTTTTTTTCCGGTGTACATTAAAGTTCTTTGAAAAATAAGCTACTGGATGCTCAATGCCATTCACTTCCTTCTATAACAGTACCGTCCCAGAATCTTCGTCAGTAGCGTCTGTTACTATAGAACATGGCTTTGAAAAATCATGTGCTTTGAGCACAGGATGATAACACAAAATGGTTTTCAAACGTTCAAAAGCATCCTAGTAGAGGATATTACATACAAATATTTCACTCTTCCCTCGGAGTTTTGTTAGGGCGAGAGCGATGTCAGCAAACATTTTACATTACTTATAATGACTCTTAACCATTCCCAAAGACGTTCTTAAAGCGTTTTTTTTTTTTTTTTGTTTTGTTTTGTTTTGTTTTTTATTTCCCAGTCGGAACATGAACTTCTGCAATAGCTTGAACCTTGGCGTGTACTGCAGACAGTTGGCCTTGGCCCAGCACATTACCCAGATATGTAACTGTGGCAATACACATCAAATTTGCTGGCGATCGCAGCAGGCTAGGCAGCATCTCTAGGAAGAGGTACAGTCGACGTTTCGGGTCGAGACCCTTCGTCAGGAATAACGGAAGGAAGAGCTAGTAAGAGATTTGAAAGTGGAAGAGGGAGTGGGAGATCCAAAATGATAGGAGAAGGCAGGAGCGGAGGGATGGAGCCAAGAGCTACAGGTGATTGGCGAAAGGGATACGAGAGGATCATGGGACAGGAGCCCAGGAAGAAGGACGGTGCCATGGCCAAACTCACTTTCAGCGGTTTCACAGTAAGATTGGCTTTGCAAGGTCTGTCAAACAGTTTCTCTACAGCTGCAATATGCTCTTTACACGTGTCATTCCAGACCACTAAAACATTGATATAAACCCCTGTGCTTTCTAACCCTCCAATCACAGAATTGATTATTCTTTGAAATGTCACTGGTGCATTTTTCATCCTGAAGGGCAAAACATCGTATTCATACAGTCTAGAGGGTGTCACAAAGGCTGATATCCCTTTAGCCCTTTCTGCTAAAGGAATAACCCAGTATCCATTTAACAAGTCATTCTTAATAAGGTATTTAGCCTTCCCCACTCTATCAATATACTCATCCATTCTCTTTCCTTGTTCTTTCTTGCTTCTAATTCCTTCTTTAACCATTTGACTTTCCTCAAAGTTCACTCCGTGATTATGCATTTTCATAGGCTGGGCTGAATTTACAATGACGTGATGAACTGCACCTGTGCACCATTTCAAAATGCAGTCCAGGATCCAACTGATGGACCTTATCAGTAATATTTTCCAAAACAATGGAATTCTGACATTTTCGGTGAGATTAGATTTAGTGGGTAAACATGCTTTTCCACCCCATTACCAGATTCCACGACTCCATTTTGTTCCGTAACAATTCTTCCGGCTGCAGTTCTAGCAAACAAGTATCTTATTTTATTCGACCATCTTGTAAACTTTCCTTTGCAAGGACACAAAGCTTACGAAATCCCTTCCAAAATTTGAAAGCATAATTAAACACACTGACACATAATTCTAAATCAGACCAGAGTTCTTTGGTAGGGTCAAAGGTCCATTTGGCCTGTAACTGAATACAGGTTCCAACATACTACACTTCACTACCTTCTGAATCGAAACACCAACAATAAATAAGAGGAGGGGAACCCTCTCAATCCAGTCCCCCCCCCCGCCCCCATTTCTCACACAATGTACTTTAATCATGGTTATAAGAGTTGAGTTAATCCGTTCCAAGGCTCCCTTGGACTCGGTGTGATATGTAGATGACACCATGTGCTTAGGTTCCAATTGTCAAATTATCCCCTGGAATGTTCCCTGAGTAAAGTTATTACCCTAGTCAAATTAAATTTCTTTGAGCAGACCGACCAGTGTGTAAAACTTACTGAATGCTGTTACCACAGTCTTGGCCTCCGTTTTTTTTTTCAAAAGACTCTGCTTCAGGGGACGAAGACAGAGCACACACAAATGTTAACACATACTGAATGACCCCACCTTGACCGTTACAGCAAGTCCTGTAAAAATTAACAACATCCATTCTTAAACTAGATCAGTCAAATTCCTTCATAATCTTGTTCACTGTCTGTCTCACTCCATGATGTCCCCAAAAGGCATATTGTGAGCCATATTTAAAATTTCAGCCCTATAAACTTTCAGAACCACCACGTGACTTGCCGGCACAGTGGCTGTCTCCAGCTCCTCATCAAAACCCCATTTTTAAGGGAGGTCCCCCATGTCTTTCTCTGAACCTCCTCTCCTGTGAAAGCTGTCCCCAATAAAGCCACTATTCCAGAATCTCGCTTCTGTTCCACTGCAAATTCCTTCCTCAATAAAGACAAACATTTCTCATACAGCTTACTTTTATCAGCTGTACTCTCCTCTAATTCCTGCTGAAACCTGGAAGGTAGAAACGTCTGTGACACATCATCATAATTTAAACCTCTGGTTTTACTATCATAGTCCTCAACAGGCTGCATACTCATCAGTTGAACTGCTATATCAACCTTATCTTGGAGAGGTGTCAACATGCTTCCATTGTTTACCAAACACAGTACCATCACCAGTCTTAAGAGAATCATGTATACATTATGGAAGAGAATGAACAATTCACCCATCTGAGTACGAGCTTCACTATACTTTGCTTCCATAGCAACTTCCACTCCAAAACCATAACAATTCTTCTTTTCCTCAACAACATAACCTTGCAGGAATCCACATGTCCAAACAAAAATCAACAGAGTAGCGCATCATTTATCAGTTGGCTTTTGTCCTGCAAGCAGTGTAAAGGTCGCACAACCAATTCAACATTGCCAACTCTTTATCCAAAAGTCCAGAAACAGCACTTTTCCCATTATTTTCGGCAACACTTACCTCATCAATTTCCACTTGTTCACCAGCTTTTAAAACATGGTCTAATGCAAGTGACTGAGAATCCTTACATTCCACTGGTACCAAGGTTAACCCCTTATTCACTGAACCAAGATCATCTGACACACAAAAACTGCATTCCTTTTCAACCAAGCCAGCCACCTCAGACTTCAACTGAGCTTTAACGTAAGGTTCAGAATCCTGTGAATCCACAGGTACTTCAACAACCTGAACACATTCAGTCGGAACAGCTGCCTCTTCTAGTCTGTCATCACTTGTCCCAGTTTCAAATTCAACTTCAAAATCAAACGAAGAAAAGGTTGTGAAAGGGAACAATGTGCTTCGATAAATGCGAGAAACAGACAGTAAAATACCCCAATGGTAAGAGAATCAGGTAGAACAGACAAAAGACAATAAATTCTGCAAAAATCTTACCTTACTATTCTCTGCTGGTGAATAAACAGCGAAGAACAATAAAATACAATGTTCCTTGCGTGCGGGTTTGCCAATTTTTGTGACACTGATATGTTGGAGATTATCTCTTTGGGATCAACGCCTCAGCAAAAAAAAAAAAAAAAAAATTATGAACCCATTAATTGTAATCTGTTGGGAACAAATATGAGGATAACCCATGTATTTGAGAAGAGGTGGAATGACCAGCATGTCATTTCCTTGCAGTTCTTCTGTCATTTAAGAATATTATAGATTATGATATAGAACACTGGACGAAAAAGGGAAGTGAGAGGTGATAGTGGACGACTAGAAAAATGATGGTGAGGTAATAATTGGGGAGAAAAATGGTGGATAAACTTAATGCGGCTTCACTGGCTTCACTGGCTTCACTGTGGAAAAGGCGAGCGATGTGCAGGCGTCCGCGAATGGCAGGAGGCATGGGGAGTATTATTGATATTACAAACGACAACTTGCCAGCCAACCTCAGAGGTCTTCACGTGGATAAATCACGTGGACCGGATGGATTACCTCCAACAATCCTGAGAGAGGTTGCTGAAGACATAACGTATACTTAGGTTATGATTTTTTCAAGAATCAGTTGTTTCTAACATGGACAGGAACGAGTAGATCATTGAAAATGTCACCCCACTCTTTAAGAAGGGAGGAAGCCTCTCAACGTCAGTAAACTCAAGAGCTGATTTGTGGACTTTCGGAAGTGTCAGGCGAGGGAACACAAACCAATCCTCATAGAGAGATCAGAAGTGTAGAAAGTGAACAGTTTAAAGTTCCTGCCTGTAAAGATCTTTGACGATCCAATCTGCTCCCAACATCTCATGTAAGAAGGCAAGACAACGGTTATACAATATTAGGAGTTTGAAGAGATTTGGCATATCAACAAATACACTCAAAACTTCTCCAGATGTACCATGGAGGGCATTTTGACAGGCCGTATCACTTTCTGGTATGTGTGTGTAGGGTGGGGGTGGAGTTAGCGGGCTATTCAACAGGACCGAAAGATGCTGGGGAGTGTGTAAAACTGGTCAGCTCCATCTTGGATACCAACCTTCAAAGTACGCTGGACATATTCATGGAGGGTTGTCTCAGAGAGGCAGCGTGCATTATTAAGGATCTATAGCACCCAGGACATGCCCTTTTCTCACTGTTACCATCAGCTATGAGGAACAAAATTAGCAAGACACAATAGCTTCTTGCCCTCTGCGGTTCGATTCCTAAATAGATATTGAACCGTTGGACACAACCTCCCGTTTTTGATATACAATATTTCTGCTTTTTACTGTTTTCTTTAATCTATTCAATATTCGTATACTGTAATTGATATAATAATAATAATAATAATAATAATAATAATAATTATTATTATTATTATTATTATTATTATTATTACTATCATTATTCTATCTTCTATATTATGCATTGTATTGAACTGCTGCTGCTAAGTTTAATAATATCAAGTCAAATCAAGATTATAAACCTCATTTGGATTCTTGAAGGCAAAATGAAGGAAATATTCGGCCAGATAACCTAACCTCAGTGGTTTAGAGGGCGTTGAAAACTATTCTCTGAATTAGGTTTCGGGATAGCTGGTGACTAATGATAGAATAATTCTAAGTAAGCATCGCTTCCGTGAAGGGAAATCTTGCCTGATCAGATAAAATCAACAGGCTTACAAGAAGGGTACTGATTTGGATGATAAACAGCCGATTGGCAGGAGCCAATGAGGTTGAATAAAATGCTATTTTTTTTCTGGTTGACTGTCAGTAACTAGTGTTTTTCCTTGGGGGTCATTATTAGGAACGCTATTTTTCATATTTTTTGTCAATAAGTTAGATAATTAAATTACTGTCTTTAAGTCAATGTTTGCGTATGATACGAGCAAATGTGGAGTAGTACGTAGTGCGGAGGAAGCTATGCGATTGCATCTGTAATTAGACAAGTTGAAAGCATAGGCAGAAAGCTAACAGATGGAGTACAATTTGAAGGAAATATATGATAATGCATTTTGGTAAAAGGAAATAGGAAATATATGATCTATATGGAGAGAAGGTTCAAACATCAGAGTTGTAGATGGACGTAGGATTACCCCTGCAAGAGTGCCAGAAGGATAGTTCACACACTCATACTTTGGTAAGGAAGGCAACTGTAATACTGTTAGCTAATTCAAAGATGATGATGATAATAATAATAATAACAATGATAATAATAATAATAATAATAATAATAATAATAATACACAAAACCAAGGCGATAATGATCAGTCTTCAACGAAAACTAGTCAGGAAGCACTTGGAGAATTGTAGTTTAGGCCAACATATCCCAGAGACGATGTCTAACCATTGGAGTGAAGTTAGAAGAGGTCCACAAGTTTCGGGAATGAAGCGTTTCACAGACCAGGAGAGATTGGCAGCTTTGGGCCAATACTCACATGAATGTAAAATAATGCTGGAGGATCACATTAAAATGTAACAAATGAAAGGACGACAAAGTGTGCATGTGCAGAGCACGTTACCCGTAGAGTGATATCTAGGAGTACAGGACACAGTCTCAAAATTGTGGGAATGTTTTTTTTTGGAATGGGTAAGCAGGAATTTATTTGGCCAGAGAGTAGTAAATCTATAGATTGCTCTCTCACAGACTGCAGTGGAGGGCATGTCCGGTGGTATATTTAAGGCAAAGTCAATACATTCCTGATCGTTCAGGTTATCAAAAGATATGCCGTGAAGGCGGATGCACGGGGTTACGTGGGATTCTGGATAGATAACGGACCAGACACAATGGTCTATATGACTCAATAGTGCTCCTATGTCTTATGATCGTATGGTCTTATGGGAAGGCACCAATTATAAAGCAGTAGGAGAATGAGAAAACCTGGAAAATGAAGATAAAGAGCCGGACATGATAAAATCTGATAGGACTTGATAATGGACTATTGGAGAGAGGAATACAGGTGACAATTCAAAGAGAGTTTATGGGTAGGTGAGAAGCGGTTAGGGGCCAGAATGTGTAATATAAAATGGCTGAGTAGGAGGAGGAGAATGTGTTTGTTTTCTTTTAATTTTATCATTAGAAGAAGTCATTACTCGTAATAAAAAGGTTGGAGTATACCATGAATTGGAATTGAAACGTTTGGCCACTAGGAAGTGAACTTTTTCCCATATGGTGCAGAGGTGCACGACGTAGCGGTCACACAAGTACGACGGGTGTCGCTAGCGTAGAGGAGGCCACAACGCGAGCACGAGGCACAATATATGACTCCAGCCGTTTCCCATGTGAAATATTACCTAACCTAGCTGGTCTGTTTGTGGCCGTAATGAAGCTGAGGGCGGATGTGAATGAGTAAACCTCGTTGGTGGCTTGTACGGCTAAATATCGTTGAGACAGTAGTGGCGAAGAAATGATAGGCAAAAGATTCACGGAAGGAGTGTTTTTTTGGTGTGATTATTTTGGGCATGACGGAATATGTGGGATGATATCTGAAATGTGGAGACTTAAAAGGTGGTAGGTACGTATAAGAGGAGCCATCAGTTTGAAGCCGGTAGAAACATGAATTGAGCGGGATTTTGGGGACACGGGTGTGTAGCGCATCAGGACACCATCTGTAGTAGAAGAAAATAAACTTCGTTCTTTGAAGAGTATATCTGATGTCCTGGAAAGGAAAGGAAAGACGCATCCTGGAAATAGATGCGTCGGAGATGATGGCATTGAGAGAAGAGAATTACTTTTCTTTTCCTGGAGGCAGGGTGGAAGATGATATAGTCAAGATGAATTTGAGAATGAGTAGTTTCATAAAATAATTCGATCTACAATTCGTTTCGGGAGATGAAGACAGAGGGAACTAGAAAAGAGAGGGGTGTGTAACACATAGACGAAGACGAATAAGGGCCAGGTGGAGGTCAGAAGCAACGTTAGTGAAATGTACAACTAGGGCGTGAGTGAACGAAGTTCTACCATGTTTTATTTTCTGGAATATGCATCCAAAAATGATTCGATGAATATCGCAGATAAGGTTGCTCAAATAGGATGAATTACATAGTAGTATAATAGTAAAGTAAGCATAGCCATAAGAGCAGTATCAGGAAATTTGGCTCATCGAGGCTGCACCGCCATTTAATTATCCTATTGTCCCTCTGAACGCCAGTCTTATGACTTTTCTAATTATCTTTACATGTTCCGTACAATCAAAAATCTATCAACCCATGCCTAAACTATACATTATTTGGCCTCCACAGCTGACTATGGCAACGAATTCCACTGATTCACCACTCCCTGACAATGGAAATTACACATGATCTCCATTCAGAAAGGGTTGTCCTCTATGTTAACTGTGGGCTTACTGATCTTAGACATTCCCGTCACACGAACCTTATTTCCGCACCCATTCTGTCAAGGTCTTATTCGATTATGAAGTCTTCCAAACTCCAATGAATACAGGCCCAGAGTCAACAAACGCTCTACATGTGACAAGCAGTTTAATCTTTTTCGTGGACGTACTTTGAATCCTGTCCAGTCCTGGTAAATACATTCTCCGGCTGGGAAACGGCACACAATAATGCAATAGAGGACGGACTAGTGCTTCATAAATTCTCAACATTAAAGACTTGCGACTTTCTTCTAATATTCTTGAAATGTATCTTACCATCGTGTTCTCCTCGCCATAGTTTCAAACCGGAAATTCACCTTCAGAAAATCCTGCACAAGGACTCCCATTCGGTTTTCGCCTTTTTTTTTTCTGTATTTTCTCTACAGTTACAAAATAGACCATAAGACAGTAAGACATAGGAGTAGAATTAAGCCATCTAGACCATCGAGTCTGCTCCGCATTTCAATCATGGCTGGTCCTTTTTTTTTCCTATCTCTTCCTCAACCCCATTTCCCATCATTTTCCCTATATACTTTGATGCCACGTCCAGTCAAATCTCTATCCATCTCTGCCTTAAAACACCCAATGACCTGGCCTCCACAGCTGCACGGCGTAACACTTTTCACATATTTTACACCTTTCAACTAAAGACATTTATCCGCATCTCTGTTTTGAAAGCGTGCCCTCCTATCCTTACGCTGTAATCTCTTGCCCTCAGCAGTCCCAGCATGAGAAATATATTTTCCACATCTACCCTGTCTATGCCTGCCAACTTTCGGAAGGTTTCAATGAGATCCCGCCTGTCCTTCTGAATTCCAGACAGCACATTCCTAAAGCCCTCAACCGTTCCTCGTATGGACCCCTTCTATCCCTGAAATCATCCTTATCAATCTCGCCAGGAACCTCTGCAACGCCAGCACGTCTTTTGTAAGAGGAGGGCGTAAAACCTTTCACAATACTCAAGGTAAGGCGTAACCAGTACCTTACCCTCCACTTCGCCATTTATTGTCTGCAAACATTCGAACTACAACATAAATTTCATTTTCAAAATCATTACTGAAAACGTAAAATGTATCAGTGCCACTCCACTTTGCCAGATGCCATTCAACCACTGCTTTATCCCTGCAAGAATACTTATTGTAATGCCATGGGCTAGTACCTTGTTAAGCAGTCTCGTCTGTGTAATCACCGCATTTGTCAAAGCTATTCTGAAAATCCAAGAACATTAATTCAACCAATTCTGATTTGTCTGTCCTGCTTGTTATTTCTTCAACGAAGTCGAACAAATCTGCTGACTAGTATGTTCATATTGACTTTCGGTAGACACATAAAAGGCAACGCATGGAAGGATCTTATCCCAAAGTGGACAAATGGTGTTTGGATAGATGCAGGAAGAAAACGTTGATATTGACATGATGGGCCAAACTGGAATGTTGTGGATTGAAGTCCAAAGGAATTGAGTTAATGCCTGTATATGAAAAGAGAGTACCAGCTAAAGGGAAGTGTAGGTGGAATTTGTCAGGCAAATTTTGATTTTGACGAAACCATACTGCCTCTGGGCAAATTTATCGTGTGCCTTCAAATACATCGAAACCACCTCTTTAAACCTCGACACCAACCTCCGTACAAGCACTGAGTTCAGACGGAGTGGCCTATGACTCCTTTCTTCTGCGTCTCTCTCTCTCTCTCTCTCTCTTATTGTTCAGTGGACTGACTCTTGCCTTCCTGTTCTTTCTGTTTTTTTTTTGTTTGTTTTTTTTTTGGGGGGGGGGATTCATTACAGCACCTAATATTTCTTGAAATATTTGTAGTAATTCCGTTTAAACACTTTAGCCATCACTTACCGGAACGTGGCTTTAAAATCATCCGGATCAGGCGACGTATGAAATTTCCTAAGAAACTTCTCTCTAATAATGTTAACTTTGCACACTTCATTACCCCTGAGGCTTGCAACTTTCGGCAAACACTAGTGCCTTCCACAGTGAAGACTGATGTACTATATTTATTATATGCATTGCCATTTCCTTGCTCCCCGTTTTTACCTCTCCAGCATCGTTTTCCAGTCGTTCGTTATCCAATCATGCATCTCTTTGACAGTATATAAACGCTTCAGCATCCGGAAGTCCGAACAGAAGGGAACACGAGCAAGCTGTTAGTTCCAACTGATCTGGGCCGATCAGGGTAACTGTGATAGCTTGACACTTTTGTCTTTGCCTTGTCAATATACAATAAAAGACACAAACTTTACTTTACGTGAACATCGGGGAGAGGCTAAAGTTTGCGGCAGAGTGCGATTTTGTGCAATCCATCAATCATGCAGTTTAATTCCTCCTTCTCATATGTCGTCTTTTATTTTCAAGGTTGCTGGGTTCTTCGGAGTTTGTTATCACCAACTGAACTCAAACTGTATATGTTCACGGTGCTAACCTCCCCCTCTCGGAGCTTGCTGAGTGCCGTCACGATTGGTTATTCCCAGGTGTGGCATGGACACCGGCTCCTTCGGAGTGTGACACTGCGGCCCTGCGGTGGAACCGATCTCACTCCAGTTTCACCGATTAAACCGACGCGGGACAGCAGACTGATTTGTTCATTCACTTTCCTCACCTCCAGTTTTCAGAATGAAAGTTTTGCATTTTCTGTCCCGAAATTGTCCTTGAGTATAGAGGATTCCTGATTCTCATCAAAAGACAGCAGGAAGAGCAACTTTTAATGCCGCTTCGCACACTGCCTTACTGCATTGTTACGAGAAGCACGTTGATGGTTTGGGGGTTTCTCAAAGCTATTTGTATATCCCACCATTTCCATTGGTTAGTTGCATTACGAAGACCTTGCTTTGTTATATTATCTTAATATCTACTGTATAGAGATTATTACGTTTTTTTCTGCGTCACCTCATAAGCTTCCTCTGGTGCTCTGCTCCCTCCCCACCCCACCCCACCCCACACCAGCCCATTTCATACTAAGGCGTTCCCAAGCTGCTAAGTTCATTGCGCACTGATCTTTTCCCTAACGTGCTCATGAGACTTAGAACCTGGGAGCAATGAAAGGGAATCAGGTAGAATGAATTAGCCGTGTGATGTGATTACTCGGTGCACAGAAGGTCCTGTGTAATAACTCTGTTTCTCTTTACCCCCTCGTAAGTTACCACAATGAAGCTGAAGTGTATTCGCACAGACAACTCAGCCATCAGAAAAAAGAACATGTGTATTAATTATTCATTCTCTGCATGTCTGCTCTTGTTGTATTTATTACTGAGCAGGTCAATGGCCGTGTGTCCTGAATCAGGCATCGTCCATGAGCTCTGCTTAATTTCTGAGGAAAAAAAAAATACCTACTGCATATTCCAATACACATTGTAGCTGCGATTTCTTAAATATTCCATCAAAATTTAAAAAAAACGTACCGCAGAACGGTTTCCTGAACAAAGAGCAGAAGTTCAATCGCTATTTTCATCAACGTTTAATGCAGTACAACTTACTTTGCTGTACTATGTTCATCAATTTAAGATAGCTCCATTGAAGAAAGGTGAATTCTTCACTCTACAATTTACTGTTTTCGACAGTTGTTACAGTATTTCCCAATGCAATTCGGCGTAACTGCGGGAACCCACACTGGATCTACCTATCAGGGACGATGTGGATTCAAGGGCTCAACTGTTTAAAAAGTGATTTTGCTGATCTCATCATGACGATTAGGCTTTTCTTCGCACAACTCTTCCAACCCAATTGCGCACGTCGAAAGTTTGATTAATAGGACTGGATGTAACAATCCCTAAAGTTTCTACAGTGCACTGGACTTGAGTGGAAGTACTTCTTAAAGATGACCACTGGATGATGTTACTACCATCACGACACATCTTCAGTTTTGTACTTCGACATTACTGGGTGTTTCGGCCTTTTATCAAAAGACACCCTCAGCCGAGGCACGCCCACCACAGGCTGATCGGACCTGTGTGTATGTCACATGGTCAGTCTCTAGAAGGTCACTAGGCAGTCCAGACAGCATCCCTTCTTCTCAGCCAAAGACAGTGACTGCCCATTTCGGCTGTATTAACAAGTGCTTTGATTGCTTTGCTGTGGGCCTGCCTACTGTCCCCTACTTCCCTCAGCAGACTTACGGTGGAACTGGCTATAAAGCCCCTGAACCCCACTTCAAAAGGACGCACTTTTATGTTGCAGCCTCGCTCCTCTGCTTCATCTGCGAGGTTGGCCTATCTCTGCCTTTTCCGTTCTTAAACTTCATCCACACCATTCTCCCAGGAGACCGTCAGCTCAATAATAAAGACGCGGACGGGAGTTGAACCAAAGGACCAGGTCAGTTTGCACGGTGGTCGTTGCAATTTCAGTTGGGAAGGTAAGTTTCTGGCCTAAATCAACATGCATTTCCCAGTCCCTGGCTGCACTCAGTGGAAATGAGGCGTGAGGTAAGAGGTTAGCATCTGCTTTCTCTGCTTCCCAGACGAAGGATTGTAGTTGTGGGACAGTCTGAGCATTGAGAGGCCTGTCGTTGGTGGTTACTCTCTTACATTCAAGTTCAGCTGCCAAACACCTCAGCACTTGGTTGTGTCGCAAGTTGTATCTGCCTTGTATCATGTTTGTCTTGCAACTGACCAAGATGTGCTTGACTGATGCCGGAACTGCGCACACAGGACAGGGGGGATCCTCTCCCAGACAAATATTTAGGTTTGCAGCAGAGGGAAGGGCATCATATGTTGCTCTGATGATGAAGTTCAATCTGCTTCACTCCAAGCTTCACAGCTCACTCCTGTGAAGAGTATTCACCCTTACATTGCCTTGTCCGTGCCTGCTGAATCACATCACTTAAATAATAACTGCTGCGTATTCCAGTCTCTCAACTGGCAGTGCAGAACAGCTGTTAAACGTGACTGGTGATTAGAAGGCAGCGTCTTGGGTCTATTGATAAGATGCTCATAATCCCCTTAGGTCAGTGTCCTCCGACTTTAATCTCACAATCTTGGGAAAACAGTCAATCTTCTCGTACTTCGTTTTCACTGTCATGGGAGCAAAATTCATACGGTAATTTAGGTCAATGATAAGTAGACCGCTTTCGATTATGTTGCGCTTGTTGGGGAGGGTGGAAGAGCAGTTGTTGCGCCTTTTACTGCCAGCTGCGAAGGTCAGGAGAAACAGAGCAGGTCCATATAATCATACTCGGGTCTCACGAGCAGCCAGAAGATTTGATACTTAAGACTCAAAAGCAGAATGAGAATAAGTTTTAATATCACCTGCATGTGACGTACAATGCGTTAACTTAGCAGCACTAGTTAGATCCAATACATAAATTAGAAGACAAAAACACAAAATATAATAAAATAACAGCAATAATGATAATGGTTTAATGATAAAGTGGGAAAATCAATTGCCCTATACGTATATTGAGGAGATTAAAATCGTGAAAAAAAAACAGAAATAGTACAATTAAAAACGTGAGGTAGCGTCCAAAAGTCCAATGTCCATTTAGCAATCGGATGGCAGAGGTGATGAAGCTGTTCCTGAATCGCTGATTGCGTGCCGTCAGGATCCTGTACCCCCAGCCTGATGTTAACAGTGAGACATGAGCATGCCCTTGGTGCTGGAGATCCTTTATATTGGACGCTGCCTTTCTGAGACATCGATTCTTGAAGATTTCCAGGATAATTTGTAAACTAGTACCAAGAAGGAGCCGACTAAATTTACAACACTCTACAGCTTCTTTCAGTCCGGTATAAAAACGCCCCCCACCGCCCATGCCAGAAAGTGATGCAGCCTCTCAGAATTCTCCTCAGGGTATATATGCAGAGGTTTTTGATTTTTTTTTTGACATATTGACATCAAAGACATAACTGTATGCAGACACTTTGAGGAGGTACTGAAGAGCAGTTTTTGGGAGCCATGGAACAGACGAAAGCCAGGGCTTCTACGGTAGTAATGTCCGTCTTACTACCTCTGCCGTGTTGCAACACAACGAGGGATGTTATGAGTTGGCAGAGCTGGGATCATCTCAAAGCATAGATCAGTACGTGGAACTACGATGTTGTAGCCCTTATTGAAACTTAGCTGGAGGAAGGGCAGGATTGGCTGTTGCAGGTACCGGGGATTAGGTGTTTTAAAATGAATAAGATGGGAGGCAGAAATGGGGGTGGCGGTGGAGTTGCATTACTGGTCAGAGGTAGTATCACGGCTGCAGAAAGGGAGGACGCTGCAGAGGGATTGTCCACTAAGTTAGTCTGGGTGGAAGTCAGAAACTGACCTCAGTGGCTGAGAAGTTATTGGAGGAGATTTTAAAGATGAGTTTTCCGGTACAGAGCCACATGACTGAAAATAAAAAGAAGAAACAGCATTCGCATGATTACCTAAACAAGAAAATGTTCTATTCGGTGGGAGAAAGAAAGGAAGGGTATGACAGTTTTACAAGCAATGATAGCGAGATCCATGAAAGGCAGGGTAGTCTCAGAAATGTATAAGTTAACTTTGAGGGAAGGGTAGAATTTTTAATGAAAGTGAATGCATGTCAATGAGTTCTGCATGAGTGCAGGGAGCAGCAGCAATACAGTCATCGATGTAGCGTGGGATTACTGGGGAGCGGCCACCAGAGGAGGCTTAGAAAATGAACTCTTTCATGTAGCCGACAAAAAAGCAGGTATCGCTGGGAACCATGCGAGTATCCATGGCTAGACATTTTGGTGGAAGGAAGTGGGAGAAACCAAAAGAGTAATTTTTAACCATGGGAACAGGGTCCGCTAGACATGGCAGTATAGTGGTGGAGAGTAACTGTCTCGGTCCAGTGTCCAGAAATAAATGGGGTGCTTTGGGGCTTTCCGGGTGATTTTTCCAACTTCAGGTACTGCCTTCCGCCCTCACTGAAGATTCTCCATCCTCTTTTCCTTTTCTCACTTTGTTCCCTTCCTTGCCCATCATCTTGCTCTACAGCTCCATATCCGTTTCTTTCTTTCATTGGTTTCTTTACTCTGCTATTAGATTTCTCCTTCTTCAGCACTGTATCTATTTCACAAAGGTACTACCTAGCTTTTTAACCACCCCGACACGATTCGAGTTTCACATATCATCTCGTGTTTCTCCCTCTCCTCCGCTCACCTTTTCCTTCTACTCCTCATCTTTCTCTCCCCCCAGACGTGCTGAAGGGACCCAGCCTGAAATGTCACTTGAACACTTTTCCATAGATGTTGCCTGGCCTGTTGAGGTCCTAAATCGGTTTCGTGCGCCTCTAGGATTTCCAGCATTGCAGATTTTCTCGTGTTTGCGACACAAAGGAAAATAGTTTTTTGTTACGTACTCGGACATTCAAAGAACATTTGACCAGGTGCCGCACAGGAGTTTGCTTAACAAGACCAAAGACTATCGTATTACAGGAAAGATACATGTTAAATATGCAACCTTTTTTTTTTACCGGGTATCTCCAGAGACGAGTCTTGTTGCCACTCTTTAACAGCCAACAGAATCACCGGTGAGAAAAAAAAACACCTTGTTAGTCTACGGACTTCTAGCGTCGATAGGATTTGGAACCCGCCAAACCAGTGAGTTTGAGATATTACGCCCACCCGAAACCCGATCTGTCCGAATAATCTGTAATTTTTGCCACCGTGCTATCGCCCGTCGGCAATAAGTTACAGACAGTACATTTCATACAATTATAAAGAAAGTATATTTATTAATATTAGGTTAACTAAACAATTTGGAAAGAAAAGAAAAAAAAAGTCCATAATAATTAAACAATCAAATGTGCACATTAACTGGAGCTTATCCTGAAGTTGTCCTTTACTCGCGATCTGGACTCTGAATACGCGTGAAAGTACACACCACTCTCCGGAATTTGCTTGACATCCATCTCGAAAAAATGGGCTCCACCACCGGGGTATTCGTCCTTCCGCGTTGAAGCCATTGTGCTGCACAGAGCACCTTGTGCAATAGGGATGCTATCCTGAGCCATCTTCTTTGTTGTCTTCTCTCAGGTTCCACCAAAAAGACCTCGACCTACACAAGTGTCCGTCACAAAGAAAACTCTCCGCCCAGCATTCACTAGATCCTTCTTGCAATTCCACCATCTGTATTGACAAACACACTATTCCTAAGTTGAACAACAGAGCTCCCTATGCTGCTTAAATGCAAAGAGGATAATTGCACAACAGGCTGCACTTACAGAAGTGCTCATATGAAATGCCTACAGAATAGCAGTGAAAATCTTGACCAGGGAGCCTTAAAAACCTGCAGTACCCTGAACAATCGAAATGAGGGTAATAAGAATGTGTTTTTTGGAGGTCAATTCAAACATGTATTTAATGTAAACGTATTTCACAGTTGTTGTCTCGGTTATTCTGGGGCTCTGTTTATCCCTGTGCGAATAGACCACATTTAGATCGAAATGCAGGTTTTCTATTCCATGTGTTCTCCTCCCATTCCACAAAATTTAATTTCCTCATTCGTTTTACCATTTTTTTCTCCTTAACATATAATGCCTTTCCGTCACAGCAAATGTGAACATGAGTTCCCCTTCCAATACGTCAATGTGAGAGGGCACTATTTTGCATAAGGGTATCACAATGATGTTCGTTTCATGTCACTCTTTTGATAGTGCAGCACTGAACTGTTTTTAGTGATAGTCATAGTCATAGTCATACTTTATTGATCCCGGGAGAAACTGGTTTTCGTTATAGTTGCACCATAAATAATAAATAATAATAGAACGATAAATAGTTAAATAGTACTGTGTACATTATGCCAGTAAATTATTAAATAAGTCAGGGAACAGATTATTGGCCCAGGGTGTCTGAACCTCCAAGGAAGGAGTTGTAAAATTTGATGGCCACAGGCAGAAATGACTTCCTATGGCTCTCTGTGCTGCATCTTGGTGGAATGAGTCTCTGGCTGAATGTAATCCTGTGCCCACTCAGTATATTATGTAGAGGATGGCAGTCTTGACCAACTTGGCATGCAACTTAGACAGCATCCTCTTCAGACACTACCGTGAGAAAGTCCAGTTTCCACCCCACAACAATACTGGCCAAACGAATGAGTTTGTTGATTCTGTTGGCGTCTGCTACCCTCAACCTGCTGCTTCAGCACACAACAGCAAACATGATAGCACTGGCCACCACAGACTCAACTTCTTCGAATTTATCTGAAACTCCTCTCGTTTCTCTGATAAAGAAGAACAGGGAGTTGTATGAAATGTATAGGAAACAGGGGGTAAATCAGGTGCTTGAGGAGTATAAGAAGTGCAAGAAAATACTTAAGAAAGAAATCAGGAGGGCTAAAAGAAGGCATGAGGTTGCCTTAGCAGTCAAAGTGAAGGATAATCCAAAGAGCTTTTACAAGTATATTAAGAACAAAAAGATTGTAAGGGATAAAATTGGTCCTCTTGAAGATCAGAGTGGTCGGCTTTGTGCGGAACCAAAGGAAATGGGGGAGATCTTAAATAGTTTTTTTGCGTCTGTATTTACTAAGGAAGCTGGTATGAAATCTATGGAATTGAGGGAATCAAGTAGTGAGACCATGGAAACGGTACAGATTGAAAAGGAGGAGGTTCTTGCTGTCTTGAGGAAAATTAAAGTGGATATATCCCCGGGACCTGACAGAGTGCTCCCTCGGACCTTGAATGAGACAAGTGTTGAAATTGCGGGGGCCCTGGCAGAAATATTTAAAATGTCGCTGTCTCCGGGTGAAGTGCCGGAGGATTGGAGAGTGGCTCATGTTGTTCCGTTGTTTAAAAAAAAGGATCGAAAACTAATCCGGGAAATTATAGGCCGGTGGGTTTAACGTCAGTAGTAGGTAAGTCATTGGAGGGAGTACTAAGAGACAGATTCTACAAGCATTTGGATAGACAGGGGCTTATTAGGGAGAGTCAACATGGCTCAGTGCGTGGTAGGTCATGTTTGACCAATCTGTTGGAGTTTTTCGAGGAGGTTACCAGGAAAGTGGATGAAGGAAAGGCAGTGGATATTGTCCAATGAACTTCAGTAAGGCCTTTGATAAAGTCCCGCATGGGAGGTTAGTTAGGAAAATTCAGTCGCGAGGTATACATGGAGAGGTGGTAAATTGGATTAGATATTGGCTCGATGGAAGAAGCCAGAGTGGTGGTAGAGAATTGCTTCTCCGAGTGGACGCCTGTGACTAGTGGTGTGCTACAGGGATCAGTGCTGGGTCCATTGTTATTTGTCATCAATATCAATGATCTGGATGATACTGTGGTAAATTGGATCAGCAAGTTTGCTGATGATACAAAGATTGGAGGTGCAGTAGACAGTGAGGAAGGTTTTCAGAGCCTGCAGAGGGACTTGCACCAGCTGGAAAAATGGGCTGAAAGATGGCAGATGGAGTTTAATACTGACAAGTGTGAGGTATTTTACGTTGGAAGGACAACCCAAAGTAGAACATACAGGGTTAACGGTAAGGCACTGAGGAGTGCAGTGGAACAGAGGGATCTGGGAATACAGATACAAAATTCCCTAAAAGTGTCGTCACAGGTAGATAGGGTCGTAAAGAGAGATTTTGGTACATTGGCCTTTATTAAGCAAAGTATTGAGTATAAGAGCTGGAATGTGATGATGAGCTTGTATAAGGCATTGGTGAGGCCGAATCTGGAGTATTGTGTTCAGTTTTGGTCACCAAATTACAGGAAGGATATAAATAAGGTTGAAAGAGTGCAGAGAAGGTTTATACGGATGTTGCCGGGACTTGAGAAACTCAGTTACAGAGAAAGGTTAAATAGGCAAGGGGAGAAAAAAAAAACAGAGGACATGGGTTAAGGGTGAGTGCTGAAATGTTTAAAGGAACATTGGGGGGGGGGGCTTCTGCACGCAGAGAGTGGTGGGAGTATGGAGTGAGCTGCCAGACGAGGTGGTAAATGCGGGTTGTTTTTTTTTAACATTTAAGAATAAATTGGACAGATACATAGATGGGAGGTGTATGGAGGGATATGGTACGGGTGCAGTTCAGTGGGACTAGGCAGAAAATGGTTCGGCACAGTCAAGCAGGGCCAAAAGGCCTGTTTCTGTGCTGTAGTTTCTATGGTTCTATGTATGCGTATTTCCAGGTAATACACACTTCTGTCCTGTTAAACCCACGCGGTTGAGACCGCTTTCCCACCCCACAACCAGTTTGCGTGGAGCCTATGCAATTTTCTACCTTTTAAAAACTCATGGCCAAGAAATAACAGAGAGCTCACTGCATAGGATTAAAGGAATTACAGTTATGGAACTTTGATAAAGAATTGGTAAAGAAAATAAATATAAAATTCATAAATAGCTCATTATAATGTGAGAGAAAAACAAACAAACAAAAAAACAACTGGTGTTCAACTGTTTACAAAATTAATACTCACCGATCCTCAGTCGATCTCGGCGCCTTGCTATGTCCAGTCATGGCCTCCTACCAGCTCGAATAAGTGGAAACGTTTCCCAGTATGTTACATTCTACCCCTTCCAAAAAGATATTCATGTCCTCATGACGTTGAGATAATTTTCCACACCTTCATACAAAAGCCTCAACTAGTTCACAGGATTTTTTTCAGTTCCGCTCTCAGAAGAACACACACTTCAGAAAGTCCTAGTTCTTCACCGCACTTCCTAAAACAGAGGTCAAGGTGCAATCGCGCTTCGCTGCCAAATATAACATAATTCGAGAACAGGGTGTCTTTATTCTGTGCATAATAGTAGCAGTTGACCAAATGCTCATTATGCTAACTCCGGGTATTCTTTTTTTACTGATCTCCAAGGTTCCATGCACGTCGAGGAAGGTCCAAGTAAGCCTGTCGGGCCAAGAATCACCCTATGGATCATAATCCGTAGTGCTCGACTTCTCGACGCCAAATATGCTCAGTATCACACATAAAAGCCTACTCTTCAAATCCGTGCCTGATCACCATGTATCTGTCTAGTAAATCCGGAATAAACGGAATACTTCTCCCGTAACACGTTAGCCTCTCTGGCCGCCCTTTGATCTAGTGTAGGGAAGGTTTCCGCGTATTAACTGCAGTGGTCAGTAAAAACAGAGACATTCGCCATATTTTTGGTATCAGGCTATATTGGTTGGAAATTGATACACACCAGATCCTATCTGCTAGCGGGCAAACAGACCGGCCCACGCACGTAGCGTTTTTTTTCCACTGTATACATCGAGTGCACTGCTTCCGGTCCTCTTCAAAAATCCGGCTCACTCGTAGCCAGTAGAACCGATCCCTGAGCAATGCATAGGTCTCGTCAACCCGCAAGTGACCAGAAAGATCATTACGGACTTCCACATAATCCTATGATACTTTTCAGGGAGAACGGGCTGGCAATGTCGAGCCCAATATGGAGGCGATGTGAACCAGAGTATAATATTTTTCCTCAACTCCAGTTTGATCTTTTCTCTCAAGAGCAGCCACACGGCAGAGTGTTTCATATTGACCGATTGGAGTACGTCCCTTTTCGCCACCGCTGACCAAACAGTTGCCATGCAAGGATCATCTTGCTGAACGGCTGCCACTTCTCCCGGGCACAATTCACGAAACTGCGTTGTCCTCAAAGCAGTCAGGTTGCTGGAAGTTTGTGGAATGGCGCCATCAGGATCTCCCAGATGGTCTACCAGTCGATTATTCCGTTGCCTTTCCTGTGTCTTCCTCCTGATGGAACATTGGCACTTGGCTTTGACTTCAGGGGTCGGAACTTTCCCTCACGCACTGTCCCTCTCCAGCACTTCATACGCACATCGTTACAAAATATCGGCACCAACTTTCCACTTCCGTTGCTGCTATTTCAGGCTGAAATCATAGGCCGGCAACGCCTGCGTCCAGCAATAGGCGGTGCAATGCAATTTCCCGGAGGTCACGGTATAAGTTACCGAGTTGTTGTCCGTTCTCACCCGAAACTTGACAGCATCGAGCTAATCACTTAGCATATCGACCACAGGCTACTTCAATGCCCGAATGGCTAAGACAATCTTTACCAGACTCTCTTTTCGTCCTCTCCCTTGCTTCCCCAAGGGAGGGTATTTGCATAGAAATAGATTTAAAGAACAACTCATTTTGGTGTCGTGCTTCACGTAGCTGTAACGTTTCAGAATGTTGCCGACTAATCTATATATAAAGGTTGAAGTAGAAGAGCCATTGTAGAGTAGAAGAGCAAACAAAGCCTTACAAGCTCCGGCGTTGCAGTGCAAGTTATCTGCCCTTACAATCCTGCTATATGCTATTACAGGTGTATTGTTATCTAAGTGTACATGTGTAAAACGAAACGAAGCAGCAACGTTTCTCCGGACTACGTTGAACCGCCTAAAAGTTGTCACACACAAAACATAACATAAAAAAAATAAACGAATAAGTTCATTAGAAAAATTGAAAGTACATGTAGTTAGCAGCATAGGAAAGCAGTAAACAGTATACCGATCTCTGTCCCATTGACGAGTCCTCAATGGTGGCAGAGTGTCCATTAGTCTCACAACCTGAGTGGGGAAGCGATTTCTCAGCCTGGCAATCCTTGTCCTGATAATCGCACCCCTACTTCCAACCGATCGTGATCCAAAGCGATTATTTGCGTCTTGGACCCCTTCCCTCGACATTTTTTTAGAAAAAAATATACAATGCTCCCGGTTAATGAAATACCTAGTGGAGATGGGGAAATCGTCCTCGTCACTGTGGCTTTTGTTAAACTCAGCAGGGGCCTGCTGTCCAACGTTTTAGAGCTTTCGTTTCAGAAATGATACAGCCCGACAGGACACTTAAGATGTTGCTCTTACGGAAAGTTGTAGAATGGGGGGGGGGGGGCGAGTGGGTGGAGTCTTCCACGACTCACACTGGTCAGGCAGTGTAGACGCGGTTAAGCCTTATTGTGGGTTCAGATTACATTGTCCGTCATGTGCATAACAAGGGAAACTGTGTTCTTCACTATGTCATTCCGGGGCCATTGATTTTCCACATAGAGTGGTAGACATATGCCTTCCTGAAGTCCACAACTAACCCTTTACTTTCACACGATGAAAGTAAGCTTGTTCTGATAGCCAAATTGCAAACCCAGCTCCCGAATGCCCTCATTACCATCTTGGGTGACTTCAACCATGTTACCATGGGAAGAACACTGCACAACTTCACGCCGTATGTGAGCTGTACAACCAGAGGGGAGAGGACTCTGGATTTTATGTACGCTAAAGTTAAGGACGCACAAACTCCACTCCCCTCTCCCCATTTGGAAGGTCAGATCACAACCTGGTGCGTCTAAAACGTTGTTACATGCCTCTGGTGCAGATTAAACCTGCAACTTCAGGACAATGAAAAAAAAAATGGTCGCAGGAGGCTTATAAGGTGTTCCAGGGTTGTTTTGAGGTTACAGAATGGCAGGCACTCCGCGAGCCACATGGAGAGGATATTGTTGGGCTCACAGAGTGCATCACTTGTTACATCAACTTCTGTGTGGAGTGCAATGTTCCGACAAGAACTGCCCTTTGTTATTCAAATAACAAGCCATGGGTAACAAAGGACATTAAGGACACCCTGACCGCTAAAAAGAGGGCGTTTAAATATGGAAATAGGGAGGAGCAGAGGGAAATACAGAGGGACCTGAAAGCCAGGATCAGGGAGGCTAAATGCAGGTACAGGAGGAAGCTTGAGTGGAAACTCCAGCATAACAATATGGGAGAGGTCTGGAGGGGAATGAGGACCATCACTGGGTCCGGCAAACTGGCAACAGAGAAGCTGAAGGCAGTATGGACAGGGCCAATGAACTTAACCTGTTATTTAACAGATTTGACATTGTGGCCACTGCCCATCCCCCACATGAGCCATCTGTTGTCGTTCACAATCAACACATATTACACTCTCCCCTCCTTCCCCTCCTTCCCCTCCTCACAGTCCCCCACCCTGCTCTCATGACTATACCCCTTCCCCACACGAAACCACCACGGTGGGCTTCACAGCTGAACAGGTGAGAAGACAGCTGAAACGTTTCAACCCAAGCAAGTCTGCAGGACCGTGTGGTGTCAGTAACCAGGGTGCTCAATGCCTGTGTCCCTCAGTTATGTGGAGTACTCCGTCATGTATTCAACCTGTGTCTGAGTTTCCGGAGGATTTCTGTGCTGAGGAAGACGTCCTGCCTCGTCCCTGTGCTGAAGACGCCGCGCCGCAGCGGACTCAATGACTACAGACGGGTGACATTGACTTCCTACATCATGAAGACCCAGGAGACACTGTTCTAGAGCTGCTCCGGCCTATGGTCAGGGCACACTTAGATCCCCTCCAGTTAGCCTACTAGCCCCGACTAAGAGTTGTGTATGCCATCGTCTACCTGCTGAACCGTGTCTACGCCCACCTGGACAAGCAACCAAGCACTGTGAGGGTAATGTTTTTTGATATCTCCAGTGCGTTCAACATCATCCGTCCTTTTCTGCTAGGGGAGAAGCTGACAGCGATGCAGGTGGATGCTCCCTGGTGTCATGGATTCTTGATTACCTGACTGGCAGACCACGGTACGTGCACTTGCCACACTGTGTGTCCGACAGAGTGATCAGCAGCACTGGGGCTCCACAGGGGGCTGTCTTGTCTCCCTTTCTCTTCACCATTTGCACCTCGGACTTCAACTACTGCACAGAGTCTTGTCATGTTTAGAAGTTTTCTGATGATTCGGCCATAGTTGGATGCATCGGCAAGGGAGATGAGGCTGAATACAGGGCTACGGAAGGAAACATTGTCACATGGTGTGAGCAGGATTATCTGCAGCTTAATGTGAAAAAGTCTAAGGAGCTCAGGATTAAAGGGAAATTGAATAGGAATAAGGAATCTTGGTTCTCAAGGGATATTGCAACTGTAAAAAAGAAGAAGAGGGAGTTGTATGAAATTTAGAGGAAACAGGGAGTTACTCAGGTGCTTGAGGAGTAAAAAAAAACTGCAAAAAAATACTTAAGAAAGTAATCAGGAGGGCTAAAAGAAGACATGAGGTTGCCTTGCAGTCAAAGTGAAGGATAATCCAAAGAGTTTTTACAGGTATATTAAGAGCAAAAGGATTGTAGGGCATACAATTGGAACTCTTGAAGATCAGCGTGGTCGGCTATGTGCGGTACCAAAGGAAATGGGGGAATTCTTATATATATTTTTTTTGCCTCTGTATTTACTAAGGAAACTGGAGTGAAGTCTATGGAATTGAGGGAATCAAGTAGTGAGGTAATGGAAACTGTACAGATGGAAAAGGAGGAGGTGCTTGCTGTCTTGAGGAAAATTAATGTGGATAAATCCCCGGGACCTGACAGAATTTACCCTCGGACCTTGAAGGACACTAGTGAAGCAATTGCGGGGGCCCTAGCAGAAATATTTCAAATTTCGCTGTCTACGGGTGAGGTGCTGGAGGATTGGAGAGTGGCTCATGTTGTTCCGTTGTTTAAAAAAAAGGATCGAAAAGTAATCCGGGAAAGTATAGGCCGGTGAGTTTAACGTCGGTAGTAGGTAATTTTTGGAGGGAGTACTAAGAGACAGAATCTACAAGCATTTGGATAGACATGGACTATTTAGTGAGAGTCAACATGGCTTTGTGAATGGTAGGTCATGTTTGTCCAATCTATTGGAGTTTTTCGAGGAGGTTACCAGGAAAGTGGATGAAGGGAAGGCAGTGGATATTGTCTACATGGATTTCAGTAAGGCCTTTGAGAAGGTCCCGCATGGGAGGTTAGTTAGGAAAATTCAGTCGCTAGGTATACATGGAGAGGTGGTAAATTGGGTTAGACATTGGCTCAATGGAAGAAGCCAAAAGTGGTGGTAGAAAATAGCTTCTCCGAGTGGAATCCTGTGACTAGTGGTGTGCCACAGGGATCAGTGCTGGGTCCATTGTTATTTGTCATCTATATCAATGATCTGGATGATAATGCGGCAAATTGGATGAGCAATTTTCTGATGATGCAAAGATTGAAGGTGTAGTAGACAGTTAGGAAGGTTTTCAGAGCCTGCAGAGGATCTTGGACCAGTTGGAAAAATGGACTGAAAAATGGCAGATGGAGTTTAATACAGACACGTGTGAGGTTTTCCATGTTGGAAGGACAAACCAAGGTAGAACATATAGGGTTAATGATAAGGCACTGAGGAGTGCAGTAGAACAGAGGGACCTAGGAATACAGATACAAAATTCCCTAAAAGTGCGGCACAGGTAGGTAGGGTCGTAAAGAGAGCTTTTGGTACATTGGCCTTTATTAATCCAAGTATTGGGTATAAGAGCTGGAATGTTATGATGAGGTTGTATAAGGCATTGGTGAGGCCGAAACTGGAGTATTCTGTTCAGTTGTGATCACCAAATTATATGAAGGATATAAATAAGTTTGATGGAGTGCAAAGAATGTTTACAAGGATGTTGCCAGGACCTGAGAAACTCAGTTACAAAGAAAGGTTGAATAGGTTTGGACTTTACTTCCTGGAGCGTAGAAGAATGAGGGGAGATTTGATAGAGGCATATAAAATTATGATGGGTATAGATGGAATGAATCCAAGTAGGCTTTTTCCACTGAGGCAAGGGGAGAAAAAAAACAGAAGACGTGAGTTAAGGGTGAGGCGGGTGGGGGGGGGGAGGGTTTAAAGGGAACATTGGTGGGGGCTTCTTCACACAGAGAGTGGTGGGAGTATGGAAAGAGCTGCCAGATGAGGTGGTAAATGCGCGTTCTTTATTAACTTTTAAGAATAAATTGGAAAGATACATGGATGTGAGGTGCATGGAGGGATATGGTCCGTGTGCAGGTCAGTGGGACTAGGCAGAAAATGGTTCGGCGCAGCCAAGAAGAGCCAAGAGGCCTGTTTCTGTGCTGTAGTTTCTATGGTGGTAGACAGGTGACCCCAATTTCCATCCAGGGTCAGTGTGGACATGGTGGATGATTACAGATAGCTGGGGATACGAATTGACAATAAGCTGGACTGGTCTAAGAACACTGAGGCCGTCTACAAGAAGGGTCAGAACCGTCTTTATTTCCTGAGATCCTTTAACATCTGCCGGACGATACTGAGGATGTTCCACCAGTCTGTGGTGGCCAGTGCCACCATGTTTGCTGTTGTGTGTCGGGGTAGCAGGCTGAGGGTAGAAGACACCAAATGAATCAGCAAACTCATTCGTAAGGTCAGTGGTGTTGTGGGCAAGGAACTGCATTCTCTGACGGTAGTGTCTGAAAAGAAGATGTTCTCCAAGTTGCATGCCATCTTGGATAATGCCTCCCATCTACTACATAATGTACTGGGTAGGCACAGGAGTACACTCAGCCAGTGACTCTTTGCAACGAGATACGACACAGAGCATCATGGGAAGTCATTCCTGCCTGTGGCCATCAAACTTTATAACTCCTTTCTTAGAGGGTCAGACACCCTGAGCCAATAGGTTGGTCCTGTACTTATTTCCTGGCATAATTTACATATTACTATTTAACTATTTATGGTTTCATTACTATTTATTATTTATCGACAGCTGCAACGAAATTAATTTTCCCCGGGATCAATAAAGTATGACTACTACTACTACTACTACTACTACTACTACTACTGTACGACTACTGCTAACAACAACATTTGGCATCCTTCTCTACCTCCTCTCGGTACTCCGAATCATCATTTTTATACATTATTTCATCCGCTGCATTATCATGGGGCGATCTGCTGATGTAGTTTCACCTGGATTTGGTTTTTAATAGTGAATAATCAGCGTGAACAACAGCGGGCTGAGTACAGTTGCTCAGTGAGATGGAACATGAAATAGTGCTGCCTCCGAGGACTGACTGGCAACTACTGTCAAAAAGTCCAAAATCCAGTTACAGAAAATGATGTTGAATCCCAACAAGGCAGTTTACCTAAAAGCCTCTACAGGAAGTTTATATTAAACACAGAGCTAAATTCGGTGAAAAGCCATTTGACATAGATACATCATTTTCAATGTGGGGCAGAGCGGAGTGTAGAGCAGAGGCAATAGCTTAATCAGTGTTGTAGTATGAGCTACACAGAAACTAGATGGGGAAACTGTTGCCGAAAGGCGTGGTTTTATATGATCTGTACCCAACAGCTCAAAACATTCGTGACTGTTGACATTAGTGCCACTAGCCTGTCGTATTTTAACGCAGTTACCATCGCGCTCTTAGGCATAGGATTAAAAGCCAATGCCCTGAAGCCTGCACCGAGAGTGAATTTCTGCAAAGAAATAGCAAATATATCCGTAAAGACCTTTGTTACCTAGAAATGGCAGCATTAAGGCAGTTCTGCTCTCCAGCACTGCATATTTGCGTGGGTTTACCCTGACTAGGATTCTCTTCACATCGGCTGCATCCTAACAGGGTAGACGCTCAGGGTATATGCTTCTCAAGGGGAGTGGGGGCGCTGTTCGTTCCTTGGTCATTGATTGTAAAAAAAAAGAAAAAAAAAACTACAACAACAACTTTCATAGCTCACAAGGGAGGGGGCTTCGATGTAGTTGATGTGTTTTGTGGACAATCTGTTATGGAGTGTTTACCTTGACCCATGCGCCACTACCCCCTGGTGACACAAAGATGTCTATGAATTCTCTGTGTTTACTCTCCCATTGCCTTCCTGATGGCATAGCACAGCGCTACTCCAATTGACCTCAGAGTCGTTCTATCCCACGATCTGCAGTCAACGTCCCAATATCCGCGTCTGTAACGAATCTCTATACTTTCATGGCTTCTGATTTGTCCTGGACTGTAAGACGATATCACTACAACGATTTCGATTTTTTTTTCAATGTAGCCATTCACTGATATTTACCTGATGATCGTAGATAGACCCTCACTGAATATAATCCAGACCGTGATTTCGAAACAGTCCTGCAGCACTGCTCTGGCAACTTTTTGCAAGGTTTGGATCTTCCTCTAAACTGATTTGCCTTGTTTGACCGGTGGCCTTTATGCACGGATTAGCATGTGGTCTGAGTACTCGAGGTCAGGCACGGGAGACTTTAGGTTGAACGGATGATATGATGGACAAAGTCTTATGTTGTACGATTTCGCAAATTAAATAGAAGATTCAAATGTTCAATGAAACGTGCAACACATTTTATTCAATTCAACAACCAAATTACTAAGTGTCCCAGAACACTTTACGTGAATTCGTCATCATGTCAGACCAGCTCCTTAAAGTCAGATCCAAACTCGATGCCAGTGATTCTGATAATGGAAGTGTCTCTCAATTACGTCAGCTTCCAGCATGTTTTCTCCCAAGATACCTCCGCACATTTGTTCATGAGTCTCGTTTCGTTTACTGTAAGAATTTACGATACATTTGATCTCCAAATAAATAATGTTTATGAATTAAAGTGACAAACGGTTTCTAACCGAACAGCAAGAGCTCCTTAAGATATCACCGTAGCTGCTGCCTCACAGTGATGCAATTATGGTATTTCCCCACATGATGAATTCACTACTATTTGACGTAAGGACTTCGATATATAGGCAGATAAAATGAGTACTAATATCTGTAACGGAAATGAAATTTGATGCCAAATTCACATTCCTGCCAGGCTCATTCAGAAAGAAATGTGGCATTGTACCCAAGGAAAACTTCATTTGTGCATCCAAAATGGGCTTGAACACCGAAGGCAAAGGGTGGTTTTGGATGGTTCATATTCTGCACGGAGGAAGTGAGCAGTGGTATTCTGAAGAGATCTGTTCTGGGACCCTTCTTCTTTGTGATTTTTAAAAATGACCTGGATGAGGATGTAGAATGATAGGTTAATAAGAGTGCTGATGGTACAAACGTTTGTGGTGCTGTGGAAAGTCTGGAAGGTTGTCAGAGGTTAAAGCGGGACATCGACAGGATGCAGAACTGGGCAGAGAAGTGGCAGATGGAGTTCAACCTAGATAAATATGAAGTGTTTCCTCGCAGTATGACAAATTTGCAGACAGAATATAATATTAATGGTAAGAATTTTGACAGTCTGGAGGATTAGCGAGACCTTGGATTCGATGTCTACTCAAAACTGCTGCGCAATTTGCCAGTGTTGTTAAGAAGCGTATGGTCTGCTGTCTTTCATCAGTCGTGGGAGTGAGTTTAAGAGCCGAGAGGTAATGTTAAATCTATGAAAGATTTTAGTGAGACCTCACTTGCATTATTGCGTTCAGTTCTGATCACCTCATCGTAGAATGGATTTCGATATTATAGATATAGTGCAGAGAAGATGTTTAAGGATGTTGCCTTGATTGGAGAGTATGCCTTATGAGAATAGATTTAGTGAAGAACGTTCCTACTTGGACTAACGGAGGGTGAGAGGTGACCTAATAGCAGAGTAAAGTTGAAGAGAGGGCTTGATCTTGTGGATACAAAGATACTTGTACCAGGGCTAAAGTGGTTAACACGATCGGGAATGTTTTAAACTGCTTGGAAGTAGGTACAATGGGGATGAGAGAGGGAATTTTTTTCACACCGACCGTGGTGGGTGCCAGGAATGCACTACCGGCGAAGGTGGGAAAGGCGGATACAACACGGTCTTTTGAGAAAAAAAAAAAACAACTTAGATAGGTACATGCAGCTCAGAAAAAAAAGGGCTATGCAGTAGGAAAATTCTAGGCATTTCTAGAGTGGATTACATGGTCAACACAACAGTCGGTCGAACGGGTTTGTAATGACCTGTGGTTTTCTATGTATCGATGCTTCTCGATCATGCATCAGGAAGATCAATGATGATAATCTCCTCTCCCTCTCCCTTTCTCTCTCCCTCCCCCTCCCCCGCTCTCTCTCTCTCTCTCTCTCTCTCTCTCTCTCTCTCTCTCTCTCTCTCTCTCTCTCTCTTCTTTCTCGCTCTCTGTCTCTCCGTTTCTCTATTTCTCTCAATCGCTGTTTTTACTCTCTTACATACTTTCTCTTTTCTACCTTATTTTTCCTTCTGTCTCCCGGTTTATCTTCTTTTCCTCGCTGTGTCTCTCTCTATCTCCCTCTTTCCCTCCTTCTCTCTAGCTGTCTCTTTCTCTCTCTTTCTGCCTCCCTCGCCCTCTCCTCTCTCTTTCTCTCCCCTCCCTCTCCCAGTTTCACTCTTTCCCTCTCTCTCTCCAACTCTCATTCTCTTTGTCTTAATCTCTCTTTCTCTCTCTCTCTCTCTCTCTCTCTCTCTCTCTCTCTCTCTCTCTCTCTCTCTCCTTCCTTCGGAATTTGGAGACTATTGTGAGTCAATCCTATCGTTACAAGGGTATCAGCTGCTTAGGTTGTTTGATAAACGTCTTTCCTTACATTTTTCTTGTTTATCTTGAACAAGTCTATGTTGCTGATGACATGCTGTGGTCCTGCACCACAAAAAAAATAAATAAATAAAAAGGACAATTAACTTTTGGAGGATGGAGAGTTTATGAATGGACACCGTGCATGCTAACCTCACGCATTTCCTTTCTATTGATACTGTTCTTCAATGTTCTTAGGATCAGGCTCACTTTATTGGTAACTAGAGTCCTTAAGAATCTCCAAGCCCATGGCACTGACACAATATAGAACGACACAGAGATGGTAAGCAAGAGAAGGTCAAAATTCTTCTCATGACAGTCTCGTTAATTTCATCGCACTCTGTGTAATATATCTTTTTTTTTTGTTGTTTGAGCATTTCAGTGAACAATTATCTTAATAGTTCGAACAGCAGACACCAAGACTCATTACGAAAGAAAGCGGGTCCATGCTGGCAGTTCTCAGTTTCTGCACTAATTACATTATGAAAAGAAAACAGTTAAAACATTTCATCAATTCATCAGGAAATCCTTCCCTTAGAAGGCATAACAATGGGAATAACTGGCAAACATCATGTATGATGAAAAAGTAATAAGAAATATGCTTGCATGATGTTTTGTATTTGATTTAGATTTTTTTTTTATATTTCGATGATGTTGGCGATTAAAATGCGTGATCACGTGTTCTACTATGTATGTGTTTCAGAAGTTAATTGAGAATCCACTGTAGAGACGACTCAATTGTCCCACTGTTGAATTCAATTGATTGATCAAAATGGATCGACAATGGAAAGTTTATGCAGATCTGAAGGTTATTGATGTTGCTCCTCGATAAACTGGAATACGAAGGCAGTAGTATTCCCTGGCGTATGACATCCTGTTCCTGCACCCAAAATCAGTACTGAGTCTCGAAATCCCGGCAGTTAACTATGAATTAATGGTGAGATGCAATTCAATTCCGGCTCCTCATCCAGGTTGATGCATATTCAGAGATCCAATGTATCAGAAAAAAAAAATGTCTTTTTTTTGTAGGATCATAATTATTTCTTTACTGGATGCACATTTTGAGCGAAGTTTTAAATTTTCAGTAAAACAGAAGCAATTGTGTCATTTTCGATTCATAAATAATACTAAAATGAGCTATGAATTGACCTTGTATTTTAGTGGCATTGACGTGGCTCATCATCCGAAACATTTTAACAGTGCTTTTAAAGGAAAAAAAAAATCGTACAAGATCTCTGAGATTCAAAGGGTATAGCATGATGGTTATTTGCATTGGGAATGGTTCATATCTATAACATGCTACTGGACATTGATGAGTTAGGTGCAAACAAACTGTCCAAAGTCAATTAGAGAAATAGTAATTGAAGCTGCGGAGGCGTTTAACAATACCGACTTGATTCGAAAATTGTTAATCCTTAGATCGGAAAATTTTGAATATATGACTCAGTAGTAGATATTTCTAAATATACTTCAACCCTATGTATTCAGGGACTAGAACACAATTTTGTAGCTGAATTGCAACTATTCTATCACAAATAGTCCAGTAAGTCAATTTGAACAATACAAATAGCAGCGAGGCTGTAGGGTCCTACCGGTCTGCCAGTGCTTTTCATAAAATAGCAATATTTGCTGGAGACTAACGTCGATTATTACCATCTCGTACCCAACAATATAACTCTAGCCCTCCATGGTTCACAAATCCATCGACTACGACTTTCCGAATCCAAGAATATGATTCCAAGAGTTGCCTATCCAATTATAAATTTATCACTTAATAGCTGCAATGCAAGTGAGGCACATTCCTGAGCAGAGCATACGGAGGTGAGGCCACGCACAAGATGAACAATGGTAACGAGATGCCCATCTAAATACAGTAAGTGTAGAGGGAAAAAAAAAACAAAACAAAACAAAACAAAACGAAAAAAAAAACAACAACAACTAAACTCAATATTGGCCTTAAAATAAATTCAGAGTATACCTCGGCTAAATATTCCGTAATCAGTTAAACGACGGATTGTTCACAGCAAAACAGGTTTTCCAAGCCTGACGTCGGCAGTTCAATAGCATCAAATTACATTTATTATAATAGACGTTGGGACTCTAAGGCGACGTTAATCCTTTATGATGAATGCTGTTGGTTTCATCTCTTTTTTTTTCTATTTTAACAGCCCTGTTTTGAGTACAGCCATTGGGGGTGAGATGCGGGAGTGACGTCTCCGTTGCTCATTGGGCAGAGTGAATTAATTCACAGTTGTTGTTGCTTTTTTTTCATTATTGCTCGATTGCAACGCTGTAACATACCATGTTGCAATTGTTGGGATTCTTTCAAAAGTACTTACTGGAAAATAAAATTAGAGTGTTAATTGAGATGTTGAATCTCCTTAATGTACCGATAAAGTCAAGACAAGAGAGTGTTTTTGGTGTAATTAAATCTATGTGCTGGGCCTTGAAGCTCATCCGTTATGTTAATAATAAGGAGTGAAAACTGATAACTCTGCTCATCGCTGATTCCTCAATGTAAGCTGACGCATGTGCGCTCCAGCTTCCCTTCCTGAATCAACGAGCAGATTTCAGTTTCCTGAGATTGAGAGAGACATTATTTATTGCGACAGCCGTTCAGCAGTTTAACGCTCTCGTTCCAGCAAGTGTCGAAAATAAAACGGCAGGAATACTCCAATATTCGGTCTACATCTGAGAGAAGAGAAGCAGACTGAAGAACCGGGATCTCATCATCAGAACCAGGAAGGAGTAGGCGTGGTTGTTTCTTCTAGAGTATAACTCAGCTGACCATGGGAATGAGGTGCAAACAAGGTTACTACACAATGCGTGAACAGGAACAATTAGAGAGTGAGAACAATGAAGACTAATTGAAACCTTGTGAAATGTAGACTATGGAGCCGCATTGTCCGGTTAATTCTATTCACGGAGAATACAAACAGACAATACTAAAAATAAATAAACACTCCTATACGATATTAGAAATGAACAATTGAAATGGAGCAAGCAAGCAATCTGCAGATTGTTTTTGTGGGAGGGCGAGGAATTTGATGTTGAATCCTGCCATTTGAAAGCTACGCGACGGAGACGAGATTCAGTTCCTCGGGCATGCGTTGGTATTCAGGATGCTAATTACTAGAAGCTAAGCCTAGATGGAAGAGGGACAGAGAATTTCCGTTCCGTTCCGTTGTTTTGAATTAAAATCGGCTGTTCTACCAGGAGGTCACCTTATCTGCGTTTGATGCCTCCAATCTTTAGGAGACCACATAAATAATATCAAATTCAGTGCATTAAATCAGAAGAAGGACAAATGCTTTGTCCAGACATATTGAATGCGTTCTTTGATAGTGGGTGTAATATGTCAATAACTTGGAAGCATTTCTTAATGAAATGATAGTAATGTTTTTGTTAAGTACAATTCCGTTTTCTTTTCTCCCTCAAGCTCTCCGTAAATCTATCAAAGCATTGTACGTCTAAGATCCTGTTTACAATAAAAGAAAGGAAAACCACACCAACATCACTCGAAATAATATGTTACGAATATTCTGACGTTAGGCGAATTACAGCGCAATAACTTGTTAAAGAGGAAAGCCAATTAACGGGCACGGACGGGATTTGAACCCGCGATCTTCGGTTTACGAGACCGACGCCTTTCCACTTGGCCACCGCGCCTCAGTAATTGATCATCTATTTAGAACTATAGCAGCATGATTAAAATCGTATACGCTTCATAATATCACGATCTCTGTTTCAGTGATATTGATGTGCAATTTTACGGTGATGTAACTTTGTAAGAATTGATGTATAGGTCTTCCTCTATGCTGGTTATGTCAGTGACAAATAAGTTTCAGTAATTAGTTGCTAAGTATTAGTGGTTACCAGAGGTTTCTTAATTAAATCGAATATCGTTCTATCCATTGCACGACTTGCTGCCAATCCTAAATTACAACGAACAACATACATCAAAGTTGCTGGTGAACGCAGCAGGCCAAGCAGCATCTATAGGAAGAGGCGCAGTCGACGTTTCGGGCCGAGACCCTTCGTCAGGACTACTAAATTACAACGAACAGTTCTCATGCGTAAGAAATTCTGAATCAGAACCACAGAAGAGGGGGCAGGCCAGTCCCTGACGGCATGAGTTTTATCGCGATCCATTATTTGGAAAAATTAAAAAAAAAGATCAAAAAATGTACAACTTGAAGAAAATGAAATTCTCTGTTCTCTAGCTTGGTAAGTAATTTGTTATATAATAAACTATGAAGAACTTGACGAACATGAAAAAAAAAATGTTACCAATAACAACTTTGGAAACAAACAAGAAAAAAAAAACGAGACATCGTCCAGATACCCGAAGACAGACCAGTTTAACAACTCCATCAGTGCACCTTAATGAAGACCTAAACACCTGCTGGTGTGTTACTAGCAGGTGTTCATTATGCCTACTGGGGATATCGATGGTCGGGTTCTATTCATCGGCATGGCGAATCAGACTTAAAGTGCCAGCAATTACTGTGATCTAATTTGCTGAAGGCAAAGTCTGAGACCATTAACTCAAAAGGGTATTTTTTTGTGGTCATTCTGGTAAACTTCAAATAATTAACACAGGTTCTCAGGCTCTCGTCCTTCGTCATAGAGCAAAATCCTGCTGCCACCGACTTTTTTGTATTAGTCGTACTAGTCAGGTTCAGGCATTGAGAACATTCAGCATCACAATGTCCAGTAGCGAGGCAATAATTTAATGGCGCAATCATAATTACGATGGATTGTCTGCGACGTGTTGTTTTTTTTTGCCATAAACTGCTAGAGATCTGAGTATTCAGGAAGGTTTCTCTCAATCTCATTCATAGCTTGTCAGAAAGGAAGGTCGGACCCAGGTACACATATCTTTATTTTGATCTCGGCTGTCAAGAGAAATGCCTGCTAGTTCTGGGAAACCGATTAAAAACAGACATTCATGCAGTTTCACGACCAACTAGAATTATCTTGCTGAAATGAGTCCATCACAGAGGCATATAATGGCGCTCTACCGGGGGTCAGTGTTGGGACCACTTCTTTTTATGCTGTATATAAATGATTTAGATGACGAAATAAGTGGCTTCTTGTCAAGTATGCAGATAATATGGAGGTTGGTAGAAGGGCGGGTAGAGTTCAGGAAAGAGGTAGGATGTACAAGGATCAGACAGATTAGGAGAATGGACAAAAAGTGGCAAATGTAATATAGTGTTGGAGGTGGCATGGTCATGCACTTTGGTAGTAGAAATGAATGTGCGGACTATTTTCTAAGCAGGTAGAAAATCCAAAAAATCTGTGAGGAAAGGTTCTTGTGACTCCCTATACACGATTAGCTAAAGGGAAACTTACAGGTAATGTCGGTAGTGAGTAAAGCAAACGCCATTTTAACATACATTTTGTGAGGTCCAGAAGGCAAGAGCAGGGATGTTATGCTGAGGTTTTATAAGGCACTGGTGAGGCCTTACCTCGAGTATTGAGTACCTTTTCTGCCCTTCATGTTAGGAAAGATGTGTTGGCATTGGAGAGGGTGAAGAGAAGGTTTACAACAAAGTTTCCAGGAATGAAAGGATTATCATACGAGGAAAGTTTAATGGCTCTGGATCTCTACTCGCTGGAATTCTGAAGGATGAGTGGGGATCTCACTGAAACATCTCAAATGCAGCAAGGCATGGAGAGAGTCAACGTGGAAAGGTTAATTTCATTGGTTGAATAGTGTACTTTGAAAGGGCACAGCCTCAGGATAGAGGAACGTCATTTCAAATGACAGATGGGGAGAAATATCTTGAGCCAGAGAGTGGTGAATCTATATAATTTGTTGCCGCATGCATCTGTGGAGGTCTGCTCGCTCGGGATGTTTAAGGCTGAGATCGATGGGGTTTTGATTAGACGCATCAATGCTTACGGGAAGAAGTCCGAGAAATGGGGTTGAGGAGAAGATCGATAAAAAGTATCAGCCCTGATTGAATAGAAGAGAAAACTCTAGGGGCCAGATGGCCAAATTCTGCTCCTGTATCGGCTGGCGGAGAGAAGATGAGATGGGGCTAAACAGCGACTCTTTTGCTTGCATCTCCGGAAACAACTCTATTTCCATCTTTAATATGTTTATTTTTTCCCTATCAGGGTTTTGTTGAAGACCCTGGCTTGGAGTTGGACGCTGATCTATTCTCTTCGGGAATGGGAACCGTTCTCGGTGTGTGGTTGTTTTATGGCGCGCAAAGTTTTGTTCGGCTTGAGAGTCCGCCTTAAATTCCGAAGCCTACGATCTCTGTGTTTCGGATACGGGCGAACCGAGGATCAGTGCCATGGCAGGAGACAGGTGTGTCATCGGGGGAGTCGGGATATCTGCTGTGGGCCCGAAGACCTGGGATCTTCGCGATCTTCAGGGACATAGCTCGAAAAAAAGCGATTTAACGGAATTTCAACATCGTAAATCAGCGAATTGTTTATTATGCATTCCCGCTCGCTTGGGAGAAAACGGAGACAGCTCGTTAACCGTAATTAGGGAGATAAAGTATCTGCCGTATTTTCAATGCCCGCTGAGATGCAAAGACTTTGGGGTAATTTTAAGTCTGTGTCTTTGCTATTGTTTTTCTCATGCTGAGTGCTCGGTGGTGATACCCTTACAAGCTTTTTGCTGTTTGAGAGGTAGGGGGATTGTTGCTTGCTGTCGCTTAGGCGCAGGAGGGAGGGGAACTTAGAGGACGGTGTTTGGTGTTCTTGCGCATATCTGTCGTTCATTCTTCGGGGCACTCCTCTGTTTGCGTGGATGCTTGTGAAGAAAAAAACAATCATTTCGAAATGAAAATTGTGCACACTTTCTGACATTAAATTGGAACTTTGACCCTATGGATATCTTATGATCTTCTCGACTTAAGTAATGCCGTACCTGTTTCACTGTAAATGGATTAGGTCACTCTGTACCTGCCTGGACTTTACTAGGGTCTATTTCAATACTTAATGGTGTAAGAGTCTCGCCCAAAAACGATACTTTATAATAACGGAACTGACATAAATATCTATATATATATTTTTTGTTTGTTTGTTTGTTTTTTCGGCCTTGGCGTACAGCATATTTTCAAGAAGCTGTCTGAGAACTCTCCGGACATGCTGGATGTGTTCACAATGAGAGCGCGAATAGATAAGGATTTTAGCTAAATGCACAAACACTAACCAATTCTACATAACCCTGAGTGCAACGTTAAACGAACGGCATCTCCAGGTTCACTTTGCGGCCCTTAGAGGTGTTGAAAACTGACCTCTAATTATCTTCCTTCCTTATGCGAGGTAGCCATGTTGTCAAGAGCCGATTATCAATGCCGGGACGGTACTTGACATCTTTTCTTCTCACAGAAAAGTAATCCTGCGCCTGTCGGAGATATTGGCGGAAGATAAACTCCATGGCCAATGTCTCCATGGCCACCGTTTCAGGACAAGAGAGCGAAAACTGCCGATCCCGGGGAGGACTACTGCCAAGTAGTACTTTTTATGGCACAACGGCATCCCCTGTATGAGGTCAGCATTCTGGTCTTTATTTAACTTAAGTCCTCAAGGGGATCTGCATATTCAACCGGAATCCGGATCAGGTCTACATCGTTAGATGATGCAGGAGAGGATTCATGGAGCCCAGCTGAACAGGTAGACAGGCAGACAAACATGCCGGTCCCCGCTTTTGGAGTGCTTTTAGAGAGCAATACATCTGTGGCTTATGTCGGGAAAATCAGGGGAGGCCAGGTACATGTTCAGCCGAATAAACTAGATCCAAAGAGAGTTCTACATCATAGTTGCCTTCGAGGGGTTGTTTGGAAAGAAATCGACAGTCAAGCGGCTTGACTTTGCTCCTTTCTTTCGTTTCCTGTTTCGTAATTCCACATGAATGAGCTAGAGAGATGTTCATGAAATACCCAGGGGCACTGGAGTTTATATAAGCCTTAAGTTCATTGATCTTATACCTCCACTACAGGGAAGTTGGGAGCATTAAATATTTCGTGAAAACTGGCTGAAGAAAGAAACGACCGGTCAGGAACTTTCTCCCTGCTAACGGGTATACTACATCGCCACAACAGAGGCAGTAACATCTCCCCGGCGCCGTTTTTGTTGCTCCCGAGACAGACGCTTGAGCACCACTTATATAGCCTCCTCCCGGTGCTCATGTGCGGGTTGGTGATGGGTAGGAGAGAGGGAGTGGAATAACGGTGATCATAAAAAGCTTGAAACATTATTTTTCTGTGTCACTCTGCTGACGGTCCTCAACCATTATTATTCCATTATTAGAGAAGGCAGTAATTAAAGATCTCTTATTCCAAACGTCTTTACTACAGGCGTCCGGAATTCGACTATATTGCCGTTTCTCCAGCTTGGCATGGGTCCATATGTCGGTGGGCAGCCTGCTTACCCCTTACTGCAAACTCAAAGCCATCCTTAACACTTTCACGGCATCTCTGAACGACTGGACAGTGCGATAACCTTGCTCCTGTAAAGCGTTGAAGAGGATGAGTGGTAATCTATCCAGAAGTTTTACCATGGCTGACAGTGTTCGTGAATCATTACCAAAACGATCAGGTTGGGTTTGAGTTTTCTGTTCGCCTGGGATATGAACATTTCTGCAACCACATATATCACCAGAATATCAGCCTTGTGGTGCTATACTCATTTCCTGTTCGTAATCTGGAGTCCCTGGCGGACCGAAAGCGGCAATCTGTTGTTGCCCGGGTGTGGTAGAAGGAACAGGAGCATTAGTAGCTGATAGTAGTGCTGGGAGTCAGACGGGGGCGGCAGAGGTTGCTGTGCTGAGCAAGAGAGCAACCCACAGACACACGAGTCCGGTTGGCTGCCGTGAGCTGTGCAACAGTTGCAGCGAGGGATAATACCAGTTCCTTCAGACAAAATTCGTTAGCACAAGATTATCTGACTCATTGCTTCCATAACTTCAGTCAGAACAGAATCCAGTGCCTGCAGATTGTCCCGAACCTCTCCAATGAATCTTAGGAAACAAGAAAGCTGTTCTTTCGCTCTACTGGGTCGATAGTTCACAGACTTTATTGCGAACAGATATGGGGGGGGGGGAACAAACAAACATTAGGAGCTTGCTGAAGCAGGACCGTTAAATTAAACTATGCAGTGGAAAACGAAATCAACACTACGGCTAAATGCAATAACTAATCATAAAACGTATGCCGTTAGTGTTCAGAGTCAGTTGACTGTACAATCCATTCCTCAAGCAAGATCGAATGCAAGCAAGCAACGAAAGGTTATAGTAATTTTCTCAAGACTAGACGAGTAGCAAGATAAAAAAGAATGGAGGTAAACACCATCACAGTAAAAAGATAAAAATGAGCAGACACGTGCATATTCGCGAGCACAATTGCCGTATATGCGCTGCAGAATCCGTGGTTGTTACAGACGTATTATGGGACTGAGCATACGGTCTATAAATAGGTAATTCATGGGTCCTACCGGGACTACCAAAGAGGAAGGTCTTACGACCTTAGTAATAGAGTCAATTAACAGTAAAACACAGAAAAAGGGCCGTTCTGTTAATCTAGTCGGTGCCGAGCATTTAAATTGCCTACAAACATCTACCTACATCAGGGCCATTGATCTCGAAACATGCACTTAGCTAAACTTTTCTCAAAAGTTGTGATAGAGCCTGCATCTACCACATATGATCGCAGCTCGTCACACACTCTCAGGAGAGTCTGAATGAAGTAGTTTCTTCCCTTGTTCCCAATAAAGTTTTCAGCTGTTACCCTGATACACATGACATCTCGTCATGGTACCACACAACTTCAATGCAGAAAGCAAGGAGGAGTTCCGTTCACTCTACCTGCTGTGCCTGTGGCTTAACTGCCTTAACAGAACGAGATAGGTACAGAGATAGACATACAGAGATACAGATAGAGAAAGATATATATATTTATATATATATATATAGAGAGAGAGAGAGAGAGAGAGAGAGAGAGAGGGGGGGGGGTCGGGGTAATATCACTCCGCACAAAAGTCTAAGGGAAATAATTAATTGAAAATAAATATTACTCTAAAACAACCTGACCCTCAACGTCAGTAAGGCAAAAGAGCTGATTGCGGATTTCAGGTAGGGTAAGACGAAGGAACACTTACCAATCCTCATAGAGGGATCAAAAGAGGAGAGTGTGAGCATCTACAAGCTCCTGGGTGTCGCTGGGCATCTAACCAAGTTCCAACACATTGATGCAGTTATAAAGAAGGAAAGGTAGCGCCTATACTCTATTATAGATTTGAAACGGTTTGGAATGTCAACAAATACTCTGGAAAACTTCTATAGTTGTACCGTGGAGAACATTCTGATAGGCTGCATTACTGTCTGCTGTGGAGGGACTACTACACAAAGACTGAATGGAGCTGCAGAAGGTTCTAACTCTAGTCAGCTCCATCTTCGGCACTAGCCAACATGTATGCATGAGTTCTTTAGGCAGCGGTGTTTCAGAAAGGCAGCGTCCATTATTAAGGACCTCCAGCACACAGAGCTTTCCCTTTCTCACTGTTACCATCAGGTAGGGGATACAAAAGCCTGAAAGCACACACTATGCGATTGCGGATTAGCTTCATATCCTCTTCCATCCGATTGCTGAATGGAATTTGAAGCTTTGGAGACTGCTTCACTTTTATTAATATACAGTGCTTCTGTTTTTGCACATTTTTAATAATCTATTCAATATACGTAATAGTTTTACGCGTTTACTTATTATTATGCTTCATTTGAATTGTTATTTTTTTCCTCACTTCTAGATTATGTAGTGCACTAAACTGCTGCAGCTAAGTGAACACATTTCACGTCACATGCCTGTGATAAGAAACCTTTTTCAGATTCAGAATCTGGATTCCAATTCTAAATTAGATTCATGCATTATACTCAAATTCCTCTAACCGTCACAATGGGGTGCGGGGAACGGACACAAATACGACACGCAGACACAGAAGGACATGGAAACGGTCCTGACTAGAGTAGTGACGTGACAGAATTCAGACCAGGAGCAGGGACAAGAACACAAACTTGGGCTAGGGAAAGCGGGAGCAGGACTAGAAACCATGGACGAGGATACAAGGCTTCGACTCCAGGCCCGAGACTAGACAAGGACCCAAGACATGGGTTTGCCACGAGCTCGGACCCCAGAACATGGCAAGGACATGACATGGCTTCAGGACAGGACATGGCAGGGATCTAGAGGCCTTAAGTTGGAGACTGGCTGGTGTCTTGCTCTTGGGGCTTGAAGCTGGACTCTTGGGTCTTGAGCTTGTCTCCAGGCAGGGGTCTTGGGCCTTGAGCTTGTCTGCAGGCTGGGGCCTTGGGTGGTGAGCTCGGAGGCTGGGGACTTCAGGGTTGTATTCTTGGATCTTGGCTTGGGATCCTCAATGCTAGCGTTCTCGGAGCTTGGCTTGCGATCTTGAGCTTTTCTGCCGGCTGGGGTCTGGGATCTTGAGCTTGGCTGCCGGCTGGGGTCTGGGATCTTCAGTTTGACTCGATATTGTTTCTCCTCATCTCCGTCCTAAATCTCCTCGCCAGAATCTTGAATGTCCCCTAGTTGTATTCTCACCTACCAATAAAAACAGCTTTTCTACTTCTATATATTCTATCCGTTTCAAAATTTTGTATGTTTCTATAAGAACCCTTCTGATTCTTAGGAACTCCAGAGAGTATAGTCCGAGAGGAGTCAATCTCTGCTCATAGGTTAACCTCTTCATCCCTGGAATCAAACTGGTGAACCTCCTCTGCACTGCCTTCAAAATCAGTACATCTTTCCTCCAGTATGGAGACCAGAACTGCACACAGGACTCCAGCTGCGGCGTCACCAGTACCCTGTGTAGTTGTAGCATCACGTCCCTGCTCTTGAATTTAATCCCTCTAGCAATGAAGGCCAACATTCTGTTAGAGTTAGGGTATGTGGAACCCATATCTCAGAAAAGGTGTGTTTCACTGGAGAGAACCCAGAGTTTGTTCAAGAATATGATTTCGGGAATGAAGGGGTTAAGGTATGAGGAGCGTCTTCCAGTATTGGGGATCTACTCCTGCGCTGACCAATGTTTAATAAATGCGGGTAGTGGGACTGTTAAATCTCACTGAAGCCCACTGAATGTGGAAAGGTCTATGTGGGGTGGATGAGTAGAGGACTTTTCGTATGGCGGTGGTAGCCAGAACAGAGGCCACGGCCTCAAAACTGAGGAGTGATCTTTTAGAATATTTAAGAAGGATTTTTTTTTTTCAGAGAACAGTAAATCTGTGGAAATTTTTGACACAGACGTCGGTGCGGGCAAAGTCCGTGGTTACATTTAAGGCAGAAGCTAATAGCTTGCTGATCAGTCAGGACATAACAGGATATGACGAGGAGGGAGGTGCACAGGGTTGACTGAGAACCGGGATCAGCCATGATAGAACGGCGGAGCAGAATTGATGATGCTGAACGGCCTAATTGTGCTCCCATGTCTTCTATTGCTCGTGTCTCACACAGTGATGATTGAAACAAAATAATCATTACATTCGGCTGTTATTTCTTTGCTCTATTCCTAACTCGCCAGCATCATCTTCCAGCCGTACAATGTCAACTCTTGTCCGTCTTTTACTCTTTATATATCTGAGCAACATTTCATTCGTGATTCTTTTCGCTCACTTACCATCTTGTCTCTCCTGTGTGTGTGTGTGTGTGTGTGTGTGTGTGTGTGTTTGTGTCACCTGTTAGTTATGTAAGAGCTTTCCAATCCTCTCATTCCCACTATTTTCTTGCAATATTACATGGCCCCGCTTTTTCGTTTATCAAAAACAGTATAAAGTCTGTGTATGCTGGAAATCCAAGCAACACATACACAAAATGCTGGCGGAATCTAGGAGTCCAGGCAGTATATATGAGAAATAGTAAACAGTCGCCGTGTCGTGCTGAGACCCTTCGTCAGGACTGGGAAAACAGATTAGACGCCAGTGGAATACGTGTGGGGATGAGAGTGGTGGGAAAAGTGGGAGGTGATAAGTGAAACTGGGAGAGGGGGAATAGTCAAGAAAAATAAAAACTTCTTAGGATATAACTTCCATAACGATTCTCGAAAGAACATTGTCAATGCCTCCACACCTCTTCAGCCACCGCCTTCAGATCTCTGGGCCGTACATCATCCGGTCCAGGTGACCTATCCATCCTCATACCATGTCTGTTTCACAAGATCCTTCTCCCGAGTAACATACAGTGACATGCAAGTGTGAGCACTGCTGGTGATAATTTCTATAACTGTGAATAGCTAAGCGAGTAAAAGATGAACTAATTTCCAAAAGGCTTAAAGTTAAACATGACACAATTATATAATATTTAGCAAGAAAACCTTTTTTTTTTATTTCCATGTTTTACTGTTTCAAAATAAGAAAAAAACAAAAATGATAAGCGCCTGAAGCAAAAGTGTGGGCACCCTGCATGGCCAGTACTTAGTAACAACCACTTTGTAAGTGTTACAGCATGTAAACGCTCATTGTTGCCAGATAAGAGTCTTTCAGTTTTTGTTTTAGGGATTTTCGGCCATTCTTCCTTGCAAAAGGCTTCTAGTTCTCTGAGATTCTTGGGCCGCCTTGTATGCACTGCTCTTTTGAGGTCTATCCACAGTCCAATGACTATCCACAGTCAAGGGACTGTGAGGGCCACTTCAAAACCTTCATCCTGCACCTCTTGAGGTAGTCCATTGTGGATTTTGAGGTATGTTTAGGTTCATATCCTGTTGTAGAAGCCACCCTCTTTTCAGTTTTGGCTTTTTAAAAGACGGTGTGATGTTTGCTTCCAGAATTTGCTGGCTTTTAATTGAATTCATTCTTCCCTCTACAAGTAAATGTTCCCCATGCCACTGGCTGCAACAGAAACCCAAAGTTTGATCGCTCCACCTCGTGCTTAACAGTTGGAGAGGGGTTCTTTTCATGAAATTCTGCACTCTCTTTTCTCCAAACGTAACTTCGCTCATTGGGGTCAAAAATTTCTATTCAAAAGGTTCAAAGGAAAATCTAAACAAACCTGATGCACTTTGTAAGCAGGTCCTATGGACTGATGAAGTTAAAATAGAACTGGAGGATAACGTGGTTAACTAAGGGGAAACAAATCGAAGAAGATGAAATACAAAAAAAAACAACAGTAATTGCAGAAAATGCCAAAAGAAACGAGACACAGTCCAACACATTCCAGGCTCCTGCAGGAGTTTAACTCAATCTGATTACTCATGAAGGGACAAACAAATGGCAAATATCATTCACTAAAATCCTGCTTTAAAATTCAGACTCATAATTGCCCTGCATCACTTCATAAAGGCACCATAAATTTAAGCGGACCAGTTTTAGAGTCAAAATCTTACAGATTATCTGATAATCAATGCATTATTTCAGATAGGACAATCCATAATACTCATCCGGATATAATATTGCAGGATAAACAAGAAGGAACAACTCAATCAATAGATAAAACCATACTCAACACACAGTTGCTCGACCAGTGAAGCACATTACCACGGGTATTGATTGTGTCATCATTGTTCTTGTCCCAGCTCTCTAGTCAAGTCCTGTTCCTAGTACTTCAGTGACTGTGTCTTGCATTTGTGTCCGCTCCTGGCGCCCTCTTATGACAGTATAATGTTTGAATTAGTATACAGTATGCAACAAACAGCTGTAAAATGCCTAAATTCTAATAATGCTTCCTTCGCAATTAAATTGAGAGATATATGCTTAGGTTATTAACGCATTCACAAGATTGCAGTAGAGTGCATCATAGTTACACGTAATAACAATCAAATCGTAACTTGCTTTGATGATCATGGCTAAATTATGTTTCATGTGACTTCGTCTATTTTATATGTAATAGTTTGCACAGAGGATTGTGGGTGTTTGGAATGTACTACCAGAATTGAACACAGTACCCTAAGTGGGGTCTGACCAGGGTCCAATATAGCTGCAACATTATCTCTCGGCTCTTGAACTCAATCCCACGATTGATAAAGCCAATGCACTGTATGTCTTCTTAACCACAGAGACAACTTGTGCAGCAGCATTGAACGACCTATGGACTTGGACACAAATATCCTCCTAATCCTCCACGCTGCCAGGAGTCTTACCATTAATGCTATATTCTGCCATCGTATTTGACCTACCAAAAATGTAGCACCTCACACCGATCTGTGTTGAACTCCATCTGCCACTTCACAGCCCAGTTATGAATCCTATCAATGTCTCTGTGTTATCCTTTGACATCCCTCTGCACTGTTCACAACACGCCCAACCTTTGTGTCATGAGCAAATTTACTAAACCACCCCTCTACTGCCTCATCCAGGTCATGTAAAAAAAATCACAAAGAGCAGGTGTCCCAGAACAGATGTTTGAGCCACATCCCTGATCACCGGTTTCCATGCAGAATATGACCTGTCTACAACCACTTTTTTTGCCTTCTGTGGGCAAGCTAGTTCTCGATCCACAAAGTAATGTCCCTTGGATACCATGCCCCCTAACTTTCTCCATAAGCCTTCCATGGAGTACCTTATCGAATCCTTGCTAAAATACAAGGGTCGGTGGCAATCACTTCGAATATTAACAGTACATACGATGAACGGGCAGTAAAGGACAGCGTTATAAATCTGAATTGTTACAAGCTATGCCGATCATATTTAGGTTCACATCCAACAAACGGATTTTTTTTACTAGAATATTTAACTTAATCTTTCCTGAAAGAATTAATGAACCTGATTCACTATAAAGACGTACGTCTTAAATATCCTAAAACATCTTTATTATAAATTATCATTAATCATTGTGCGGGAGGTGTTCTTTAAGTAATATTGATTCGTTAAATCGACAACATACAGACTGATTCGTGTTTAAATAAAAGTAACTTCACATTAAATTTGGTAATAGTGCAAAAATTGCTGGAAGTTGACACGTCACTGTTTGATCTGACACCTGGTTTAATCTGGTCGTACTCTCTAAACACATTTTGATTCTCTTGTTACCGACAGATCCATGGGAAATTCCTGGCGAACAGTTCTCTCATTGGCAAACTTATAAGTACCTTTAAGCTCTTCCTGGCCAGAGAGCCGTTCCTTGTTTGTTTGTTGTTGTTCTGTGTTTTTTTTTTCTTTTTTTTAATTTTAGAGCAGCGGGCTCAGCCATGGATTTGAGGTGCGCGAATGTTGCTTTGCAGCGAGAAGGAAAATTGTTGCCCATCAGGACAGTCTTGAATACAATTTAAGCGGTTGATTGCCTATTTACAGAGGGAGATACAAAGGCCCAGCTCTTCAGACCTTGTTCATTTGATACTGAGTGTATGATTGTGTTCCCTTCTCAACTGCAATCAATTGATATTAACAACTATTAATGCCCACGTGATTCAAGTTGTTGTGGACAGCCAGTGTTATTGCATCCGCTGCATACCAAGTGTGTCGATAGGAAAAGAGCAGCGGGTCTACGTCCACTATTAAGTAGGAGATTATTTAGCCACCAGCGACCTCCCAGAGCACTTCATCACATTATCTGTAACTGTTAACGGACAAAAGTTGTTGAGTTAAAGTATTAGACACATGTAGGTACTGGGTGAGACCTCAATCGGTATATTTTTAACTATTAAAATAGCCTGCTCCATGTTGAACCTGGGCTTTCTAGTTCTGGATCACTGGTTTTGGATTCAACAAATTTAGCGTTCAACAGACTCCTGAATCTTTTGGTTGCTTAGTTCGGCTACAGCTGAAAATCATCAACCGAGGAGCCAATCGGCTTGTCGTCACTCTGTCTTGTCCCACCAGGAAAATAGATTCTCATATGCCACACTGATGGTTATAGTCTTCCATACCGCGTTCAACACCATCATAACTTGTGTTGGGGAAACTGTTTTTTTTTTTTTGGTTCGCCACCCATCCTTCCGCAACTGGATAGTGGTCTTCCTAACAGTAAGACCACACACTGCCGTGTGTGAAGAAAATACTCTCTTCCAATTATGCTGAGCACTTGTGCTCCAATTTTGTGGATGTGGTAAGCCTTAACAAGAATGATTAAGACACCGAGTAGAGAGCGCAAGGGGATCGACTGGTGGAATAGGGTGTGATGAATTTCTTTACTAGAATACGTAGAAAAAAAACACTAAAATACTGCAGTTTTACAATATCACCATGAGGAGTCACTTGACAGATTACATCTGTATCCACCAAGGAATCAGGCGAGCATCGCAACGAAATAAAAATTCCTGCAGAAGACAAGAACTGTTGATATGATGATAGAGGTCTGCTTACTATCCATCGGGAACATTTATGAGGAACGCCGCATCCGCAGGACCCAGCACTTCCATTAAGCATTCGCTTTAGCTTTATACCATCAGACAGGAGAATGCAATGCATTAAAACAAAAACATTTAGAATGTTAGAAAAATACACTATCATGGTCCGGTCCGTGAATTTCGTATTCCGGTTCACCATCCCGTCCATCGACTCTTGCTCCAGGTTTTCCTGTCTACCCTGTTTCTGGCTTGTTGAGCTCTAAATGAGCCAGCTGATGCTCGTTGGGGCTAGCTGCATAAATACCATCAGAAACCAGGGTGTGGCGGCTCGATTGTCCTTGTACTTACTCCTTGTATCTCTTCCTCTACCTTCTATTTCCTCGCCTGAAGCCCTGTCTTGTAATACCGGTAACTCTCGCCTCGCCTGAATTTCTCGTCTCGCCTTGCTTTGCCAGAAGCCTTGCCTTGTCTTGCCGGTACCTCTCGCCTCTCCTGAAGTTGTCGTCTCGCTTTCCCTTGCCTGAAGCCTTGCCTTGTCTTGCTGGTAACTTGCGACTCGTCTCGCCTGCACTCTTGTCCTGGAGCCACACCGCACCTAGCGAACCTTCTGTCCCTTGCCTCCGTCGGGTGAGCCAGGCCGTCTCGCCGTTACCTGAGCTTGGTTCTGTCCCTTCCTGTCCCTTGCCTCCGTCGGGTAAGCCAGGCCATCTCGCCGTTACCTGCGGTTGCTTCTATCACTTCCTGTCCCATGCCTCCGTCGGGTGGTGAACAACGGCCTGCCCAGGATTACCGCACGCTGCCAAGGAATACGGCGCCCTGCCCAGGAGATGCGCGCCATGCCCAAGTGAACCGCGCCCTGCCCCAAAGGAGCCTGCCTAGCCTGAGGACTCTAGCCTCTCGCCTCTGGCCTCTTGCCACAACAAGCCAAGTCTCTAGCCTCTAGCCTCTTACCAAGCCAAGCCAAGACCCCACCCTCTAGCCTCTTGCCAAGACAAGCAAAGACTCTGGCCTCTAGCCTATTGCCAAGCCAAGCCGAGTCTCTAGCCTCTAGCCACAAGTCTGAAGACTCCAGCCTCCTACCTCCTGCCAAGCCAAGTCTCTAATCTCTAGCCTTAAGCCTGGGGACTCCAGCCTCATCCTTGCCTAGTTCTGGGGTCCGAGCCAGAGGCAAGACCCAGGTACTTGGTCCTTGTCCTGTCTCTGGCTCGGAGTCCATCCTGCCTCCTGCCCAGCCTCGCCTCTGGCCTCAAGCCTCAAGCCTGAAGACTCCAGCCTCTTTCTGCCTGCCTGCCAAGTTTCATCCTTGTCTGGTTCTGGGGTCGGCGCCAGAGGCAAGACCCAGGTACTGGGTCCTTTTCCAGTCTCTGGCTCGGAGTCCAAACCCGGGCTCCTAGCTCTCTTGTCGAATCCTGTTCCAGGTTCCTGGTTTTCGTATCCATGTCCTTGCCCTCAGCCTGTATCCTAGTCCTGTCCCTAGTACTTTAGTGTATGTGTCTTGAAGATTGGTCCGTTTCCCAGCCACCACCTTATCACATAAACAGTTTTTCCCCATGGCATTTATGCTTCTGAACACCCTGCAGCATACCGGTTATGAATGCCACTGGTTAATCTGTTCCATACATTACACAATTTAAAATTAGTGCACGTTAGTTTATTTATTTATTTTTGTTTTGTTTTGTTTGTTTGTGATTCACCTGTAGATTTCTGTCCTTACCCTTCATAAGTTATTGCATGCAAAGTGTTCAATTGTGTTTTGTACCCTGTTTCTTCGAACATTAAACTGTTATGGCATATTGATAGTGTCATGGTCCGGACCGTGAAGTCCGTGTTCCAGCTCACGGTTCCGTCCATGGTTCCTTGTTTTCTGCTTTTCCCCAGTTTGTGCTGTGGCACATGATTCTCGTTTTGGGTCTGAGAGATGAAAAACTCTGTAAACCAAGATTCCATGCTGAACTGTTCTGTGCTCCTCCTTGCCTCCACCACCTGCACCCACACTCCTCCCACACCACCCCCCCCACGCCACCACGCCGCCTGACTCTCTGCCTAGATACCTCGCCTGACTCTCTGCCCAGATACCTCGCCTGGATATCCCGTCTGTATACCCCGCCCGTATGGCTGAAGTTTTACCACCGGAGCAAGAACGGAGTCTTGTTAGGTCAAGATAAGGAACTGTTTTGCGCTGTGTGGAATTGTCTCTCTGTGTCCACGCCTTCGCTATTATGTCCGGCCGTTTGCTGCTACCTGGTATTGGGAACTATCTCTGGGCCTTCGCCTTCGCTATGGGTGTCCGGCCTTTTGCCGCCATCATGTGTTGGGATCCTTCTCTTCAGGTTCAACATTCTGTGTATGATTCCAGGCCCTACGTCATGTTCAAAATGTGTTATCCCCGTCTATGTTATGGGTATGAGTCTAGGTCCTACGTCCTGTTCCAAAGGAGGCGTCCCGGCTCTGTCTTCCGTGCTCCCGCCTCTTCTCGTCCAAGGCTCCGTGCTCCTGAAGACCCGCTTGCAGTCCGTGCCTAGTCAAGTCCTTGTGACTCGCCCTACCCAGGGGTTCCTCTCCCAGGCCATGTCCAGTCCTGTAGCCTTGTTTTGTACTCGCCTACTTTTGGAGTCCGAGCCGGAATCAGGTTCCAGATTCTGGGTCGTTTACCAGCACGGAGTCCATATCTATGCCTCGGAATACCCTAGACTCAGGACCAAGAACCCACCCTCAGGCCTCCAGAGCATGACCCCAGCCTCAAGCCTCCACACCAAGACCCCAACCTCAAGCCTCCAGACCAGGACCACAGCCACAAACCTCCAGACCATGACCCCACCCGCAATCATCCAGACCAAGTCACAGCCTCAAGCCTCCAGACCAATACCCCTGCCTCAAGCCTCCAACTAACACCACAAGCCTGTCTCCAAGCTCAAGCCTCAAGATCCCAAGCCTGTCTCCACGCTCAAGCCTCTAGACCCCAAGCCAGGCACCAAGTTCAAGGCACAAGACCCCAAACCTGTCTACAAGCTCAAGACTCCAAGCCTGTCTCCAAGCTCAAGCCTCAGGACCCGACGCCTGTCTCCAAGCCTCAAGCCTCAGGACCCAAAGCCTGTCTCGAAACTCAAGCCTCAAGGCACCGAGCTCAAGCCTCAAGTGTCACATTGGCGGGGACTTTGGGAGCAAGGGTGGACCCAAATGCAAAACACATCTCGTGAGGTTAATTAAATTTAGTTTATTGTTTGATATCAGCAGAGCTAGGCAGGAGCACGAGTAGCGACCTGGACAAGGACTGAGGGCTACAACTAGCCTGGGACCAAGGGTCTGGACTAGGACTCGGAGTCGGCTCCCAGAACTAGATGAGGCATGAAGAGCTATGGTATGGACTCCGATCCCAATTCTGGGCAAGGCCCCAGTACCTGGGACTTGCCTCGGGCTCGGACCCCAGAACCAGGCCGCGCATGACATGGGTTAGGGAGACGAGGAACGTGGGAACACAGAGCCTCCGTCCCGGGAGAACAGGTACATGGAACCATGGACACATACACAGAACAGAGAGCCGGGATACCTCCTTGGGTACGGGACATAGAGCCGGGATTCATGACTCTCCGCGGGGCAACGGCAAGACGGCCAGACTAACCCCACGGAGGCAAGGACAAGACAAGACAAGAACAATACGACTGAACACCAGCCAGTACCTATCCGGCTCCGGTGAGTACCTATCCAGCTCCGATGATGGAACTAGACGGAAGTGCAGGCGGTGGCTGCAGACGAGGGCTAGAGGCGAGAGGGGCAGAGAAGGGATTCACACAAGGGGGTAGGACAGAAATCACAGACCGCCAGGGCAAAGACTAGACTCAGAACTGGGAAGCCACCAGGGATAGGACTTGACATGATACTTGAACGCCACCAGGGCCAGGACTTGACATGGTATTTGAACGCCGGCGGGTCCAGGAATTGACATGTACTTGAAACACCACCAGGGCCAGGACTTGGCATTGTACTTGAAACGCCACCAGGATCAGGACTTGTACGTGGTACTTTGATGCCGCGGGAGACAGGGCGTGGACGTGGTACTTGGATGCCGCCAGAGCCAGGACGTTGACGTGTTACTTGGATGCCACCGGAACCAGGAAGTGGACGTGGTACTTGGAAGCCGCCGGAGCCAGGACCTGGTGCTTGAGCCTCCGGGTATTGCCGAGCTCCCGCCTCGGCACGGGAACAGTGGAGAGCGTTTCTTTATTCTCTCCGGCGAGTTAACTGACGGACCCACGTTGATGAGGAATCTTTGCAGGCTAGCTTCGGCGGGGTACATTGACAAGGTTGCTCCGGTGAGGAAAGGCGAATTACGGGCACTCGCTTCGGGCAGAGACTAGGCTTGCTCCGGCCAGATGACACTGGCAAGCCGTGACTTTCCAGACTTTGCAGACGCTCCCGCACCGAACGGCTTAAAACTGGAGACTATAAACTACCGGTTCAGCCGAGCGTTAATTGCCTCTAATCACGAACGTCGATGGACACGGGAAAACAGGGAATCAACGGTCCGGGTCGTAACGTAAACAAGGTAAATTTAACGGGGTCCCGATCCGGACCATGACAGGCTCAGCTTCTCAAATTATTTCTTAACACTCAGTGATCTGCCTTCAGGACCTTTTCCTCTTTCTTACCTAAATCGTTGGTACCAATTTGTATCACGACCTCTGGCTGTTCTCCTTCCCACTTCAAGAACAAGTGTAAGCGATCAGAAACATCGCGGACCCTGGCGCCTGGATGACAATCGAACAATCGATTTTCTTTCCTGCGTCTACAGAATCGCCTGTCTGACCTTCTAACTATAGAGTCCCCTCTCTATGCTACCATCCTCTTCCTTTACCTACCGTTCTGAGCCACAGGGACAGAATCTGTGCCAGAGGCGCGAACATTTGCTGCTTGTTCCAGGTTGGCCACTCCCACAATAGTACTCAAATAAGTGTACTCATTGTTAAACGTGACAGCCACTAGTGCGCTCGCTAGCATCTACCTCTTACCCTTCCCTCTCCTGACTGCTACCCACTTACCTAGCTCTCCAGGCCCCGGAGTGACTATCTGCCTATAGCTTCTCTCTGCAATCTCCTCACTCTCGTTGACCAGACGAAGGTCATCGAGCTGCATATTCAGTTCCCTAACGTGGTCCCGAAGGAGCTGCAGCTGGACGCGCGTGGTGCAAATGTGGCCCTCCGGAACTCTGGGAGTCTCCATGAACTCCCACATCTGACACCGAGCACAGAAAACCGGCCTCCCACTCATACTTTCTATCTGTATTCTTCACAGATATCCTATCTCACCTCGACCCGTTATCGATGAAGCCCCCTTGAGCTAAGGCCTTTCTACTCTGTCGTCCTCTATTCCAACACCCGTTTCTCCGACGCCCGCTCTATAAATTTGTCTTTTTTTCAGCTCTTCTCGTTGTTTGTACTGGCTAACCTGTACGCGCTTGAGCAGTCGTGCCCCTTTCAAACAGCTGAAGAAATAACCGTCCGGGAAATATCTGGGAAATCTTCGACATATCGAACGATACACATTATTCCGAAAAGAGAGGTAGGAAGTCAGAGTGAGCCACGGTGCTCTGTTTGAAAATATAAAAGTGAAATCAGATCAATGGAAAGGGATAATATATGGTCGGAAAGTATTTAATGTGGCTTGAACTAAGGAACTGCAATCCTTGTGTTTAATACAAGTTCCCAAACAGCAGTAAGGATACGACCGAGAAACGACAAAGGAAGGTCGAAAGTACGTGCCAAAGTGGCAACTTTTCAACAGTGATGGTAGATTTCAATCTGCAATTAGACTGAGAAATTCGGGTTTCTACTGGGAATTCTAGAGTTCCAAAGAAAAAAAATATATAATGTATATATATGTTAAGATCTGCTCGTGGATGAGCCCAGTAGAGAATTAGCTATATTCGATTGGTTGCTGTGAAATGAAACAAAATTGTATTTGAACCTATGGTAAGAAATAATTATTACTGAAGTATCACAATAGAATCGAATTTAGACGGAATTTTTGTATGACAAAGTCAGATGTATCAGTATTTCAGGCATGACAGAGAATTTGGCAGGAAATGATTGGAAAATAACACTGGGCGGAATGACAGCAGAGTAGCATTGACTGGAAAACCTGGAAACAATTGGAAAGCGCAGGGTATATCCAGACTAAAGAGCAAGAAATATTCTAAATGAAAAGTTGACATAACTGTGGATAGCAAGAGATGTCAAAGCAAACATAGCAGACAAAGCAATGCCATGTAACTGAAAAAAAATATGGATTGGGTTTGGATAACTGGGAAAAACTTTAAAAAGCCAATAAAAGGACAATTAAAACCAATATGATGGTAAGGATGAAAATAAACTAGCCGAGCATGTTAAAGATCATACCACACATTTCTTCAGATGCACGTAAAAGAGAGGCGGGAGTCGATATTGAATCGCTGGGAAATGATGCTGCACTTGTAGTACTGCGGGAAACGAATTTAGCGGACGAACTGAAAAGTGTTTTGCATCAGTCTTCTCTGTGGAATACACTAACAGTATGGTGAAATTTCCAGGGGGTCATAGATTATGAAGTGTATGGAGTTACCATAAATTGAAATAAGGTTATTTTGAAACTGAACGATCTGAAAGCCGGTAGATTATCTTGACGAGAAGGCGTACAGCCCGAAGTTCTGAAGGTTTTCGCTGAAGACCTCGTGGAGTTATTAGCGTTGGTCTTTCAAGAATCACTCGATTTTGTCAAGGTTGAAGAAGACTTGAAATTTGCAAATGCACTCCACTATTCAAATAGGCACAGATGCAAAGTAAAGAAAACTATGACCAGTGAAACTGACCGGAGTGACTGAGAAAATTTTCGAGGCCATTATTAAGTATGAGGTCTCATGATTCTTGACACAGCATAATGAAGTAAATGGTATTCTTGGTGGTTTATTCAACGGCAAATCTCGCCTGCGACATCTGCTGAAATTATTTGAAGACATAAAAAGCAGAATAGACAAAGGATAATGATGTGCTTCGATAAAAGAATGCAATGGAAAAGGTGCCATTCATGAGGCTACTAACTAGGGACGAGCGTATAGTGTTATCGGAAAGTTTGCAGCATGGATAAAACAGTGTCTGATTGGCAGCAGGCAATGCATGGGAGTATTGGGAGCCGGTAACCCGTAGTGTTCAACAGTGGTTAATTTTGGTGTCAATTCCTTTTTCGTTATATGTCAAGGATATTATTAAGAAGGAGAGTAATAAGAGGTGTTGTAATTTTCATGGATTTATTTTCCATTCATAAATCTGATGGCAGGACGGAATAATGTATTCATCAATCTTTTAGTGTTTGCCTTCAAGCACCGTTACCTCCTACCTGATGGCAATGTTTTCATTTTCTGTGCGATGCCGATACTCAATGATGGAAGCTGCCTTTTTGAGGCATCAGTCCTGAAGATGTCCTGGCTAATATAGAGGTCAGTGCCCGCGATGGAACTGTGTGGCTTTGCAACAGTCTGCAGCTTATTTCGATCATTTGCAGTGCCACTTCCATTATAAGGGATGTTGATATATTCAGCTAGAATGCGTCCCCGATACACCTGTAGAAATTAGCGGGTATCTTTGAAAGAGTACACAATCTCATCGAACTGCATCGAGATCTTAAGTCAGGATAGATCCTCAGAGATAATGATAGAGAGCAGCTTGCGATTACTCCACATTTTCCAGTTCTGATCCGTTAATGATGACGTCTTTGTGTTTACTCATCTTACATATTCCGAAGTCCACGTTCAATTCTTTGATCTTACTGACGATGTGTGTAATGTTGCTGGTGCAACACCACTCAACTAGCTGATATAGTGTTTGAGCCCACTGGGGGTTCACTTATATGGATTATGTTTCGTGCAATTAGACAGACTAGATCAGACAAATTGCAGTAATATATTCTTTCGGGAAAAGTCATCATAATATGAACAAATTCACCCGGATGCCTAAGACAGCAAAACAAAAGTCATAAATATCAGTATCACGGTTGAATAAAGAGAATTACAGAGCGATGAGAGACGGTAAAAGCGCAATATTGAAATAAACTAGACAAGTAATATTGCAGAATTTAATCTATGTTTCTCAGGATTTAAGAATTTTAAACGAAAGGCGAGAATGGATACTGGGCCGATGGAAAACGATGTGAGATATGTTGTAATGGGTTACAGTGACATGGCGAGCGAACTGAATAAATCGTTTGCAGCAGTCTATACGCAGAAGGTACGAGCAGTATGTTGGACTTTTTTGCTCTCAGTGGTCATGAGCTGTGTGAGGCTACCATTACCTGAGATGGAATTTGGGGAACTGAAATGTCTAATGGTACGTGTCACCGGACCAAATTCTGTGCACACAAGGGTTATGAAAAAAAAATAAATAAAAAAAACATCTCTTAAGATATTGTTTCGGCATTGGCAATGATATTTCACGAATCACTAGGCTCTGGAAAGTTCTGGAAGACGGTGATATAGCAAATATCACCGCGGTCCTCAGGGATGGAGATAGGGAAAACGAAAGGAAACAATAGGACAGTTTATTTGATCTCAGCTCGGACCTTTTGAAGAAGATGTTGCAGAAGATTATTAAGGATGTGATCTAAAGATTTTTTCAGGCACTTGAATAAGTAGGCCTTAGTCATTTTGCCTGACAAATATGGCTTTACAAGCTAGGAGCGCAAGTTATTTCGGAATATTCTGCGATGCAAAAACACAATAGGAAATAAGCAGAAGGCAAAGAGTCGGAATAAGTGGAGCCTTTTCTGGGTGATGATTGTCACTTACTGTGGTGTTTCTCAGGGTCTGTGTTGGGCCCTTTCTTTTTACTTTGTATGCCAATGAATTAGATGACAAATTTGAGGGATTTCTTACAAAAATTACAGACGACTAGAAGAAATGCGAAGGGCAGTTATATTTGAGAAGGAATTGGACATATATGCAGAAAGGACAACATATGCAAATAGAAACCATTGTGGGGATGAGTACGATAATGCAATTTGTTAGAAGAAATGAAAGGTTTGACTGTTTTTAAAATGTAAAAAAATAGAAATCCTGAGCCACAAATAGATTTGACAGTTCATGTACAGCTTACCTTCAGGTTAATTTTGAGGTTGAGTCTGTGGTGAGGAAGGCAATTGTGATGCTGGCATTCATTTCAACAGGGCTGAAATAGGAAGGCAAGCATCGAATGTTGAGAAACACAAGAAAATCTGCAGATGCTGGAAACCAAAGCAGCACACACAAAATATTTGGCGAACTAAGCGGGTCAGGCAGCAACTTTGAAAAAAAAAAAAATATATATAGCAGTTTCTGGCAGGAGGAGTGGTCTCAGCCCGAAACGTCGAAAGTATTTTTTTTTCAAAGTTGGCCCCTAGCTTACTACGATCATCCAGCATTTTGAATGTGCTGTATGTTATGCTGAGAATTAACAAAGCACTGCTTTGGCCTCAAATGGAACACCGTGAGATGTTGTGGACCCCTCACCTGGAGGGATCTCGCATGTATTCAAAAACATTATGAAGAATGAGGTGTGGCATTGCAATTTATCGACGGGTAATAGAATGAATATTGAGAGGACGTATCCAATGGTGGGAAAGTATAAAATGGGAGGATAGAGCCTACAAATAGATTGAGGAAATGATGAGATATCTCTTTATCCACAGAGTGCTAAGTCTGAAGAATTGTTTCCCACAGGCAGTTGTGAGGCCAGGTTTTCATGTGCATTGAAGACAGAGGTTGACATATTTCTGTCTGTTTGGGGAGTGAAGGGATGCAGAGAGCAAGCAACAGATTAGCGCTTAGGGGAAAAATAGTTAAACGATGATGAAATGAAAGGCCAGACTCCAAGAGCCAAATAGCCATACTGTCCTGATAATCGTATTACCTTATTGTCGACTTCTCGCTCTTGTACACTTTCTCGTCAACTTGTGAAATTTTGCAAACAATAGTTGTGTCGTCAGAACATTTTTGATAACATTTAAGATATTCCGAGTAATACCGTTATTGTGGAGGGGTGGGGGGCGGGCGGCAGAGAGGCGGAGCAGTGCTCTAAGCGCAAATCCCTTATGTGTACCAGCGTTGCTTGTGAACAAGGTAAATAATTTACATCCGATTGGCAAACACTATGGTCTTCCAGTGTGAATGTGGAGAATCCTATTGCAGAGGGAGGTGCAGCAGCACAGGTTTTGGAACTTTTTGATAGACCTCTAGGAATAATTGTTCTAAAGCAGAGCTGTAGTGAATATACTGCAGGATAGCATAAGTATTGGTATTATCCAGGTGATCCAAGGCCGCATGTATAGCCCGAGAGATGGCATCCGCTGTAGGCAAATTGTGGCGATAGACAGTCCTCAGAACACGAAGACGGAAATGTTCTGCATGCCATGGATGTCGGGAGCGGGGAATTATATACTTAATATCAGAGTTTATATTAAAATTAGCAGACACACTAAACACATCTAAAGCTCATATTGCATTAAAAGAAGCGTCGTTAGTTGTCAACTGATTTTTTTTTTAATGATGGAGCAGCGACATCGATGTAAACTTCGGAGAGCAATTAGCAGATTGCTCCTCGGTGTGCCTGTCACGATTGGGTGATCTACAAGAATACCTAGTTAGGTTGTTGACCCCTTTATCAGTCCTAACCTCGAACGACAGAGTCTCTGTAGATAATCCTTCCATAACTTCCAATTTTTCGGCCGCCGAGACACTATCTCTGATTGTCACGCAGGTGAGAAACTGCTAGAAAGTTCAGCAGTCTAATGAACAAGGAAGCAATTGAAAGAGAGAGAGAGAGTACGACGCGAGCTGACACACGAGCCGGGAAGTCACTCTGGTAACAGTTCAGAGCAGTTAAGCTAACGGACGATGGAATTTTGGATGGATTCTAAAATGTTGATCCTGCGGTCTGATAACGGCAGTGGAAACACGGCAGGAGAGAACTGCGGAAGCTACCGAGAAACCACTGCTGGAGTTTAAGACCACCACGAAGGTGGAGGCGACGGAGCGATTAATTTAGACCCCTGTTTAACAGTGCGGTTAAGAGCTTGCGTGTCGGGGTCTGCTGGTGGTGAACCCGTGCCGTGGGTTAGTAGACTAGACGTTCCAAAGAAGGGGTTTTGTCCATCTGTTTCTGTGTGGGAGTCACACGAAGTGATTCTGAAGACTTCGGAAACAAGAACAACTAAAGCTGCCAACTTGAACATCAACTCAATTAAATCTCTCTCTCTCATCAATTCAGCCGAACGCAACAGAAAGTGAACTGAGCTGCTTAAACTTACCTGACATCGTAAGACTGATATCTACCTCCTGGACTATTATATTTATATACACGCACACTTTACGGAAATATATGTACGGGGTTCGTTACATCATCAACAGTACAACGCCCCAACCATTTTTTTCCCTCCCTCCTTGTCCTTTCTAAAACATCTAAAACCTGGCATTCGGAAAATCATTCCTGTCCCTGAGCCATTAAAGTCTCTGTAATGGCCATAAACATCATGTCTGCATTACTGATCCACACTCTGCGCTCATTCACTTTGTCCATTATATTCCTTCCACTAAAATAGACACATCTCAGACAATCTATCTGAGCACCATCCGTTCTCTGTCTCCTGCCTACCCTCCCTCTCGCACTGTCTCAAACCTTCTTCTATTTGTGAGTCAACCGGCTCTTCCTCCATTACTTCAGTTCGCTTCCCACTCCCCAGAAATTTTAGTTTAAACTCTCCCCAATATGTTTGCAAACCTCCAGGATACTGGTCCCCTTGGTATTCAAGCGCAACCCGCCCCCTTTTTACATGTCACAACTGCCCCAAAGGAGGTTCCAAGTATTCATAAATCTGAATCCCTGCACTCTGCTGCAATCCCTAAGCCATGCATTAATCCTGCACCTCATGCTATCGTATGCTTACTCTCATATGGCACAGGCAGTAATCGGGAGATTACAATTTTTGAGGTCCTGCTTCTCAACGTCCTTCCTAACTGCCTGTCGTCTGTTTTAAGGCCCTCTTCCCTTGTTCCTACCTATGTCGTTGATACTAATGTGTACTATGACCTATATAGCTTTTCTCCTTCCCATTTCAGGATAACGTGGACGCGATGAGAAACATCTCGATCCCTGCACCTTGGAGGCAAACTACTATCCGTGTTTCTTTCCTGCGACACAGAATCGCCTGCCTGACCCCATAACTATAGAGCCACTGTCACTGCTGCCCATCTCTTCCTTTCCCTACCTTTCTGAACTGTAGGCCCAAACTCTATGCCAGAGGCGCGGCCACTGTTACTTCCCCTAAGTTTGCTGTCTCATCTAACAGTACTGAAACGTGAGTACTTATTTTTTTAAGGGGGACGGCCAGTGGGGTATTCTCTAGCATCTGCTACTCCCCTTGCATGGGAACTTACACATGTTCCGGCATTTAAAAAATCAAGAAAAAAACAAAATAAACCGCGATGAATATAGATCACAAACTTCATTTTAAAACTCGAACTCCTGCACGGATCAGCAAGCAATACGTGTGGGGTGGGCAGTAGATGTAGAGAGCTTCTAAATTGTTTGTGATTATAGTTTTCCTTTATTCATCAAAATAATCACAATCCGTTACTGCAGCAAATATCTTAAGACAACCCGTAATATGAAGATAAAATCACTCTCACTCCATCATATGAATAGTAATTTGTGAACTAACTTGTATAAAATGGAATAAAATCCAATGCAGAGATGTCTAGATATTAGCGTTAGTTTTTTTTTGTTTTTTTGTTTTTTTTTTAGATCTATTGAGTTCCAATACCGGACTGGAAACAAAAGGAAGGGGAGAAAGAAGCCTGAAAAAAAGGGGGCGATGCCTCACTGTTGCTGCTATTGGATTTTAAAATGATTGTTAAAAGTCATTTGTAAATACAAATCAAGACAATCATTGAGAATATTTTTGAGAGTTCAGTGGCACTAAAATGTACCCAACACCAAATTTCCTACAATGTCGACAAACAGCTTCAAGATTAATAAAAAAATGAAGTCTTAACTCAATCTATAGGTGTCATAGTCCGGTCCGTGAAGTCTGTATTCCGGATCACGGTCGGGTCCATGGTTCATTATTGCAGGGTTTCTGGTTTTCCGCAGTTTCTGTTGCAGGCACATGATTCTCGTTTTAGTGCTGATACATAAATACCCCAGCGATTCCCGGCAGGGCTGTCCTGTTCGCCTCCCTGTCTTCTCCCCCACCAACCCCGCCTGACTTTCTGCCTGGAGACCTCGCCTGACTCTCTGCCTGGATGTCTCGCCTTAAACTCTGCCTGCTCACCTAACCCGGATACCCGGCCTGTATCGCTGAAGATTTACCACCGGAACAAGACAGGAGCCTTGTTAGGTAAAGATAAGGAACTGTCTTTAGTTGTGTGGAATTGTTTCTCTGTGCCCACACCTTCACTAGGTAGATCCGACATTTGCCGCTACCTAGTATGAGAAACTTCTTCTGTGTCCTCGACTTCGTTAGGTGGGTCTGGCCGTTTGACGCCACGTGTGTTGGAATCGGTCTCTTCATGTTCAGCGTTCTGTGTATGAGTCCCGGCCCTACGTCCTGTTCCCAAGGAGGGGTGCCGGCTCTGTGTTGGGTGTATGAGTCCTGGGACTTCCGGTAGAGCTCATGGAGTGAAGTCCTGCTCTTGACTCGCTCGATTACCTCTTTCTTCTTATGATCAGCTATATTTTAATTAACCATTAAGGCATCGACTTTTACAATATTTTGAAATAAATTGGGCTCTTTGATAATCCGATGCTTTTAAGGTCTGCTATGTCTAAGAATGGAAAAAAAACGGGAAGGACGGCAAACCTCTGGTTAGACCGAAAGGTACCGATTTTCCTCCAACTGAACCACCGCTGACTTTGAAAGCTATATCGGAGCTAATTCAAAGGGAAATTTTAACCTCTGTTACGGAGCTGATTCGTGCGGAAATTTCAATTAATTTCCAGAAATTGCAGATTCAATCGATAAGATACAAACATCTATTACGGAACATCAGTCGGCTGTATCTGATCTTCAAAAATCCACGCAACAAAGTGAGCTCAAGATGAAGAAAATCGAAGAAACAATTAATGTAATGAAGAAGAAACTTGACTTTCTGACCTTTAAAAACTCTGACTTAGAATCCAGAATGCGACGGCAGAATCTTCGAATGATTGGGGTGCGTAAAGCTGTTGAATCTGATAACCCTATGAAGTATTTTTCTCAACTTTTAAAAGATACATTTCCTACTGTATTTCCTTACCAACCACCGTTATTGGATCGTGCTCACAGAGTTCCATCATACTCGTCTGAGTCAGATAAATCTCGACATGTTATATTACGTTTTCATTACTTTCAAGATAAGGAGAAACTCTTTCGTTTCGTTCGAACTAAAGGTTACATTGATTTTTTGGATCTTAAGTTCCGATTCGTGGAGGATTTTAGTAAACCAATTCGGGATCAACGGGTTCGTTACAGATCTGTGATGTCGGAACTCTACAAGATGGATTTAAAACCAACGCTGCTTTACCCTGCACGTCTAAGGATTCGTACGTCGGATGGAGCTCTCCGTTATTTTGAATCTCCATCGGATGCCCAGAGCTATCTGGATCAATTTTCACCTTCAACATCTTAATCGTAATTTTTAACTATCTCCGTTTGATCGGAGGTTGTGAATGTGTCTGTTTTATATATTTTTTTGCCTTATATGGACAGAAAAGTTTATTTTTGATTAATTAATATGGTTGCTAAACTTTCTTTCTATCTGCGTCATACCTTTCTTTTTCCCAGGGGGTTCTGGGTGGTTATTCCCTCACCGTCATTCTACTTAGTTCCTTTGAGGCCTTAAATTTTGTAGTTTTTAAAACTACTTCTTTTTGTAGGTTTTCATAACTAGTTTATGTTAATAATCTCATTTCATTTTTTGGTTACTCATAGGGTCTGGGGTTTGTTGCGTTTTTTTTATATTTTCAGGCTTTTTCTCTGTTATATTAAGTGTTTGTTTTAATTGATTTACCTTTTTTTTAATTTTTTTACTGTTTTATAACTAGTTGATCTTTTTTATATTTACACTTTTTTTAGGGAGCGTATACCGGAAGTCATGGGGGTAGTTTTAGTGCTTGCTTCTTTCTGGCTGGTCTGTGTTAGATTTAGCCTTGGCGCATGGGGTGGGTGGTGGTGGGAGGGACTTCACGTTTTAGTTTCTTTCTTCTTGGGCTATGTACACTATTGAGGTATTGGTTGCGTTCTCCTTCCCGGTATCTCTTATTTGTTCTCTTCCCTTTCCGGGTTCATGGGTCGAGCCTATCGTCAATCCTCCTTGTTGCGGGTTGACTTTAGGGTTTATGGAGTCTATTATTAATTTTGTCTCCTGGAATACTAATGGTCTTAATCATCCTATTAAAAGGGAAAAAAAAAAAGTTTTTAAAGTGTTCCGGAGACTTAAAGCACAAATTTAATTTTTACAAGAGACCCATGTGCGGAGGGGGGACAGACTACGTTTTTTTTTTTAATTCTGGAAGGGTAAACTGTTTCATTCGAACTCCAACGCTAGGATTCGAGGCGTCTCTATTTTTATAGACTCCTCAGTTACTTTTATATAACATGATATTATTTCTGATCCGAATGGTAGATTTCTACTGGTTAGTGGTCTACTATTTAATAAAAAGGTAGTTTTGGTTAATGTTTATGCTCCTAATATGGACTGTCCGGAATTTTATAAATCATTATTTAATCAGTTCCCGAATTTGAATGAGTTTTCATTGATCTGGGGCGGAGATCTTAATACCTGTTTATCTCCAGCTTTGGACCGTTCGGCTCCTCTACGGACCTTACCTAATAAATCTGCAACTTTGATTAATTCATTCCTCTCTGATTCTGGGTCGACGGACATTTGGCGTTCTTTGCCTCCTCAAGAAAAATATTTTTATTTGTTTTCACATGTTCACCATTACTATTCAAGAATTGATTATTTCTTTATTGACTCTCGTCTTATTTCTTCAGTGATTATATGTGATTATGACTCTATAACCATTTCGGATCATGCTCCACTTAAGCTTTCTATTAAAATTCAGGCCTATACACAAAATAAAAAACAATGCTGTTTTAATTCGCTGTTGCTTCAGGACTCAGACTTTGTTAACTTTATGAATGTACAGATTGATCTTTTTTTTTTACAATCAACTATACAGAGGATATTTCTGTGAACATTCTTTGGGATACTTTTAAAGCTTATATTCGTGGTCAGATTATCTCGTATTCTGCTGCTTTGAGGAAGAAGCTGAAGCAGGAGGAGTTGGCACTTGTGGACAAGTTTAAGGAAATTGATAAGAAATATGTTACAGCTCCCTCTGAGGAGTTATATAAACAAAGAACTGAACTTGAAATGGAACACAGTGTATTACTTTCGTCCTCGATTGTAAACCAATTAAATAAAACAAGAAGTGAATTTTATGTACACAGTGACAAAATTCGCAAACTGCTGGCTAATCAATTGAAGTCTAATTATGCTAAATCTCAAATTAATCAGATTTATAACCAAAATGACCGACTGATACTTGATCATGCGGGGATTAATCAAACCTTCTGTGATTTTTATTCTTCCTTATATCAATCAGAGTCTCCTCGAGACTCTAAATATATTAATGAATTTTTAGATAACCTAGATTTCCCTGAGATTTCACAGGATATGTCTTCTATGTTAGACACTCCCATTACCACTGATGAGATTAAGAATGTTATTTCCTCTATGAACTTGGGGAAAGCTCCTGGCCCTGATGGATTTACCGTAGAATTTTATAAATGTTTTGCACCTTCATTAATCCCTTGGTTCTGTAGGGTTTTTGAGGCTCCATTAAAACTTGGTAAACTTCCCGAACAGATTTTTCTAATCTGACAAACAGATTAGAAAAAGTACTTCCTTTTATTATTTCGGAAGACCAAACGGATTTTATTAAAGGTCGTTACTCTTTTTATAACATTCGCACACTGTTAAGTATTGTTTATTCCCATTCACAAAATGTTCCTGAATGTGTTATCTCTTTAGATGCTGAGAAAGCTTTTGATAGAGTAGAATGGCCTTACTTATTTAAGGTGCTTGAAATGTTTTATTTTAGCTCGAAATTTATATCCTGGACCAAACTGTTATATCATTCTCCCGTAGCCTCCGTCCGTACTAACTCTCTAAGCTCACCTTTTTTCACCCTTTTTCGAGGTACTCGACAAGGTTGTCCTCTTCGTCCTTTATTATTTGATATTGCATTAGAACCTGTTGCAATTGCCATTCGAGAATCTCCAAATATTACTGGGATAACTCGGGGCTTAAAGTCCCATAAAATATCACTCTATGCTGATGACTTACTTTTATATATTTCTAATCCTCAAAAATCCATCCCTGCTGTTTTAGAGTTATTAGCACAATTTAGTCTCTTTTCAGGTTATAAATTAAGTCTTAGTAAGAGTGAACTTTTCCCGATTAATAAACAACTTCCCTTATATCATAACTTTCCATTTAATTTGATTATTAATTATTTTTCATATCTTGGGATTAAAATTACTTGTAAATACAAAGATTTATTTAAGATTAACTTCTTACCCTTAATTGACCATATTATTCAACTTTCATCTAAATGGTTTCCTTTATATTTAACTTTGATTGGTCGTATTAATGCAGTTAAGATGTTTTTTTTTTTGCCAAAATTTCTATATATATTTCAGGCATTACCAATCTTTGTCCCAAAATCTTTTTTTTAATAAAGTTGACTCAAAAATCTCTTCATTTGTTTGGCAAAATAAAAACCCGAGGCTGGGTAAAATACATTTACAGAAAGCTAAGAGTGATGGAGGTTTAGCATTACCTAACTTTAGGTTTTATTATTGGGCAATTAATATTCGACATATGAAATTTTGGTTACTTGACCAGGATATACTATCTATTCCTAAATGGGTAGCATTGGAGTTACAATCTGTTCAGGGATATACACTTGGCTCTATTTTAGGTTCCTCTCTTCCTTTTGATTTGAAACGCGTCAAACAGGTATCTAACCCAATAGTTAAATATACCTTACGTATTTGGTTTCAATGCGGAATTTTTTTTGATCTTAACCAATTTGGGCTAGCGATTCCTATTTTAGGTAATATATATTTTCCTCCCTCTTTTACGGATCGTGTTTTTCAAATTTGGAAGACTAAGGGTGTTTCACAGTTTTTTGGATTTATTTTTAAATGGTTCCCTTATGTCTTTTGAACAATTATCTAATAAATATAATTTATCAAGAACACATTTTTTTTTAGATATCTACAAGTTAGAAATTTCCTAAGTACTATACTTTCTTCTTTTCCTATGCTTCCTCCTACATACATTTTAGATACTATAATTAACCTTAATCCATGTCAGAAAGGTGCATCGGCTATGATTTATAATATTATTATGAAACTGAGGAAAGCTCCATTTGATAAGATTAGGGTAGATTGGGAACAGGAATCGGGGTCTATCATTTCCGTGGATGACTGGGGGAAGATTTTACAATTAGTCAATACTTCCTCTATATGTGTTAAACATTCCCTAATTCAATTTAATGTTGTTCATAGAGCACATATGTCCAAAGATAAATTAGCTCGCTTTTATTCTCATATTAATCCTTTTTGTGATCGATGTCCGGGGCAGATAGCCTCTTTAACTCATATGTTTTGGTCCTGTCCTACTCTGGAAACTTTTTGGAGAGACATTTTTAATATTATCTTCAAGGTATTGAATATAGATATCTCTCCTCACCCTATTACTGCTATCTTCGGACTACCTCCAATTTCCAGTAATTTTTCTCCTTCAGCCCGTAGAATGATTGCAGTTCTTACTTTAATGGCGAAAAGACCTATCTTACAACATTGGAAAGAGCTTAATGTTCCAACTACCTTTTTTTGGTTTTCTCAGACGGTATTATGCTTGAATTTGGAGAAAATTAGAAGCAAACTTTATGATTCTTCACTTAAATTTGAAAAGACCTGGAGATCTTTTATTCAATATTTTCATTTAATGTATTTTTTTTTCTCCTCTTGTTTTTGCTCCATATTTATATACCCTTCTTGTGTTTTTTTTTTTCTGTTTTTAATGGAGGTCGGGATTGAGGACGTGATTTTAAGTTTTTTTTTTTTTTTTTAACTCTGCTTGGTTCCAAGTCAGCCCATTGCTTTGCTTTGCTCCCAGTTAGTTGCACGGTGATTTTTTTTTTTTTGGGGGGGGTTCTTTTTATATATATAATTAGTATACTATGGGATGTTACTTTAGTATGTTATGTTTAAATTACATTGTTTGTATCTTTTTTTTTGTATTACTATCTCCTGTAATTTTATTATATTTTAACAGTGTATTAGTGCTTATCTGGCTTACCTTTTTGTATACTTATTCAATAAAAAAGATTTAAAAAGAAAGAAAGGTGTAGAGTCCCGGCCCTACGTCCTGTTCCGAAGGAGGGCTCTGTCTTCCATGTTCCCGACTCTTCTAGTCCAAGGCTCCGTGCTCCTGAAGGCCCTTGTTCAGTCCGTGCCAAGTCCAATCCTAACCGAGTCATGTCCATGTTACTTTACCTGTCCTTCTGTCTCGCTATACCCAGGAGTTCCTCACCTAAGCCATGTCCAGTCCTGTAGCCTCGTCTTGTCTTTAGCTAGTTCTGTATTCCGAACCCAAGTCAAGTCTCAGGTTTTGAGTCCTGGCCCAGTCTCTGGTTCAGAATCCATACCCAGGCCTCGAAGGACCCTAGACCCAAGCCTCAAGACCCCAAGCCTGTATCCAAGCCTCAAGTCTCAAGAGCTTAAGCCTGTCTCCAAGCCTCAAGCCTCTAGACCCCAAGCCTGTCTCCAAGCCTCAAGCCTCTAGACCCCAAGCCTGTCTCCAAGCCTCAAGCCTCAAGACCCCTAGCCTCTCTCCAAGCCTCAAGCCTCAAGACCCCTAGCCTGTCTCCAAGCCTCAAGTCTCAAGACCCCTAGCCTGTCTCCAAGCCTCAAGCCTCAAGACCACAACCTCCAGTTCTGCAGTCATGACTTGCCTTTGCCTGCATCTGGGACCCGAGCCTGCAGCAAGACACACGTTCTGTGTGCTTGTCCAGTCTCAAGCTCGGGGTTCATACCCAGGCTCCTAGTTCATACTTTTTTCGCCGAGTTTCCTGTGTAGTCCATGTCCTAGCCAAAGTCTGCGGTCCTGTCCCTGCTCCGTGTCTACATCCTGTCACGCCCCTACTCTAGTTAAGTCCTGTTTCTTGTGCTTCAGTCTTTGTGTGTTGAATTTGGGTCCGCTACCAGCGGTCTATTTGTGACAATAGATACATTACTTGAACCGAGGCAGGTTAAAGTGTATAAACACAGGATCGAAAGCAGTACATGGACCCATCTGTTAATATGAATACGATAGTCAGACATAAGTCGTACAGTCATGGAACTGTACAGCACAGAAACAGGCACTTTAGACCATCTGGTCAATTTTAAGCTTATTTAAACGGCCTACTCCAGTTGAACTGCAACGGGACCATTGCCTCAATGCCACTCCCATACACGTACCTGTCCAAGCTATGATTAAACATTGAAATAGCGTCACATGCACCAGCTGATCCACATTCCCTAGAACTTCGAAGGGAAGAAGATTCCCCTTATGTTCCATTTACACTTTTCGACATTTTCTTTAGTCCCACGTAAAGTAATTGGGAAAAAATACTGTTGCATTTACCCTTTGCACGCACCTCATAAATCTGTGTACCTCCATGGAATCTCCTGTGTTTTGTTTTTCTACGTTTCAACGAAAAAGAGTCCTGAAATACTTAATCATTCCTTATAACTGGGATCCTCCAGAAGCGGCATGACGTTATATATACATATATATATTTGTTTTTTTTTGTTTTGTTTTTAACTCTCTTTCAAATTTATGTACTCTTCTTTTTTTTTTCTTTTCCGGCAAATAAGTGAACAAAATTTCAGACAATAATCCAGATTAGGGCCCACCAGTGTTTTATCGAACTTTCACATAACATCCTATCTGTTACACAGTATTTTAATTTATCAGGGCCAATGAACCAGAAGCTTTATTTGCGATCAAATCTACCTTCGACGTCACTGTTTTTTTTTCATTTATTCTATCGTACTAATCGACACGCTGACATTTTTTTTCCAGCCAAGGACACAATTTTTTTTTTTTTTTTTGAAAATCAAATCTCTCTACACCTGGTATCTTTATATTCTGACATTATCATAGAAGCATCGATATCTCAATATTTCAGTTCTGAAGGCCTGCATTTGCAAGTAGACATTGGCCAGTAAATAATCTGTCCCAATTCAAACGTGCTTGATCCTTTGAAATACCATCTCAGCTGGCCTTTCTCAAATTTAGAATCTCGATATGCGGCCCAGACATATATATATATATATATATTTTCCCGCTGCTGCCGTGCCTCAGAACGGAGCGATGTCCACGTAGAACAGAGAGAAGTAGGATTTTCTTCATCAAAGTGGAGGGGATTCTGTTGAATTCAGTGCTAAAAGATTGCTGCGGAAGCGAAGTGACACAATACATTTAAGTGGTGCTTGATGTGTTTTAGATTAGTTAGGGCGGCAAGTTTAAGGGAAAAAAAGACAGTGGTATGGGGTTTTAAGGGTTAATAAATCAGCTCTGATAGAATTGAAGGGAAGAATCGATGAGACGCATGATCTTATTCTGCTCCAATGTTTTACAGTCATATGATTTAATTGCTGGAGCATTCGTAAGGGCCACAGAATTCCCAAGACCAACATCGTCCGCCAGAATAGGCAGGATCCTCCAGTGCCACACATTATAATTCTACGTCCCATTCCCATTAGGATATCACTGTCCTGGACCTCCTCTACTGTACAGATGATGCCACACTCAGGTTAGAGCAACAGCACCTTATATTCCGTCTGGGTAGCCTCCAACCTGATGGCATGAACACTGACTTCTCAAACTTCCACTAATGCCCCACCTCCCCCTCGTACCACATCCGTTATGTATTTATATACATACATTATTTTTCTCTCTCCCCTTTTTCTCCTTCTGCCCCCCTCACTTTACTCCTTGCCCATCCTCTGGTTCTTTCCACCCTCCCCCTTTTCTTTCTCCCAAGGCCTCCTGTCCATGATCCTATCATATCCCTTTTTTCAATCAACTGTCCAGCTCTTGGCTCCATCCTTCCTCCTCCTGTCTTCTCCTATCATTTTAGATCTCCTTCTTTCCCTCCTACTTTCAAATCTCTTACTAGCTCTTTTTTTCAGTTAGTCTTGACGAAGGGTCTCGGCCCGAAAAGTCGACGGTACCTCTTTCTAGAGATGCTGCCTGGCCTGCTGCGTTCACCAGCAACTTTTATGTGTGATGCTTACTATGTCATTCTTTAGAATGTGAAATAAATCAACATTCCCGACGAAAACGAAGTGGCCACGTGGAGAACGTACAAGATCAGAACAGGCGACATCGAGAATGGACCCCCTAACGTAGAATTATCGCTTTAATGGGTTCTGCTAACTTGTGCGGTCCCATGTCATTGCAGCAGATTGAACGTTGTGTCACCTGATGTGCTATTATGCAATATCAGCATAATAGGCCAGCTTTAATTGAAACTATACTAAGAAACACGAAATCGGCACGGAAGAGTGAGAAAAGAACTAGCATTATATCGCTCAGCTATTGTCCGGTTATCATCATTTTGCCATGCAACTTTTGTCATGCGTATGGAATTCATTAATATATATATATATGAATATATACACCATTCCCGTCTACGTGCCTTTTCTATGCATATGTTGAGCATTTTCTTTTCACGAATTATGAACAAATGTCCGACACTACAGAATAGCTCAAGTCTGCGCTACACTGCAGAATTTGCACACTAAAAATACCACCTTGATTCAGTTGGTTGCAAGTGGTAGATTGCAATATTTGTAAATATTGATGTGAGTGCAGAAGCTAATTATAATCATTCAAATGCGAACTTTCTGGTTAGTTGTTGGAAAATTTTAGTCAGGTTATTAATGTGCTTATATCTGTGGTGATGACAGATGGACTCGAGCTAACGCTGATATAAATAATCTCAGAAATGTAAGTCCCAGATTAAAATGCAGAGCGCCTAAACGGAACACATTTGTCCCCACCAACGCATAAAATATTTTCAGCAAGTGAGATGCAAATATTCAAAGGATCCATCAGTAATGGTTAATCTATCAGGTATCCTTCTGTCAGCTGGAGGATGTTAAAACAGAGATATTATTCAGGATCATTCTGGGTCTTTTTTTTTCATCGTAATCGCAGGGAATTGGAACATACCGATTACGGGTCCAGTGCAATTGCTGTAATCTATGTGCAGTTATCGCCCTAATTGTTCTTTCTTTTTTTTTTACTCAGAACTAATTTTATACAGAGATACTGAACAAAAAAAGTCAATGAAATATTCATAATAATCATCATCAGCATAAAAAAAATAAATCGTGTTCTGAATGGTTGATCTGCGCAGTGTCTGTTGGAGTTGTAGTCGTCAATCTTTAATGTATTTCCCACGATCAAAAGATGTTCCTAGGCAGAAACCGAAGGAGCTGGAATTGGTATTGATCGTGCTAAAGCTCAGTGTGAAGGCCTCTACCACAACGCCAAACAGTGCATTACGGGCAATGTACTCACGAAGCTATATGTAATTAAACATAAAAAATTACTCAGTCTCACATTAAATGCATGCCCTCTGATATTAGATATATAAAAAAACACTACGAAACAAACAAACAAACAAAAAACAAACAAAATGACAACAACTGAGGATAAGGTGCTATGCGCCGATATTTTTCCAAACATCTTGCAGCCCCCCTAGCCAGCCTCAGGGTCGCTCGGCTCGCTGTCGTTTAGGGAGTCAGTCCTCGGCCCTGCCAAACAGGGTAATCAGTTTGTGTGGATGCTGTGTGATATACCACACTCCACCCAAATAACAAACAATGCAACAGATACGATTAAATAATTTAGAGTTTATAGATTACTGCAACTGTATAAATAATAGAGAAAAAAATATATAACAAGGGAAAATAAAAGGCTCCACACTTATCAAAGTTCAATATCTTCGTGCCAAACAGCTGGAGCTCAGGATCCTTCTTGTTCACACTGCCACCCCTCGGACCACCTCGACCGGCTCTGGGACTAACAACGGTGGTCGACCAGACGCTTCACACGAGTCGGTCTCCGTCTCCTCCCTTCGCCGAACGCCCCGCTCGGGGTCGGACCTTGTTAGCGGACATCACAGCACCTGGTCCATCTTCTGACTCTTTCTCTCGCCTTCTGTCCTAAAACCCCGCTATACAATATCTTACAGGCACACCAAAAGCATAACAACTATCCCAATTGGTTCCTAACATGTTCTTATCCGTAACGTGATCCAAACAACTGCTAGCGGGAGGACTTTCTCAGCAGTTAACATAACAAAAAAGCCCTTTCAATTATAACATAACAAAGAAGCCATTTTAATTAGACTACGCAGTGACATAAAAAAAAAATAAACCGCTTGCACTCTCTCCCCACCAAATAATGTCATTTCCTCATGACTTCTCAATAACTCGCCAACCAGTCCTACAGACACAGAAACCACATCCAGGTACACACAGTGACATGCTCCCCAAACAGTGGACCTTCCGCCCGTCATGGGTGCTACAAAGGCCAACCTATCTGTGAGCTTCCTAATCCTCCGCAACCCCGTACCCCCTCACCTAAACTCTAAAGGCTCAGACACTACTAGGAATACCTCGGGCCTGATTGACAACTCCACTCTCAGTCAGGCCACCATTACAACTTGCAGCCCCCTGTCCCGTGCCCGGCGCCCCACTTCTTTTCCTTCCTGGTCCTGCCGTAACTCAGACTTCCCACATCTAGCACTCCCCACTACACCTGACTCAGTGAGAAAAGGGCCGAAGGTCTCTTCCTGAATCACGGGGAATTTAGCGAAAGGCAGCATGTAGCACATGTCCAGCATGACATCCTTCGAATTCGAGTTCTTCCTTATTCCCTCGATCAGTAGCTGCTGTTTGAGTTTATCCACCTTGAAACATTTAGCCGGGGCTACCCCTTCAGCCTCCTGTAGTCGAGACGTCAGCTTCTTCGGGGATTCTTTCAACACTCTCCACAATCTCAGCAGTTCTTCCTCACGGTTCTCGGTCATCTCAATCTGGGATGCAGTTTCCACACCAACTTCTTCCTCCCTGACCTGAAAAGCAGCAGTTAAAGTATACTCACCCTCCAGTTTTTTTTTTTTTTTTCTTTTTCTTCTTCTTGCTGATGACGTCTTCCAGGTCAACTTTCAGTTTTTCCACTTCATTTAAACTGTCGATAGTGATATTCAGGATGCTTTCAGGCATCCGCTTCCCTTTTCCGAGATCTGTCCTCCATTTCTTCAGCTCCTCAGGAGTGTCGTCAAACTCCCGTCCCTGGGCTTTCGGTTTTCTGTTGACCTTAGTCAGAAACTTCCTTGATCTTCCCCAAATTGTAATTCTTCCAATCTTTTTCTGGATCAACGTCTTGAGTTTCTGCTAATCCCTTCGAGGGTAGGTCATTGTTCCTCCTCGCTGGATTAATTCATCAGTACATGAGCGCATTGTCGGCTCGGACTTCCGTTGCTCCTTCTCCACGTTGACGAGCGTGAATTCCAAGTCTGCAATGCTCTTCCCACAAGTGTGGCACACAGTCTCCGGCCGACATTTCTGAACACTATGTTCAGCGGTGCAAATCCCCTCTCTCCCCTCTGTCTCATTCAGATTGACGGCCTGGATTTCCAGCCCCAGGTCCACAACCGTCTGTTCCAACACCAGGAAGTTCAACTGGTAAGTCGGCTCATTTTTCTCATATCGCACCAAACTCCTCTGGCCAAAACTCCTCCACATTTGACAGTTCGCTTCTGTCGCCCGGGCTCAGCCACTCACCTCACCTCATTATCCCCCCAGGCGAATCCAATTTCTAGGCGGTCATCACATACGCCAAAACTCCACGCAGCTTCGCTTCCCACGTGGTCTTTTTCATGCCCCGCGGGAAGGATGCAGGGGTTCCGGTATGCCCTTGGACATCTTTTTGGATCCGAAGAATCGTAGGGAACTAATGACGGCCCTCTTCGGCTCGACAGCCGCACTCGTCGGGATCTGGCAACAACCACTCCTCAGATCCAGCACATTAAACCACGGTGCCAGGGTCAAATGCCGCGACGTACTCTCATTGAGGTGTCTTCAGCGGTCAACACCCCTCCTTCGTGGTAGATCGGAGCGTCTACTAAGAGGGTCTCACCCTCAGCTACTTTCCCCCAGGCTGTACCACAGCTGGGTCTCGTTTAAAGTACCAGCTCAAGGCTGCTACACACGTCCTCAGAAGCAACTCGACACGCTGGGTGCCCAGATAATGCCCCCGTGAACTCCAGGGTCATTAACCAATCATCGTCTTCTGGATAGTTACTGGCACTAGTACCCAAAATCTCCGGTGCCCTTGCAGTTGTCAAGGGTAAATGCTTCAGACACCGGTTGTAAAACGAACTTGACAACAACTTGACCTGCGCCCTGGGTTCGAGGATTACTGTAGCATCGCTTCCCTCTGTCCGTAACGACACCGTGGGGCGTGGTCCCTCTAAGCCTTCAGGAATAGTGTCTTTCCTTTCGGAAGTTCATTGATACATTGCTGGGAACGTGCTTTCCCAGAGTCCACAAGCCGTACCCCCACTGGGCCACGACTGAGTTTCCCGACACCTCTCTGATCTGCTGAGCAACTGAAGGAGAGGCTGATCGCCTGAAATGAACCTCCTGAAACTGCAAGCAATTTACCCGTCCTCTTAGCCAGAGAAGACACACTGAAAACTTTCCCCCCTCTTTCAAATAACTGACAGCTGTCACTACGGTGTAAGTGAACCTGCCTGCTCTAACACCGTCACCAGCCCGCCTACTTAAACATTCAACAAATCTCTGTCGTTGTCTCTCTACCGAGTCATCTAACAACTGAGAGATTCTCTCCACCCACGTCTCTCACGCCTCCGCCCCTCTTGGGGTGGACATTACACCAAACGCCAGGCAGAGCTTGCCAGAGCTAGAACATTTATTCGCAGACACTATCTCCAAATCAGAGAACTACTTCCTCTCTCACCCAACAGCATTGACAGCCCCGAGTTCCACCTCCAACTCATCAATGCTAGTCTGAACTCGAACAAAGACATCAACCACCACGCAAGCAGCAATAACCAGCAAATAACCCATAGAACAGACATTAATGATTTAAACAGGGCAACCACACATCATACCAGTAGATCCAATCCCGGACGAGCCCCCACAATGTAGCCCCCTGGCCAGCCTCAGGGTCGCACGGATCGCTGTCGTCTGGGGAAACAGCCCTCGGCCCCGCCAAACTGGGACATTAGTTTGTGTGGATGTAGTGTGATGTACCCTACCCCGCCCAAATAACAAACAATACACCAGATACGATTAAATGATTTACAGTTTGTATATATTTCTGGAACTATATAATCACTAGAGAATAAAATATAACAAGAACATAAAAGGCGTCACTCTTATCAAACTTCAATCTCTTCATGCACATGCAGTTGGAGCTCAGGAGCCTTCTTCTTCACACTGCAACCCCTCGAACTACCTCGACCGGCCGACTGGGACCAACAATTGTGGTCGACCAGACGCTCCACACGAGTCCGGCTCCGTCTCCTCTCCTCTCCAAACGCCCCGCTCGGGGTCCGACCCAGTAAGCGGGCATCACAGCACCCGGTCCATTCTCTGTCTCTCTCTCTCTCGCCTTCTGCCTCAAAACCCCGCTCATACAATATCTTACCTGCACACCAAAAGCATTTCAACTATCCCAATTGGTTCAGGACATCTTCTTATCAGTAACGTGATCCAAACAAACTGCTTAGCGGGAAGACTTTCTCAGCAGTTAACATAAGAAATAAGGCCATTCAATTGTAACATAACGAATAAGCCATTTTAATTAGACTGCACAGAGATATTATTAAAAAAAACTTACATTCTCATAATTTCATAAATTTCTGCACATCTCCCCGCGTCATCTGTCAGTCCAGAGAGAATAACCGGAACGTATGGAAACTCTTGTTGTATCATTTGCCTTCAAATCCAGGCAGCTTCCTTGCGAAACCTTCTGCACCACCCTAAATCAGCGACGTATTTACCATATTGCGGTGACCAGAAATTTTACAACATTCCAACTGCTCGTAATCAGAGATGAGTAAGCTAGCAAAATGGTTTCCTGACTTTAGAATGTCATGCAACGATTAATAACTGCAAGCGTGCCAGGTGTCTTCTTAACCACACTATCAACCTATGTAGCTACTTCCAGGTAGCTATAACCCTGCACTGCAAGATCCTTCTGCTCAGTAGCACTATTCAATGTATCGAATTTAACAGTGTATTGTATCTTTAAGTTTGCCTTACCAAGCTGAATCAGTACACCGTTGGCAGAGAGAAATACAATCGTCATTTTACCGCCCATATCTGCAAGAGTTTCCACTAAGTTTTCGGCGAGTCGTCTACGCTCTCCACAACATCACCAAGTCTCGCCAAATTTCGAGCGCCAACGTAGTATGTTTATGCTGTACGTCTCTGTGATATGAAATAAATAGATTTCACTAGAAAAATGCTACGTTGTCACGGAATGAAGGTTGAAAGTCATCAAATGTTTCAGCAGAAATGTGTCACCTAACTTAGGTCTTGCGATGCAATGAGTTGTGCTATCTTGTGCGTTTCCATGTTATTGCAGCATATTGAACGTTGCACAGCCTGGTGCGCTGGTATGCCATATTAGCAGGTGACGACAGGCTTAACTTAAATGATAACTGGAAACGAAATGTGTACGTAAATTAAGAAGCAAAAATATATCGTTCAAATATTTATATTGTGCCAGGTTATGGCCTTGATTGACACCCTATATTTCCTCATCTGTCTCCTCCTGCTTACGACCGTTCGCTGCATACACGCTGAGTGTTTGCTGTTTTCAAATTACGAAAATGTTTCAGGCACTGCATGATAGCTCAAGATTGCGCTGGTCTGAGGAATTAGCAGAACTGAAATGGTATCTGGCATCCAGTCAGTTGCAAGTGATAGATTGTATAACCATATAACCATATAGCAATTATATTCCGGAAACAGGCCATCTCGGCCCTTCTAGTCCTTGCCGAACTCTTACTCTCACCTAGTCCCACCGACCTGCCCTCTACCCATAAGCCTCCATTCCTTTCCTGTCCATATAGCTATCCAATTTAACTTTAAACGACAGCATCCAACCTGCCTCAACCACTTTGGTGGAAGCTCGTTCCACACAGCTACTACTCTCTGAGTAAAGAAGTCCCCCCTCACGTTACCCTTAAACTTTTGCCCTTTAACTCTCATCTCATGTCCTCTTGTTTGAATCTCCCACATTCTCAATGGAAAAAAAAAAGCCTATCCACGTCAACTCTATCAAAACCCCTCATAATTTTTAACACCTCCATCAAATCCCCCCTCAACCTTCTACGTTCCAAATAATAAAGAGGCATCTTGTTCAACCTTACTCTTAACTTAGGCCATTAAACCCAAGTAACATTCCAGTAAAGCTTCTCTGTACTCTCTCTAATTTTTTGACATCTTTCCTATAATCCGTTGACCAAAACTGAACAAATTTGGCCTCACCAATGCCTTGTAAAATTTCAACATCACATCCCAAATCTTATACTCAATGCTTTGATCTATAAAGCCCAGCATACCAACAGCTTATTTCACCACCCTGTACACATGAGAGTCCACCTTTAGAATTCCCCATTGTGATGGTTGCCAAGACTCATGCTGATCCCCGTGAAATCTCACTGCATGATGCATAAGTATTCTCTAAAAAAAAAACACAAACGAACACGTAAATTAATGCTCTGCTGTGGGTAAATATTATCAGCTTATTTAATGTTCTATAATCAATATTGATCGCAGATGTACTCGCGGTTGGCGCTGATATAAATACTCTCAGAAATACAAGTCGCAGGTTAGAATGTGGAGGAACAGAAATGGAACAAAATTTTCCCCACCAACGCAGAGCTTATTTAGAGGGAGAAATATGCAAATAATCAAAAGATGTTGCAGTAATAAATCAACTTTTAAATATCCTTCTGTCAGCTGCAGTGTATTGAAATAGGCATTAATCAATATCGTTCAAGATATTTTTTTCCCATACCCTCAGGGAAACATAACATACCGAGCGCAGATCGAATGAGATTTAATGATTTACTTGATCTCTTCATACACGTCCTCTTATTGGCCTAGAAGTTCTTTCTCCCATATATGGTTTTATGCACTAGTATCCTTCTGTTAATCTGTACTCTTCAGGGTAGCGAACTCAATAGTGTGTTTTAGCTTTACGGTTAACTTATCAACCGGCAGTACTACACAATTGACAGGGCTGAATGTGATTTTCATTTTACCAACCATATCTGCAACAGTTTCATTTTCCACAGAGTTTTTGATGAATTCTCTACGCTATTCACAACACCATAAAACTTTATATCGTCACAAAGCATGCTAACCACCCATTAATATGTTAATTTTATCATGTATCTTTATCACAATTAACAGAGATCCCAGCATTTCTCCCTGCGAAACAATATTAAAAAGAGAACTCCTGTTAAAATAAGGCCCTTCGATGTCATTCTCTCTTTCCTGGACAAGCCAGTTATGGATGCAAAATGGGGATTTGAACATTCAACTTATGCATCTTAATTTTTTGATGAGGTCCCTTAATGATCCTGACGAATGTTTGACTAAAATTCATCTAGACAATATTCACAACTCTATCTTGCTCAATTACCATCGGCACCTTTACAAAAGGAAAACAAAAAAAAACAAAAAAACAAAAAAAAAACGGTTATTAGCAGGACATGATGGGCCTGCACAGACTACAGCAGGATTTTATTAATCAGGAAACCGGTATGTAGATGTTCTTAAATCATCTCCATATTAATTATCGTCTGTACCTTTTTCAGGAAAAGTGTCTGGATACATTGACATCAAACCTCTTCAAGATACCCAACACAACATTCTCATTTACTTCGAAATGTAATTAATTATCTCAGTACTATCATTCATATTCTCTACATTGTTCTCCTTAATCAGACGCAAGAACAGAGAAAACAAAACCTCTGAAATCTGATTCACGTTGTAGTTCTCTGAAATCTTTTGAAGTGATTATATAAAGGAAAGGGTTTTTTGCAAACATGGGGATAATTCACGCAACAGGAAGTGGGGCTTTCCACTGGCGACGTTCCAAAAATATACTTTCGAGACGTTTTGGAAGGGCAGATTTACATGATACAATGTGATCTCACATTTTTTGGAGATCTTATTCTAATAATCTCAACCTGAATGGATTGTGTTTTCCGTTGGTCGGTCGCATTTAAATGGAGAGTTTTGGAATTTTAGTGTGCTTGATAAATGTTATTTTATGACCCTGCGACATTTCTTGGACATGGTCAAATGATTTTGACATTGTATTCAGACATATCCATTACGGACACATTCCATGGAAAGATGTTGTGGAATTTTCATCTTAAGAATCAATGGTTCTGATTCTTCTGGCGTGCTTAAGGGAGGGGTGCAGTATTGGTGTCACTTTCTATTCCATCATCAATGTCACTTTTTTCCAGCTGACCCAATCGGCTATTCCAAGAACGACAATCAAATGAGTAAATGGGCACGCATTTTGTAGTAAAAAAAAATGGTCTACCCAGGCGTTAAAATGATAGTGGGGGTCGATTTTAGAACAGTTTCTACGTACACGCTGAGTCTGTTATCAGAGGTGATGAAGCGATAGCTGGGATATATCATTTCAATAGTCTTATCTCAATATTCTCCTGTTAATCGAACCCTCCATATTTTCTTAACGAGGAATGGTCGCTGCAGGGAAGTATCCTGTCCGGTTCTGCCTGACAATTTGAAAATAAATACAGACCACTGCATTCAGACAGTTATTTTCGGGGATATGAATTTACCATATTGCCAGCGGGTCAGTATGCGAGTTGCGAGCTATTGTGAGAACTTGAGACTTCGATTAGAACGAAGAACAGTTAATGTTTCATGTCTGAATCCCAGTTTGTTTGTTTTTTTTTCCCAGCTCCCTGGTAATTCTGTGAAAGATAAACCTAAATTTGTAATTAATCTCGATGCTGCACCCCCTGATCAGTAAGACCATTTTCTGGCAGTATGTCAGACATGTTGCTGGGAAGATGTTGATCTCATCGTGCTCTTCTTCATAACCAGTTATTTTCTGTCTATGTGCAGTCGACCGGAAACAGTTTGTTTTTTCGTTCCTTGGGACACACAGGTGTTTCCTTTCAGTTGTTTCAGTAAAGTCAAATGTTGGACTCCGTCCACAGAAATTGAATAACAGATGCAGATTACATGTGGACGGGAAAAGAAATTAAATGCAAAGTTCCAATAAGCGTCAATCCTTCCATGATGCATTTCGCCTGTAATCGCATTAAACATGTGCAAGATTGGTGAAAGTATTAAACGATCAGTTTAAGTTGCATGGATGAATACAATATATGAAAAACTAGTTTATCTTTAACATTGTGTTGCTTTTCAAACTTAAAGGAAAGTCTTTCAAGCACATGTTGCACTACTGCCATGACTGAGGAAATGGAACACAGGATTAAAACTGCGGGCAGATTAATCGTCTCTTTAAACTATTCTATCAGTCAATTGATACCATCCAATTTAATTTGAGGTATCTTCCAAAATAAGTTGCCTATGTTGATTCCACACGCTGTATCACACAACCATTCTGACCTTCTCTCATATAGATTATATAATTGCTTTACAAATGAACTTAGATTAATGGGTAAACAACGTTTATTTTCAATTCTGTCTCACTCCCCTTTTTACCGGTTTTCTGTCACAAGGATACAATATTTCACAGTCCGGCACAAATAGACGTTGACAATGTAACTGAACGGAAACAGCTGTGCATTCTGTGCTTAAAAAAGTTGTTTCCAGCACAACCATCAGTGGAAGAATGCCTGCCAAGGAAATTCCTAACCAAAGTCTTCAAAATCTGCCCCGATAATCACACATTGCACTAGAATGAAATGTGTATGATCAGCCATGATTACATTTTAGGCTGGGGCAGCTGCGAAATGCAGTATGGTCTTCCTACTTTATTCTCCCTGGTTCGATGAATTCCCATTTAAACATTTATTAAATCATTAAACATGCATATCACCGCATTTAAATCATGAATGTCGCCACACCGTGTGAGTAACGATATGGAACCATGTCATCAGGGAGAAAATTCCGGATATTATTTGTAAAAATGACGCAATGATTTTATTTTATTTCATCTTAGGTGATTTCAATTTCTTGAGAAGGCAGTGCAAGAATGGTACCATATCTGCATGGTACGTTATCTTGCAAGAACAGAAAAATATAGAAGTAGAAACATAGAAAATAGGTGCAGGAGTAGGCCATTCGGCCCTTCGAGCCTGCACCGCCATTTATTATGATCATGGCTGATCATCCAACTCAGAACCCCGCCCCAGCCTTCCCTCCATACCCCCCGATCCCGGTAGCCACAAGGGCCATATCTAACTCCCTCTTAAATATAGCCAATGAACTGGCCTCAACTGTTTCCTGCGGCAGAGAATTCCACAGATTCACCACTCTCTGTGTGAAGAAGTTTTTCCTAATCTCAGTCCTAAAAGGCTTCCCCTTTATCCTCAAACTGTGACCCTTTGTTCTCGACTTTCCCAACATCGGGAACAATCTTCCTGCATCTAGTCTGTCCAATCCCTTTAGGATTTTATACGTTTCAATCAGATCCCCCCTCAATCTTCTAAATTCCAACGAGTACAAGCCCAGTTCATCCAGTCTTTCTTCATATGAAAGTCCTGCCATCCCAGGAATCAATCAGGTCAACCTTCTTTGTACTCCCTCTATGGCAAGGATGTCTTTCCTCAGATTAGAGGACCAAAACTGCACACAATACTCCAGGTGTGGTCTCACCAAGGCCTTGTACAACTGCAGTAGTACCTCCCTGCTCCTGTACTCGAACCCTCTCGCTATAAATGCCAGCATACCATTCGCCTTCTTCACCGCCTGCTGTACCTGCATGCTCACTTTCAATGACTGGTGTATAATTACACGCAGGTCTCGTTGCACCTCCCCTTTTCCTAATCGGCCACCATGCAGATAATAATCTGCTTTCGTATTTTTGCCACCAAAGTGGATAACTTCACATTTATCCACATTAAATTGCATCTGCCATGAATTTGCCCACTCACCCAACCTATCCAATTCACTCTGCATCCTCTTAGCATCCTCCTCACAGCTAACACTGCCACCCAGCTTCGTGGCATCCGCAAACTTGGAGATGCTGCATTTAATTCCCTCATCCAAGTCATTAATATATATTGAAAACAAATGGGGTCCCAGCACTGAGCCTTGTGGTACCCCACTAGTCACCGCCTGCCATTATGAAAAGGTCCCGTTTATTCCTACTCCTTGCTTCCTGTCTGCTAACCAATTCTCCATCCACATCAATGCCATACCCCCAATACCGTGTGCTTTAAGTTTGCACACTAATCTCCTGTGTGGGAACTTGTCAAAAGCCTTTTGAAAATCCAAATATACCACATCCACTGGTTATCTCCTATCCACTCTACGAGTTACATCCTCAAAAAATTCTATGAGATTCGTCAGACATGATTTTCCTTTCACAAATCCATGCTGACTTTGTCCGATGATTTCAACGCTTTCCAAATTTGCTGTTATCACATCATTGATAACTGACTCCAGCAGTTTCTCCACCACCGACGTTAGGCTAACCGGTCTATAATTCCCCGGTTTCTCTCTCCCTCCTTTTTTAAACAGTGGGGTTACACTAGCCACCCTCCAATCCTCAGGAACTAGTCCAGAATCTAACGAGTTTTGAAAAGTTATCACTAATGCATCCATTATTTCTTTGGCTACTTCCTTAAGCACTCTAGGATGCAGAACATCTGGCCCTGGGGATTTATATGCCTTCAATCCCTTCAATTTACCTAACACCACTTCCCTACTAACAAGTATTTCGCTCAGTTCCTCCATCTCTCTGGACCCTCTGTCCCCTACTATTTCTGGAAGATTATTTATGTCCTCCTTAGTGAAGACAGAACCAAAGTAATTATTCAGTTGTTCTGCCATGTCCTTGCTCCCCATAATCAATTCACCTGTTTCTGTCTGCAGGGGACCTACATTTGTCTTTACCAGTCTTTTCCTTTTTACATATCTATAAAAGCTTTAACAGTCAGTCTTTATGTTCCCTGCCACTTTTCTCTCATAATCTTTTTTCCCCTTCCTAATTAAGCTCGTTGTTCTCCTCTGCTGAACTCTGAATTTCTCGCAGTCCTCAGGTGAGCCACTTTCTCTGGCTAATTTGTATGCTTCTTCTTTGGAATTGATAATATCCCTAATTTCTCTTGTCAGCCACGGGTGCACTACCTTCCTTGATTTATTCTTTTGCCAAACTGGGATGAACAATTGTTGTAGTTCATCCATGCAACCTTTAAATGCTTGCCATTGCATATCCACCGTCAATCCTTTAAGTGTCATTTGCCAGTCTATCTTAGCTAATTCACGTCTCATACCTTCAAAGTTACCCCTCTTTAAGTTCAGAACCTTTGTTTCTGAATTAATTATGTCACTCTCTATCTTAATGAAGAATTCCACCACATTATGGTCACTCTTACCCAAGGGGCCTCTCACAACAAGATTGCTAATTAACCCTTCCTCATTGCTCAAAACCCAGTCCAGAATAGCCTGCTCTCTAGTTGGTTCCTCGACATGTTGGTTCAAAGAATGCATCCCGCATACATTCCAAGAAATACAAGTAACATGCAGAAAATCCTGCAGGGACTAAACGAGGCAGTCAGCACCATGGAAATGATCAAACACATGAACGTTCATAACAATTTACCGGGTGGATCAGTCCACCTCTCCGCCCAACTCTCGCCTTTCATCGTTCAGTGTGTAAAATTGGTTCGCCTTGGTGGCACTTTAAGATTAGATCCCGTACCAATTACCTCCCTTGTGATTTACATTTCAACAAATCTTCATGTTGAACGCATTGAGAGTTTCCTTCTCCACTTCCATCGAGATAGATGTCCTAAGTCCCACATGGAAAACCATAGAAACCATAGGAAAAACCACAGCACAGAAACAGGCCGTTTGGCCCTTCTTGGCTGTGCCGAACCATTTTCTGCCTAGTCCCACTGACCTGCATACGGACCATATCCATCATATCGTCCTCCCATCCATGTATCTATCCAAATTATTCTTAAATTTTGAAAAAAAAAAAGAACCCGCATTTACCACCTCGTCTGGCAGCTCATTCCATACTCAACCATTCTCTCTGTGAAGAATTCCCCCACCCCTATGTTCCCTTTAAACTTTTCCCTCCTCACCCTTAACCAATGTCCTCTGTTTTGTTTTTCTCCCTTTGCCTCAGTGAAAAAAGCCTGCTTGCATTCACTCTATCTATACCCATCATAATTTCATATACCTCTATCAAATCTCCCCTCATTCTTCTACGTTCCAGAGAATAAAGTCCTAACCTATTTAACCTTTCTCTGTTACTGAGTTTCTCAGGTCCCAGCGACATCCTTGTAAACATTCTCAGCACTCTTTCAACCATATTTATATCCTTCTTGTAATTTGGTGACCAAAACCGAGCACAATACTCCGGATTCAGCCTCACCAATGCCTTCTACAACCTCATGATAACAATCCAGCTCTTATACTCAATACTTTGATTAATAAAGGCCAATGTATCAAAAGCTCTCTTTACAAACCTATCTACCTGTGACGCCACTTCTAAGGAATTTTGTATCTGTATTCCCAGATCCCTCTTTTCTACTGCACTCCTCAGTGCCTTACAATTAAACCTGTATGTTCTACCTTGGTATGTTCTTCCAACGTGCAATACCTCGTACTTGTCTGTATTAATCTCCATCCGCCATTTTTCAGCCCATTTTTCCAGCTGGTCCAATTCCCTCTGCAGGCTCTGAAAACCATCCCTAACTGTCTACTACACCTCCAATCTTTTTATCATCAGCAAATTTGCTAATCCAATTTACCACATTATCATCCAGATCATTGATATGGATGACAAATAACAATGGACCCAGCAATGATCCCTGTGACACACCACTAGTCACAGGACTCCACTCGCAGAAACAATACTCTAATACCATATTTGGCTTCTTCCATTGAGCCAATGTCTAATCCAATTAACCACCTCTCCATGTATACCTAGCGACTGAATTTTCCTAACTAACGTCCCATGCGGGACCTTGTCAAAGGCCTTACTGAAGTCTATGTGGACAATATCCACTGCCTTCCCTTCAGCCACTTTCCTGGTAACCTCCTCGAAAAACGCCAATGGATTGGTCAAACATGACCTACCACACACAAAGCCATGTTTACTCTCCCGAATAAGTCCCTGTCTATCCAAATGTTTGTAGATTTTGTCTCTTAGTACTCCCTCCAATATCTTACCTTCTACCCGCGTTAAATTTACCGGCCTATAATTTCCAGGGTTACTTTTCGATCCTTTTTAAACAACGGAACAACATGCGACACTCTCCAATCCTCCGGCACCTCACCTGTAGCCAGCGGCATTTTAAATATTTCTGCCAGGGTTCCTGCAATTTCAACACTAGTCTCCTTCAAGGTCCGAGGTTACGCCCTGTCAGTTCCCTGGGATTTATCGACTTTAATTTTCCTCAAGACAGAAAGCACCTCCTCCTTTTCAATCTGTACAGTTTCCATGATCTCACTACTTGTTTCCCTTAATTCCACAGACTTCATACCAGTTTGCTTAGTAAATGCAGACGCCAAAAAAAAAACTATTTGATATCTCCTCCATTTCCTCTGCTTCCGCACATAGCCCACCACTCTGATCTTCAAGAGAACCAATTTTATCCCTTACAATCCTTTTTGCTCTTCATATACCTGTAAAATTTCTTTGGATTATCCTTCACTTTCTCTACCAAGGCAACCTTAATGTCTTCTTTTAGCCCTCATGATTTCTTTCTTAAGTATTTTCTTGCATTTCTTATACTCCTCAAGCACCTTATTTACTCCCTGTTTTCTATACATGCCATACAACTCCCTCTTCTTCTTTATCAGAGTTGCAATATCCCTTGAGAACCAAGGTTCCTTATTCCTATTCACTTTGCCTTTAATCCTGACAGGAACATACAAACTCTGCACTCTAAAAAATTGTCCTTTGAAGGCTTCTCACCTACCGATCACATCTTTGCCAGAGAACAACCTGTCCCAATCCACGCTTTTTAGATCCATTCTGGTTTCTTCAAATTTGGCCTTCTTTCAGTTCAGAACCTCAACCATTCTGAACATCGCTTTGAAAGAAGATGGTTAACTTCGTTGTTATCATCGGCTTCGTTTCGATGTGAAGCATCGCGCCTTTCTCTTGGAAAAGATCTGAAGAAAACTATTAACCGTATCTTACCGCCAATCCATTGAACAATCCGACATATTTTATTTAGTTCATCACTCAGGAAGCCCCATGTGAATGTCCACGTGATATAATCTTTAATTCGTACACCAGGCCCGGGAAACATACGGTAACCGACTGCACTGTCCCCAACAAAGCAACGCCGCGCCTTAAACATACTCACCAGAATTCTCCGAAAAATACCGAAACATACGATAAAGATATCATACAGTTGCAGGTCCATTGGCTGTCCTGACGTGAAATGAAATAAAATATTTCGCTCCTTATTAAATGACGCCGTGAAATCTATTCTGAATCTCGTCGAAAATCAGCACGCTGATATCCAGTCTTGCATTTGAAGAACATTTTGGTATATCCTTTCATATTATAGGTCAGGTTACTTTGCATTTTTATTATTTTATTTATTGATAACATCTCAGTTGTTTTTTTTTAGTTAAAAAAAAACACTATCCAATTCTCTACCCTCTAACCAGCTTTTGCTGTGTGACATACCCTCGCTTTAACTTTTACGTTAACTTTGATATCTGTTTTACAGGTGGTGTCATCTTTTCTTTAGAATGCATCTTCCTTCTTGGTATGTGTATATCCTGTCGCTTCCTAATTGTTGCGTGAAATTACAGCCATTGCTGCTCTGCCGTCACACCCACGAGTGCTCTTTTCTAACCATTCCTGCTCAATTCCTCCGTATTGCCTGTGTAATTCCCTTTACTGCACTGGAGTAAAAATCTATATGGCTTGGGCCTCTCCTTCTCTAATTTAAGGATAATCTCTATAATATTATAATCACTTGCCCCGAAGAGCGATTTTACCTGTTATTTTCAAATCATTGCTGGTTCATAGCAGAACAGCCAATGCAGAATAGCTGATCATCTCGTGGGCTCAACAACAAGTTGCTCGAACAAAAAAACACATCTTGTTGGCTCCCTTGAAATTCCTTTTCCTTTAATTCAGAACCAACCTGATTTTCCAAATCTGCTGTCACTTTAATCTCCCCCATAAGCATTGTAATAATGCCCTTTGAATGGATTTTCTATACAGTCACAGTCATAGTCATAGTCATACTTTATTGATCCCGGGGGAAATTGGTTTTCGTTACAGTTGCACTATAAATAAAAAATAGTAATAAAATCATAAATAGTTAAATAATAATATGTAATTAATGCCAATAAATTATGAAATAAGTCTGGGACCAGCATATTGGCTCAGGGTGTCTGACCCTCCAAGGGAGGACTTGTAAAGTGTGGTGGCCACAGGCAGGAATGACTTCCTATGACGCTCTGTGTTCCATCTCGGTGGAATGAGTGTCTGGCTGAATGTACTCCTCTGCCCACGCAATACATTATGTAGTGGATGATAGACATTGTCCAAGATGGCAAGCAACGTGGACAGCATTCTCTTTTCAGACACCACCGAGAGAGAGTCCAGTTTCATCCCCACAACATCAATGGCCCTGCGAATGAGTTTGTTGATTCTGTTTGTGTCTACTACCCTCAGCCTGCTGCCCCAGCACACAACAGCAAACATGATAGCACTGGCCACCACAGACTCGTAGACCAACCTCAGCATCGTCCGGCAGATGTTGAAGTACCTCAGTCTCCTCAGGAAATAGAGACGGCTATGACCCTTCTTGTAGACATCCTCAGTGTTCTTTGACCAGTCCAGTTTATTGTTAATTCGTATCCCCACGTATTTGCAATCCTCTACCATGTCCACACTGACCACCTGGATGGAAACAGGGTTCACCGGTACCTTAGCTCTGCTCAGGTCTACCACCAGCTCTAGTCTTTTTCAAATTAAGCTGCAGATAATTCTGCTCACACTATGTGACAAATTTTCCTACCGTAGCCCTGTACTCACCCTCATCTGCCTTGCTGATACATCCAACTATGGCAGAGTCTTCCGCAAACTTCTGAAGATGACAAGTCGCTGTGCAGTTGAAGTCCGAGTTGTAAATGGTGAAGAGAAAGGGGGACAAGACAGTCCTCTGTGGAGCCAATTGTGATTTGTAGGCAAAAGCCTTACGAACGTTTATGGATCTGTATGCAACTACTGTCAAAGACTTTTTACCCCTGCAGTTCGTCAGCTGTACGCACAATGATTTACTAGCTCCTGAACTTTCTTACCTCTATGTAATCATTTAATTTTACTTCATTCCGACAGGACATCGCTGCCCCCTTTTCTTCTTGCTCAGAGTTTCGATGTAATGCGTATCCTTCGGCATGAATTTCCTAGTTATTATCTTTTAGAGATGCCTAGAACATCATAACTGCAAATCTGCAACAGTGCTGCAAGTTCATCTACCTTATTCTGTATTCTGTATACTGCGCACATTCGAGTACAGCAACATCACCCTTTTCGATTTTGTCCATAATTTACACTGCATGTTCCCTGTTTGATTTCAAGTCAGTTAGCTCTCTTCAGCACTGTGGTTGTCCGCCCTTCCTACAATGTTTAGTCGTCCTTAATCAGACGAAGCTCAAACTTTTGATTCCTATCTTTTTCAATGGACTTAGTATCATCTGTCTCCAGAATATCTACTCTAAATGTTCTTACACTGGGTATCCCATCGCTGAGCAACTCTAGTTGACACCACATAGTGAAGCATTAAGAAAACATGCGTCGATGGTATTAGACCGCTACAGTTCAGGTGCAAACCGACCCTCATGAAAGCCACCCTTACATTACCAACTTCTGAGCACGGATTAAACTTTATATTTTCCCCAGTTCTGGCCTCACTAGCACGTCGTACGTGTAAAAATCTTGAGATCACAAAGCCTGAGATTTTGCTCTTAACTTTGCACCTAAATCCCTGAAATATCTACTCAGAACCTCGTCACTCATAAAGCCCATTGTATTGATACCTACTGTACCTAGACAACGTCTTCTGGGTATTCACGCTTCCACTTAAGAGTATCCCGGACCCATGCAACCAGCAGCATCCACGCTATTGGGGAATCTTTTTTTTTTTTCGTCCACTAAACCTACTGTCCGGATACCTAAATAACGATTTCACTATTGTTACATACCCCGTAACTGGGTTGCCAAACCAGCAGAAATGGATCACTCAGTTGGAGTCTGGATTACTGGAATTAACAAAGTTTTATTAATGAAATAAGCAACACAGTACTCTAATCAAAAGGATAATAAATGCAACAGTTCAGTAATGATAAATACACATGTACACAGAACTAGGATAACAGGATCAATCAAGCTCTATCGTCGTCTAGGGGTAAATGACCAGTTTCAAAGTGACGCAAAGTTCAGTTCAGTTCACAGTAATCACTGCCGTGGGAGAGAGAGAGAGAAAGCGAATGAATATTCAAAAACGGCTTCCACACAGACCTTCGATATTCCTCGCTGTCAGCTTTCGGGCGAGTCATTTCTAATGTCTTCTGAGGTCACCGACTGTGACCCCTTCCGTTTCCAGATACGATTGTTTCTCTGCGGTGAACCTGGCACCCAGGCAAGGGTGGACACACACCAGGTTCCCGCCGATCGTTCCTTTCCACCCTGTGCGTCTATGGCTTGGATCCGCGACCAGCCCTCCAAAAACTCCCACCTACTTGTGGGAGACGCACCGCTTCCAGGGTCTCGTTACCTCGGGGTGTCGTGTGTGTCTTGCCTTAGCGAACCTGTCCATTTTTATCCCCCTGCTGGGGTATCGCCTGTCCATCACTTCAAACAGTTCAGGGTTTAAAGAGGATCCGGTCTTGACAGCTCTCCCGTCTCTTCATTAACATCTCCAAATGCTGTTCCATTGTTTTCCTTATCTCTCTTTCTCATGAAGGCAGGTGGCAGACAAACTGTTGATCCGACTGGTGCCAGCAAAGGACAGTTAACATCTTAGTGTATGTGTACTTTCGTCACACTATCAATACTGCTTTCTGTTCTCCTTCCTTCCTGCCTGAGACATAGAGGAAGACTCGTGATATAGTTCCGAAAACTGTGACTTTGCTCTGTTAGGACATCCAACTGAACATAATACAAAGGGGAATTGCCAAATGAGTACACTGCACTGGCTCCTTAATAGCTTTCCCTTCGTGAGTATCCACCAGTTTCCTGTGTCCTGCTCCGTTGGTATAACTACTTTTTAAATTGTGCAACCTGCAAGCCCATCAGCATCTCGAATTGTTCGGAGTTCACACAGGCACAGTTGCATATTCTTACGGCTTCCTAATCCATTAAATAAGCACTTCATTTTTCGCTGCTATATATGCCCTAAGATTGGATTTTATGCTGGCCTTGACTTCTCTTGTTAGCTAACGTTCTGCCATATTTCCTTTAGAATAGTTATTCATCTTTGCCATGCATATAATCTGCACATTCCGAATATTTCCAGAAATTCCAAACAGTCCTTCATTTCTGTCACCCCTGTAGTGTTATACCCAAATATGTCTGTCCACCTCCTTTTTGATACCTCTGTAATTCCCTTTGCTCACTGGAATACTGATACATCTCACATTCATTCTCAATTTTCAGGGTGAATGTAATCATATTATGATCATTTGCCTCGATGGGTGCGTCAACCTTAAGGTTTCCAATGAATCTGGATCGTTGCGGAACACACAAAGCAGGAGGCAAATCCAGTCGTAGGTTCAGCCATGATGTTCTATAAAGATCTATCTCGTAGGCACTGTAGAAACTCCCGTTCTTCGAATCCAGCACTAATAGATCTTCTAAATATCCCTGCCTATTAAATTCCCAGGTGTATATTGTAATATTACCATTTTTGCATGTGTTGTCTATCTCCCGTACTGATTTTCGAACACTCGCTGACTACTGCTTGGGGTAGTCTGCGTACCACGCCCATCAGGGTCTGTTTACCCTTCCAGTTCCTTACCTCTTAATAAAGCTTTAGCACCGTCTGACAGTCTGTCACCTATTTCTAATTTCCATAAGTACTTCCTTCCTGACACTTAGGTAAAGGTCATCAGATCCAATGTTGGCTAACAACTCCGTTTAACTACAGACTAATTTCCTCCATTGATAGATTGATTAATCCCATATAACTCCCTATGATACATGTTTTTATGTGAAGTTTGAGATAAAAGTTTATTTAGTAACCTTTCAATTTCTGTTTCTTCATAATATTCCTTACAATACAGGGCATGATGCAGGGTAGCATGCAGTTCACGAAAATACAGTAGATCAGTGCATATTCCATTAATACAAATATTGGTAAAGAATGAGCATAAACGTGAAACAGCTGTTGTTTTATGCAACCACACCGATATTTGCGCGGTTTCTGGGAACAGTGTGGAATCATTAATAATTTAGTGTACTATAGTACTGTGTGACATTTCGTGAAATGGATTCCTTTGGGCTCCTGTATAAGATGGAATATATAGACAGATAACTTATTTCATAGGGTAACAGCCTCCTCTACATCGCATCAAATATGTTTGGCATTAGGGAAATGAGGGAAGAAATGATCGACATATAAGGCATACTTTGTTCGAGAGAATTGAAATGTACGGTGTAGAGGGACGCGCAAATCACCATCATCGACACTTTCTTCAATATGATAAGTCTGACAAAGTATGTGGCAATGTGTTTATGCCTGCGTTGAAGAAGGTGGAAAGCTTTATCAAACGTGCTGAACATCGTTTATACAGCAGTGATATCGAAGATGTTATAATTCCCGTTTTCTGTTATTTTAGAGTTTATATGGTAGAGAAAATATCTATGGCTATATCATTTATGTCGAACATGCGAACGTAGGATGGGCGGAAAGGAAAATTTCAGCACTATTGACAATGTTTGAAGGAATAATCATGAAAAACATTCGCATTTATGGGTGACTGAGATAAGGCGTACCTGGCGATGAATGAGGCCAGACAGAATACAGGAAGCAAACGTTCTTCTGGACATACCGATTTAGGGCGTTCAGGAGACCTGGAGTTGGAAGAAACACGAAAACAGATTAGGAGAATTGTCAACGACCTGACCCATGTTTTAAAGTGCAGTGGTTGATATCTTCAGGCACGTTGGTAGTAGGAATAAACAGATAGAATATAATCTAAACTGAAGGGATCTTGAGAAATTGGAAGTGAGTTGTGAGTCCTCGTGATGGAAACAATAAAGGTTATCGTGAAAGTAGTGTGGGTTGTCAGGAGCAAATAGCAACATTGTATTCATTTCGAGAGGACTAGAATATAAAAGCAAGTGTGCAATGCTGAAGCTTTTTTTTAGGCATTGGTCAGACTACACCTTCAGAATTGTAAGCAATTCAGTCCCTATATCATTGACAGGATGAACTGTCAATGGAGAGGGTCTGGGGCATTTCACCAGTATAATTCGCGCAGTACGAGCAAAACGTTTGTTGATCGCTTGTTGGCTGTGGACCTCTATTGGCTAAATGGTGAAATCTCATTGAAACCTACCGAGCATTAATATGCCTAGATAGAGTGCAGATGAACAGGAATTTTCCAATGATTAGACAATTTGGATCGGATAATACACTCTCAAATATAAGAGCTTCAATTTATATCGAGATAAGGAGGGATATAATTAGCTACACGCCCAGCAGTCTGCGGAATTCATTGCCATAAACGGCTGTGAATGTTAGATTATTAACGTTATATTTAACTGATTCTTATTTAGCAAGTGTGTCAGATGTTTAGAGAAATAATACGCGATAATAAATCCGGCAGCATAGAATCTCGGACAGGACTTTCTGGGCAGAATGGCTTGATTCTGCTCTAATATCGTATATATCACATGGAGCGCCTGAGGAATACAATGAATTTGGAAATAATGTAGAATGACAAGTAAAATAGCTCAAGCCAGATATAATATTAGGGAAGCACGGCCACAGCTTCTCAGAGGAACTAAGGTCGACACTGTTGTGTCGGACTAACTGCTATATTGTCATGTCTCTGTTTCACTGAAGTACGTTTCCTCTGCACATTCTGGACACGACACTCCAACCAGAAGACCGTTCCATCAACATTATGTACAGGAAGGAATGGGCAAAGCAGGCGTCATACGCCTCACTGTGGTGCTCGGATGCATGTGCAATACAGAGGGATACACTGCCGACCGTTCCACGAACCAAGACTGTACTCAATCGTGATATATTTTTCAGTTTACAAAACGCCAAAGGCAGAAACCATGGCAGAATTCAATGGAGTGAATGTCACAATTAACAAACAAGATACGGCTTACTGTGACGACTTTAACCTCCGTGAATCGAAATTCAATAGGACGATCAAAATAATTTTCTACCCAGCTACCATGAGCACATCATCTGCAACAAACAGGAAGGCTCAACACATGCAACCATTGCTACCACTAAGGATTCCCACCGGTCCAATCCGCAGGAAAGCGGACCTTCTTTATGCACACCTGTAAATTGGAGAAGAGTAAGGAGCAAAGCACCAGAAGTGAAGACAGTAAATGCTTGGTCAGGAAAGGTAGAGGGTGACTGTGTGTCTGATTGAAAACGGTGGACAAGGCCATGATCAATGACTCATCAGGGGACCTGTTTTATATGCCCTGGGTATTGTGGACGTTATAAACACACGCGTCTACGAGAGCGTTTTTAACGTCACTGAGTCATCCCAGCAAAATAACTAAGAGATAAACTAAGAGTTTAGTAATCTGCAGAGAGCTGGCGATCTAGGAATGTTCAACAGTTCTGGAATAAAATACAGAAAATACCATTTCGCAACAACGTGACAATTCTGGAGTGAACTTGAATAACATAACGATTCTTGAGAGTAGTGGAAGAAATTGAGTGCCTTTACCTTCAACAAACCAAAACAATGCAAATAAGTTTTTTTTTAAATTGCTTTTAGATCACCACAGTGCCACCTATGCTGTATATGAGTACCGGAATTTGTAAAATACATGCAGTTAGTGTACATAAGCAATAACCAATACTCCACTCTCAACAATAGCACTGCTGCTACAAAACTCCATGTGCATAGCCCCGACTTTATTCAGTTTAATATATATAATTGTCACCTAAATACTGCTGCAGTGTTGTACTCATGTTTGCATAAATATGCATATTCACGAAGGCCCAGAGCACCCCGAATACTCTGCGTTCTCCGTGTTAGAGATCTCTGTGAGAGCACTGTTCAGAACGATGAATCCGCAGAAAGCATCTGGTCCAGAAGGTGTACCTGGCTGAGGATTGAAGACTTGAAATATATAACGGTGTATTCACGATATTTTGAACACTTGTTTTGGACGTCATAGCTACTCATCTGTTCCAAAAAGGTTTCAATTACACTAGAGCCCAAGGAGAACGCGATACTATCCAGCTCTGAAGATAAAGTACTTTCAGTCTTTGGTCATAGAGCATGTCATTCCTGCTTAAGGAGTCACAAAGTACCAATATACATCCTGCTGGTACAATGGGTCAGCAACTGTTGTTATTTCATTTTGTCTTCACATTCATTTACTGCAGCTCAGTATTAAAACATACTATCCAATCGGAAATACATTGGTAAACTATAAGATCGGAATTGCATAAATTCAGTGTAAAATGACCCTCGATTTCTTCACTCACAGACGCAGTTAGTGTACATAAGCAATAACCGATAATACACAAACAACAGGAATTCTACAGATGCTGGAAATTCAAGCAACACACTTCAAAGTTGCTGGTGAACGCAGCCGGCCAGGCAGCATCTCTAGGAAGAGGTGCAGTCGACGTTTCAGGCCGAGACCCTTCGTCAGGACTAACTGAAGGAAGAGTGAGTAAGGGATTTGAAAGCTGGAGGGGGAGGGGGAGATGCAAAATTATAGGAGAAGACAGGAGGGGGAGGGATAGAGCCGAGAGCTGGACAGGTGATAGGCAAAAAGGGGATACGAGAGGATCATGGGACAGGAGGACTGGGAAGAAAAACAGGGGGGGTGACCCAGAGGATAGGCAAGAGGTATATTCAGAGGGACAGAGGCAGAAAAAGGAGAGTGAGAGAAAGAATGTGTGCATAAAAATGAGTAACAGATGGGGTACGAGGTGGAGGTGGGGCCTAGCGGAAGTTAGAGAAGTCAATGTTCATGCCATCAGGTTGGAGGCTACCCAGACGGAATATAAGGTGTTGTTCCTCCAACCTGAGTGTGGCTTCATCTTTACAGTAGAGGAGGCCGTGGATAGACATGTCAGAATGGGAATGGGATGTGGAATTAAAATGTGTGGCCACTGGGAGATCCTGCCTTCTCTGGCGGACAGAGCGTAGATGTTCAGCAAAGCGGTCTCCCAGTCTGCGTCGGGTCTCACCAATATATAAAAGGCCACATCGGGAGCACCGGACGCAGTATATCACCCCAGTCGACTCACAGGTGAAGTGATGCCTCACCTGGAAGGACTGTTTGGGGCCCTGAATGGTGGTAAGGGAGGAAGTGTAAGGGCATGTGTAGGACTTGTTCCGCTTACACGGATAAGTGCCAGGAGGGAGATCAGTGGGGAGGAATGGGGGGGGGGGGGAACGAATGGACAAGGGAGTTGTGTAGGGAGCGATCCCTGCGGAATGCAGAGGGGGGGGGGGAGGGAAAGATGTGCTTAGTGGTGGGATCCCGATAATACACGCTCAACATAGCACTGGTGCTATACAACTCCGTGTGCACAGCCCCGACGTTATTGAATTCATATCTGTAATTTTCCCCTCAGTGGTGCTGCAGTGTCGTATTTATGTTGCCAACGATACTACACTTGACCGATTCAACAATTCGTGACGAATTACCAATTAGAATAAAGATGCATTATGATGAAGAGTAGTGTCACAACAAGAACAATCTGGCCACGGGTTGCAAGCAGTTCTCAAGGTCTGAATATCGACAGCAGGAAGAAGATAGTCACATTCAATTGGACCATTTCCTGCAGGGGCATCGGTGTTGGAGTGGTTAAATTGATTTTAATTTCTCTGGTGTTTACATGTCAGTTCTGTGAACTAATATTAAATATGATTGCGAAAAAAATCTAAATATACATATCCCATTTGCTATCTTCAAAATTTATGTAAATTCGGCATTTCATCAGAAGTTTGACGTATTTCGACTGCTGAATAGTGTAGCGGATCCTAACTGACTGCAGGTGTTGCATTGAACTTTTCCAGAGGAAGAAAACAAATCAGCATTAATGCTCAAAGAATCACACTACCTCCGACATGCTCTCTTCTCTGGCCATGCTACCACAATCAAGTAGGAAGCACAGAAGCCATATGTCACATGGTCGATTTCAGGAACAGTCATTGCTCTGAAATGATCCTGCTCCTGAATCTGTTATAACAAATGTAGTCAGCAGAATCCAGACAGATTCTGCACCCAACAGATTCGCTTTCAAGCACTTTTACTGATCATACTGTCATGTATTTATTTGCACAATTTGTCTTTATATTGCAAGGTTTTATGTCAGTTTCTGCTTATGTATCTTTGTTGTAACTTGTTTCAGAGAAAATACTTAAAGTATTTATTTAACTTACAGTAAATACCTTCCCACCACCCCACTACGAATAGGGTTCCCCTGGTCCTCACCTACCACCCCACCAGCCTCCGGGTCCAACATATTATTCTCCATAACTTCCGCCACCTCCAACGGGATCCCACAACTAAGCACATCTTTCCCTCCCCCCCCCCTCTCTTCATTCCGCAGGGATCGCTCGCTACACAACTCCCTTGTCCATTCGTCCCACCCCCCCCCCCCATCCCTCCCCACTGATCTCCCTCGTGGCACTTATCCGTGTAAGCGGAACAAGTGCTACACATGCCCTTGCACTTCCTCCCTTACCACCATTCAGGGACCCAAACAGTCCTTCCAGGTGAGGCATCACTTCACCTGTGAGTCGGCTGGGGTGATATACCGCGTCCGGTGCTCCCGATGTGGCCTTTTATATATTGGTGAGACCCGACGCAGACTGGGAGACCGCTTTGCTGAACATCTACGCTCTGTCCGCCAGAGAAAGCTGGATCTCCCAGTGGCCACACATTTTAATTCCACATCCCATTCCCATTCTGACATGTCTATCCACGGCCTCCTCTACTGTAAAGATGAAGCCACACTCAGGTTGGAGGAACAACACCTTATATTCCGTCTGGGTAGCCTCCAACCTGATGGCATGAAAATTGACTTCTCTAACTTCCGCTAAGGCCCCACCTCCCCCTCGTACCCCATCTGTTACTCATTTTTTATGCACACATTCTTTCCCTCACTCTCGTTTTTCTCCCTCTGTCCCTCTGAATATACCTCTTGCCCATCCTCTGGGTCACCCCCCCCCCTTGTCTTTCTTCCCGGACCTCCTGTCCCATGATCCTCTCGTATCCCCTTTTGCCTATCACCTGTCTAGCTCTCGGCTCTATCCCTCCCCCTCCTGTCTTCTCCTATCATTTTGCATCTCCCCCTCCCCCTCCACTTTCAAATCCCTTACTCACTCTTCCTTCAGTTAGTCCTGACGAAGGGTCTCGGCCTAAAACGTCGACTGCGCCTCTTCCTATAGATGCTGCTTGGCCTGCTGCGTTCACCAGCAACTTTGATGTATGGAGCAAAGAACTGTTTCTTTTCTGCTTCCACTGTCTTCGATTCATTCGAATTCACTGATTTCTAGACTGCAAGATAGTGCTATCGAATGAACTTTATTCGATAGATTGAGAGCAGAGTATATGATTTTTTTCCCTCATTTTATGCTTAAATTGGTCTACAATTTATCTCTGAAGCACGGCGTACGTTAGACTGAGCATAAGACCATAAGAGGATAAAACAAAGGAGCAGAAGTCGGACATTCGGCCCAACGAGTCTGCTCCACCGTTTTATCAAGAGCTGCTCCATTCTCCCATTTAGTCCCACTCCTCCGCCTTCTCACTATAACCTTTGAAGCCCTGGGTACACAGATACATGTCAATGTCTGCCTTAAGTACACCCAGTGACTTGGCCTCCACTGCTGCCCGTGGTAACAAATTCCATAGATTCAACACCTTCTGACTAATAAAAAAAATCTTCACATTTCTGTTCTGAATGGGCACCCTTCAATTCTTAAGTCATGCACTCTCGTACTAGACTCCCCCATCATGGGAAACAACTTTGTCACATCGACTCTGTCCATGCCTTTCAACATCCGAAATGTTTCTATGAGGTGTCCTCTCATTCTTCTAAACTCCAAGGAATACAGTCCAAGAGCGGAGAAACATTCCTCATATGATAACCCGCTCATTCCAGGAATCATTCCAGTGAATCTTCTCTGTACCCTCTCCAATGCCAGCACATCCTTTCTTAAAGAAGGAGACCAAAACTGCCGACAGTTCTCCAAGTGGGGTCTCACCAGCCCCTTACAGAGCCTTAACATCACATCCATGCTCCTACACTCCATTTCTCTGGAACTTTGAATTATTTCACCATTTAAATAATAGTCTACCCGTTTATTTATTCTGTCAAAGTGCATAATCATACACTTTCCAACATTGTATTTCATTTGCCATTTCTTTGCCCATTCTTCCAATCTATCCAAGTCTCTCTGCAGACTCTCCGTTTCATCAGCACTACCGCCCCCTCCACCTATCTTCGTATCGTCAGCAAGCTTAGCCACAAAGCATCTAGTCCATAATCCAAATCGTTGATGTACAACGTAAGAAGAAGCGGCCCCAACATTGACCCCCTGTGGAACACCCGTGGTAACTGGCCTCCAACCTTTATTCCCACTCTCTGCTTCCTGCCAATCAGCCAACGCGCTATCCACTTATGTAACTTTCCCGTATTCCCATGGTCCCTTAACTTGTTTTGTAGCCTCATGTGTGGCACCTTGTCAAAGGCCTTCTGAAATTCCAAACATACAACATCCACTGCATCTCCCTTGTCTAGCCTACTTGTAACTTCCTCAAAAAAATGTAATAGGTTTGTCAGGCAGGATTTTCCTTTCAGGAACCCGTGCTGAGTTCTGCCTACCTTGTCATATGCCTCCAGGTACTCTGTAACCTCATCCTTGACAATCGACTGCAATAACTTCTCAACCACAGGTGTTAAGCTAACAGGTCTATAATTTCCTTTTTGCTTCCTTGCCCACTTCTTAAATAGCGGAGTGACATTTGCAATCTTCCAGTCCTCCGGAACCATGCCAGAATCTATTGACTTTTAAAAGATCATCGCTAATGCCTCCACAATCTCCACTGCTACTTACTTCAGAACAAGAGGCTGCATTCCATCTGGTCCGGGAGATTTATCTACCTTTAGACTATTCAGCTTCCTGAGTACTGTATCTGTCGTAATTGTGACTGCGCACACTTCTCTTCCCTGCCACCCTTGAGTGTCCGGTATACTGCTGATGCCTTCCTCAGTGAAGACTGATGCAAAATACTTGTTCAGTTCCTCCCCCATCATCTTATACCCATTACAATTTCTCCAGCATCATTTTCAATCGGTCATATATCTACTCTCACCTGTCTTTTGCTATTTATATACTTGAAAATGCTTTCCGTATCCTCTTTGATATTATTTGCTCGCTTCCTACCATAGTTAAGCTTTTCCCTCTTAATGACCTTCTTCGTTTCCTTTTGTAAGCTTTCAAAAACCTCCAACCCTCTGTCTTTCCATTAGTCTTTGCTTCCTTGTATGCCTTCTCCTTTGCTTCAACTTTGGCTTTGACTTCTCTTGTCAACCACGTTTACATCTCTTTTTTTTTCCCCATTCGAAAATTTCTTCTGTTCTGGAATATATCTGTCGTGCACCTTCCTCACTTTTCGCATACACTCTAGCCACTGCTGCTCTGCCGTCCTTCCCGCCAGTGTCTCTTTCCAGTCAACTTCAGCCAGTTCCACTCTAATGCCACTGTAATTTCCTTCACTCCACTGAAATACCTACACATCAGATTTCGACTCCTCTTTTTTTAAATTTCGAAGTGAACTCAATCATATTATGATCACTGCCTCCTAAAGGTTCCTTCAACTCAATATCTCTAATCACCTCCGGTTACTTACAGAATTCCCAATCCAGTACAGCCGATCCCCTAGCAGGCTCAACAACAAGCTGTTCTAAAAATCCATCTCGCAGACATTCTGAAAATTCTCTCTCTTGAGATCCGGTACCGATCTGATTTTTCCAGTGCACTCGCATCTTAAAATCCCCCACAATTATCATAACACTACCCTTCTGAGAAGCCTTTCCTATTTCCTTTTGTAATTTGTAGTCCACATCACTGCAGCTGTTTGGAGGACTATAAATAACTGCCATCATGGTCCGTTTATCCCTGTGATTTCTTAGCTCAACCCATAAAGATTCTGCATCTTCCGATCCTATATCACCCCTTTCTAATGATTTAATATCATTTCTTACCAATAAAGCCAGGTCTCCCCCTCTGTCTACCTTCCTATCCTTCCGATACACCGTGTATCCTTGGACGCTCAGCTCCCAGAGACATGCATCCTTTAGCCACTTCTCAGACATGGCCACAATATCATACCTGCCAATCTGTAGCTGCACGACAAGATCATCCACCTTATTTCTTATGCTGCGTGCATTTAAGTATGACATCTTAAGACCAGTATTTGGTACTTTTCGCTTTGAATAGAACTAGTTTTAGAGGAAGGAGTAAAATTTTGCAAAGTCAATATATATGTATGAATAGAAAGACAAGAGAATGACGGAGGAATAAGCATCTGTTCCCAACGTTTGAGTATTCACCTTTAGCAGCTAGAATGTAAGTTGTCCCTTCAAAAATACATAAATAATTGTGGAACTTGCTGACAGGTTCTATCTATCTATTTATCTATCTACCTTCCGATCTATCTATATATTTACCTATCTCCCTGTCTCTGAGCTTGTGACGATCTGTGCCTGTAGTTTATTGGAAATATTCTACAGTTTGTGTTTTTGTCAGCTCCGTAGTTTTCACTATTCGCTTTTATGCAGGTTTTAGAAATATTTTAACATATCTGCAAAACATAAAGTAATCCTGTTACGTTGACAAATAATTCAAAGTGATCGCACACGATCTCCTCAACGATTTCTACTGCCATTAATACAAATAGTCAACTGCGAGAAAATATACTTTTCTTTTCTCGCCTAACTATTGATTTCCTGTAAACAACGACTTTCGAACCGAGGTACGTTCATGCATTCACTTCTGCAAATGTTCGTGTTAGACTCCCAAGGATCATTGAAATTGCATTTTTGACAATGACATGTCTAAACATTGGTATTTACTAAGTAGCATTTAAAAGTGGACAAAACGGCTTAAGGTCTTTGGAGGTATGAATTAAAGTATATCTTTACAACTACCTTGCTGTACAAAGAAAACAATGTTGACATGATCTAAATGTTACCTAATTAAGTGTATTTTAAGTAAATCTAAATTGTCATACAGTCGGGTATGAGGTATTTGCAGATGTCAACCACCTCATTAACATATAGATTAAGAAGGGAAAATTACAAAAAAAAAGAATAACTGCTGCAATGCGTCTGCATATATTTCATTTTCCACGCGTGGCCAATGTAACCAATTAATTCGCCATCACCGGTCACATACTTCGGGCATTCATGTTTGTTTTACTGAGAATAACTTTCAGTATCAGTAGCTCGAAATTACCGCGAATTATTTTGAACTTTAAAATCATAGTGGACTGATCTTTTTCAAATACATTATTGTATTCCTGATCTGCAACATTGATATTTATATCAATAACTGGGATGATAATCATGATAGCTGTGAATCATGTGGCAGAAGGCTGTTCAAATATTAAGGTTAATCGCTGCGTTCATTTTTAATTGCTACCCACTTTGAAGGTATGACCCAAGGGTTGCTGTAATCCAGCTGCAAACGGATGATACCGCTATCTATTACTGTGCGATAGCGTATGCAATGGTATTCGCTTGCACAGTGTGTGCTTCCAATACAAATACCTTCTGGTTTTTTATGTAATCATGTTCTTTCAGCGGAAGAGTCTGCACCCACCCTCTACCCTTTACTTTCATGTGAGTAATCCTGTGCCACAGAATCAGTCGCCTTCCGCTGCCTGGCGACGAAATTACTCCCTGGTGGATATCAAAATCTCCTCGATGAAGCCACAATCACAACAGGAATGAACACCTATCCGGCTGTGTTGAACAAGAAAGGAACTTACACACGCAGCAACCTGTTAACTGTCTCCGAGACACACACGGGCAGAAGCGCCATCTATTGTGTCTTTCAGCATCAAAATTCAGTCCAGAAAGTAAAAATGTCATGGCCAGGTTAGTGTTAGGGTAAACTGAGGGCAAAATAAGACAAAATATATTTTAATTGTAGTGAAAGTACATTAACGTCCTCTGAAGATTCTATTCTCCAAGCCACATTCAATCACTGGTTGCCTTTGGAACACCAGATACTATTTGTAACATACATTTACATCCTATTTCGACAGATGTATTACCATGGGTGACGCATATTTGCAGTTTATTTGACAACATCTTAGCTCTCGACTTATATAACGCCTAGTTGTTTGTACCTCCACCGTAAAGAGAGGTTTTTAACTTTGAGTTCTTTCTCCGAACAATCGAATGCGAGGAACACGGAAAGCCTGAGAAAGTCGTTATTTATTTATTTATGTTTTTAAATCTTTCTCTAAAGTAATGGAACTGTGCCAGAAATCGCGAAGCACTTCGTTGACTTTAAACACTTAAATATATATATAAATCTCTTCGCGGAGTTTAAAAAAACAAGTGAGCATCAATAAATTCACTTACTGACGCTTTCCATTTATTTCAAAAGGACAGAGGATATAACACAGAAACAAGTACACAGCATAATAGACCTATCTATTGCACTGAGGTTTTCAACCACTTGAAGATCAAACTAACATATTTTCCCATAGAGCACTCATTTTTTTTTCACGAGCATTAGACTCTCTGAAATACTTCTAATGTATCGATCTCTACAATTACAGAGCGTTCAAACTGTCTGCTTCAGTTATTTTCCTTCTTACCTCTTACTTAACGGGAGGTAGGTTGGATAAATGCCTGGACGAAAGCCGATATAAGTCACAAGTTCACTCCACAATCAGTGTTAACTGAAGCCTTGAGAGCATTACCCACGTCATACAACACTGCAGACAATCGTGATAATGATCCCCACCAACATTCATTATCAAAAGAATAATATTCGCTGGCCTACAATCTTCTGGTAGTACTCCTGTGACCAGTAAGAAAACAACGACTACAGCCAAAGGTGTAGCTATATCATCTTCGATTTCCTCTGGTAACATAGTATATATCTATGCTTTATAGCCCTCCAGCCCTTCTGATTTATGTATCCATTTTTTTTTTCAGCACTGAAATTTCCAAACTTAATATTATCTGGCAGAATAGTCAATTCTATGGTGATTTTTCTTGTCTCAATCCTGCACTCGTAAGATCCTTCTTATGTACTTTCCTGCCGACTTTAGAAATCTCAAGGGCCCTGTCTGAACTTTCCATCCAACCGCCTATATACGGGTTCTTCGTTCTCTTGACTGAATGCCCCATCGTCATATCATCCATGTCCCCTTACTCATCTCTCCTTTCCGTGTTTCACTGTGACATGCCATCCAGAACACCAGTACAGATGCTCTTTAAACTACCAACAGGTCTCAACTCGATATTTTCCTGAGTATATATTTTTCCAATTTACAGACCCAAAGTTCTTCCTAACAACATCAGAATCAGCTGTCCTACGGTAAAACACTTCCATATATTGACTGCTCGCATTTGCCCAAATGCTATGCCACTGTCAGAGAGTCATAGATACGACAACCAAAACGCTTACCCAAACGGGTAACTGTCACTTGAAATGGTTCAGCAACAGGTTCCGGTCAATACGTCCGCTCCTCTAGTTGGCGTGTCTTCTTATTATTTCAGGAGTCTATCATGAATATATCTATTACATTCTGCTCCATCTAATTGTATTATACTGGGATGGTCTCAAGCAATATTAAGATATATATATATTTTTTTGGAGCGGATGACAACAAGCCTGCTGCTTTTGCAAATTTTCAAAATCTACCTCTCATCCTGCTCACGTGCTTCTGATGCATTCTGGGTGGGGTTAATAGAGTACATCCAATAGTGTGATTACATTATATCTGTTCTACCTTTTGCTCACAAAGTCTCAGTAAACGGTCAGTTCATGGCCTCACCCGAAACAGTTGCGATAAAATCCCTCATCATCAATGCTACTCCCCCAACTCCTTTATTTCCCTCCTTCTCCCTTTTGAAACATCGAAACAGCGGAAAGTACAGCAGCCATCTCTGCTCTTGTGACAGATTACACTTGGTAATTGCAACATCATCTCATTTCCATGAACCGATGCATGATCTGATTTTATCATACGTTTTCATGGGAAACTATTACATTTCAACCAATTCAACAGACTTTATTTCCTCACAGACTATTAACACTCTGTTTGCCCATCCCCAGCGAACATTAGTTAACCCTACCCAACAGCTCTGAAAAAAAAACAAACCCTCCGACTTCTGTTTGAACACATCCCTTTTGCACAGGTCAGTCTTTGCAATAATAATAATAATAATAATAATAATAATAAAACAGTTATCCACGTATCTGCAACTCGTCCCCAGATACGCTTCTGCGGCCACCGCTTTACCCGGAGGGACCCGAGATTATCTCTCCAACGATAACTGACATGCTGAACACTCTACCACATTGTTCATTAGAAGCTACCTCTTTGAGGGCCCTGGGTGGGGCGGGTGGGGGTGTCCCACATACATGCAGAGGGAAAATGCATTGCATGGAAAATACCTTCAATTCTCCACAACTGAATACCTATCTGTACTACAGCTATTTATGAGAATATGATGAGGCATGTGCCGATATTACGTCAGACGAAAGGAAAATTCAATTGATTTCATTTCTTTCTTGTGTTGTGAAATCCTCGATGATTAACTGTTCCTTTCATCAATGGCTTCTTGCCATATTGATACCAATTTCAAATACATTTATTTTCCTCAAGTTCAAAAGGTGCATCATCCAAACGTCGTTATCTCCGGGAACTCCCCTGAAGATATTAAGAGGAGCAGAAAAGCGACCGCAGTCTGTTCTATCACCGACTTCCGACCGGCGCACTTCACCGTGAACTTGCTGTAAAATGGACAGACGGTGAATTCCGGCGTCGTCACCTCCCCTGCTTTTCAGCGGAATGGGAACTTCTCAGCGACAAGCCAGGTGACGTCACGGCGAAGGAATGGTTCGCAGGCTCTGTCTATACCTGCCAGGTTACACACAAAAACGACATGCAAAGTCGAAATATCAGCAACACTGAAGGTAAGAGACGTATCCGGGGGAAGTCCACATGTCACTGTGAGTGTCGACTTCTCTCCAAAGTGAGAACTTAATTGACATTAGGAAAACCACGGAACAGCATATTATTCTCTTCATAATGTAGGGATCTGATCACTGACATTGCAGTTGTTTACAGCCGCTCTCTGGAAACTGTCCAGAGACGGAGAGATTGGAAATGGTCTTGCCCTATTGAATCGCAGAAGATTGGTGTTATATTTCCGATTCAGTTGTGGAAACATAACTGATGTTCATTTGCCGTAGATATATGCTTATGCCAAGAAGTGCAAGGGACAATTCAAAAACCACCAGTGGAGCAGGTCTTACTGGAGGCTAGCGTCACCTTAACCTGCGTTATCACCAATGCGCCTTACCGCGTCCAAGTGTCTTGGATGCAAGGAGAGAATGAGTTGAAAACAGAAACTGCTTACCAGCCAGGAAATTCCCACGACAGCATGATCGGAAAACTGAATATTTCGACACAAGCTTGGTTGAGTGGGAACTTATTCGAATGCGTGCTGAGACACAAGGAAATGCCGACCCCAAAAAGAGCTTACATCCGCAAGGAAGAAGGTAAGCTGGGATGGTAATGTATGTTCTTTTTGAGGGAAGGAGGGTGGCGCTCTTGTGCTTTTTTTTTTTTCTTTGGGGTTAATAAAAACAACTGTTGGAGACCACTGAGCAGGTTGCCAATATCTGAAAAAAATAGCCCGGCTGCAGCGTCTCGACAAAACATGTTGGCTTCTTATTCCTCACAGGAGACACTGACTGATCTGCTGATACCTTCGTCGGACGATGAACCGTTCTTACATCCTATTCAGTTTGAGTGCGTTTACGACGTGATGGAAAACATTGTTAGATCAGAGCGAACTTGTTGATATCCACTTAGTTTACCTATCACTCCATGAATGTCCAAACTCCTTTCTAACATACTTTCCTCTTTCATTATATCTGCAAATTGAAATTAATTGGCTCTCCTTTATCACGTCGCAGGAAACGTCTTCCAATGAAAGATTAACTCAGTTTTACCCTTGGCGAATATGTTCAATGACTCAACGAATAATTGATAAAGTTCAATTCATGTGACGTGGGTAATTCAATGACCCCTGTGTCCCAAAAAATAAATGCTATCACAGCATATAGTTAAACTATCAGAAGAGAACCAGGTGGCAAAAAGATTAACATTCATCTGACGGTTCAAGAACTCTCGTAATGCGCCACGGGTACTTCAAAAACCTTGTCTCTTATAAATGAAAGTGAAGCCGTCCTCCATGGCATTTTCCACAATCTCGGACTGAAAACTATCACAGAAGAGAAATGTTGTGCATTTAATATTTCTGCAAAATTACGATTTCTGCCCGTCTAAACTATCATCATTTCATCTCATTGCTTCCCGGTATAATAATTGTTCTCCCCGTTTTTATGCAGCTGATAATCTTCAGAAACCTTCCGTCTCTGTCCTTCTTCCGCCAACAAGTGAAGTGTCCACAGAGAACACCGTCATCCTCACCAGCTTAGTGAGAGGATTCTCTCCTCGCAGGGTTTTCGTTACCTGGACGGTCGATGAAACGCGGGTGGACTCACGCAACTATACGAATACAGCAGTTGCGGCAGAGAACGGCAAAAATTCTTTCTTCATGTACAGCCTGTTGTCTGTTCGTTCGGAACAGTGGTCCCAAGGTGCTTTGTTCTCCTGTGTTGTGGCACATGACACCCTCCGAAGGAAGACCATCACAAGAACCGTTAATCGCTCCAGTGGTAAACCCAGTTTTGTCAACGTATCCTTTGTACTGATGGATACTGAGATTATTGTCAATGATAATTTTATCATTTGCATTAAATGCTTAATAAATATCAATAAATATTTTTTCCAGCAAATTTTGAACTGTCCCCAAGAGCACTTAATGTTTTCCGAAACTTGAAAAAATAAGACCTTACAGGGTTTCGAGTTTTTTTTTAAACATGGACCCCTATACACAAGGTGTTTTAAGACAATTGATAACTCCCTTATCAGAGACACGTTACAACGCAATTTCTCCAGATTCGGATCCAAAGTACTGGAACTACCTGCTCCCATTCTCTAGCGTCCCCTTTATTCACAACTGTAGAATAGTGTCAGTTATTGCACTTTGCAGTGAAAATCGGGCCTGGGAGAAACGTATAACATATTTTGCAACCCGAGAGGAGCACGGTATTTTTGCATTATACGGCGACGAGGTTCCCGTACATACACTAAAATGCAAATGTACTTCTGGATAAAAAAAAAACACTATAGGAGTCAAATAAATTATTATCCTGGCCTGAGTATAAATCTTACACTCAAATGGACACCAAGTTCTTGTTAGTAACAATTGTTAAAATGCTCTTTCCAACAATTGAAATATGTGCAGAACACGGCAGTCGGAGAAATATGGTTTGAACAGCAGGTCAACAACGCACACCTGCACATCATTCAAATACCTCTCAACTTAGTCGCAGTCACTAACAAGCGCGTAACTATATATTTATCAATAAACGGGGAATAATGCATTCCTATACTGTGCGGATAAGTGAATATACTATTTTGTTATGTACGTCCAGAGCAGAGAGGGCATTGATAATTCTTTATTCATGAATATATAACTAAGACATATAAATTAAGGAAAATTGACCAATAGTTGAGAACAAAATGTCTACGGATCCTTTCTGAAAGGAAACTCAAGCTTATTCATTTAATTTTCTTCTCAGTAAATGTACTCGTCCGATTCATCGTAATAGTGGATCTCTGGAGGCAAAATATACCAAACTTAAGTAAGGATCTAGGGTAAAATTCAAGTATCAACTCAGGCAATATAAGATCAGCTTTGTGTGAGACTATACTGATTGAACACTATTCTTTTAACATGACTTTCGCGTAAGTGCTGGAGAGAGAATACATCTGGAAGCTTTTATATTTTATTGTCATTATTTCGTCATTCTCCTTGATTACACCTCAGTGCATTAAACTTCAGTAAAATACTTTATAAGTTATACTTTAGTGCAAGTATATAAACATTAGATGAGAGATATACATATGCATGTTTAAGCTTGTATCAGCATTAGGGTTACCGAAATCCAATCATTCTCACTTTAAACTTTCATTAATACCACAGATAATCATGTCCCTTTACTCTTAATTAAAGCATACACATAACCAAAATTACCACATCTGTTGCACATCTACAGACAAACCTGTGAGCGGACATGTTTGAAAATATGTGCACAAGGACAGCAGTTTGTTGCACATGTGCACGTACAGAGACACATCGGTTAATAAATATAGGAACATACATACCTATGAGAAAAATACCAATATTCACAGAAGTCTACACTTAAAAAATGCTTCAGCGCAATTCCCGACAGATAGGTTTCGGACTGAGTCTTACAGCAGATACACAAACATTTGATAATATACACTATATACCACTAACTTATATTCAGCTAAAGCATTACCAAATCGCACTATTTTACAAATACTCTCCAGTATAAATTTTAAAACATAATGTTTCTTTTTTTCAACCTTATTTCGTTCTCTATTTCTGTGCAGCAAATTGTGTCAACGATTTCTCAGGTGTGAATTTTGAAAACTAATATTATCAAACGTAATAAACCAATCATCTCTTGCGCACAACAATATAATTTACTTGTTGAACATTTGTTAAAATGCTCTTCCCAACAATTGAAATATGTGCACAACACGGCAGTCGGAGAAATATGGTTTCAACAGTAGGTCAATAACTGAAATACCTCTCAACTTAGTCGCAATCACTAACAAGCACGTAACTAACTATGTATCTATAAACGAGGACTATTGTATTCCTAAACTGTGCGGAGAAGTGAATATACTATTTTCGCTCAGAAATAACCAGAGTTAACTCTTACACACAATGTTATACAAACAGGAATGTTCAAGAACAAGAACTTTATAAATTTAACAACTCATGCATTTTCACTGCAATTCAGACATCAACTTATAATTGCTTTCAGCAATTATTGCTAATGATTACATTGATACTGAAATTGCATGCGAAATTAATTATATAAATACAACTATATCGTGTTAAAAATAAGGAAAATAAGAAATAAATGAGATCCTGTAGTGGGCAACAACGTGAATGTATGTCATTTCTGCTCTCGGTAGATTTTACAGAAGACATCCGGATTGGAGACTATGGGGAAGACACAGACAACTTATGGACAACTGCTTCCACATTCATCATCCTGTTCTTCCTCAGCCTTTTGTACAGAGCTGGCCTAACTTTAGTGAAGGTGAGAACATTTAGTTCATTTATCATTCTTTGCATTTGGAGATGATGACTAAATGTCGATGTCGTTAAAATCTTGCGGGGGCTAAAATCTCAGGCCATTACTGCATTTGTGTTTCCTCTATTTCTCTTGTTTTCACAGGAGTGAAGTGATACGGTGAAAATAGGAAACAGTGATTTTTTCTTACTGAACTAATTACAGGTGAGTTAACTTGCAAGAATGAACCACTTTTTGAAGCTAGAATAGCCATGACTGAATTTTCTGTTTGAAAACTGGAATGTTCATCACTGCAAATTTCCAGTAATTTATTAAAGCTTTGTAATATGCACAGATTAGTGGTTTCTTTCCAGGAATGATGTCTCACATTAGTTTTTTTTTTAATTATTATCCAACGACTCTCTTCGTGCTTTGTGGCATCCTGCGCACTTGTGCAACAAAAACAAAGTAAATCATTTCTTGAGACAGCATCTTGGATTGTTCCATTCTTTTCGCCATAGAGGAACACCACTCAATAATCACAATTTATTCTCAACATGTTATTTCAACTTTCGCAGACATATAGATGAGTGCAATGGTAGTCAGGTCCTTGGGACTAACGCCGGCTGTGCAGCTAAGTGGCGATGCGAAAGGACGAAAGGAAAGAAGACTAACAGTATTAGACGATTCATTGGTTTTGGAAATAGATTCGATGAACGGTCGCGAAGCTCCTGAATGGTATATTGCTGTGAGTTCTCAACGTCAGGGATTTAGTCGATCGATGACACTGCATTCTTGAGGCGTGTGCGATCAGTCAGATAGCATGGCATGCCTTAGTAGAAATGGCAGCATTTGAATAAAGAATGTTGATTTGAAATGAGAGTGCAGTTAAAGAGAAATAAAGTAAGCACAGGATCTCGTGGGTAGTAATTTCTTAATTGAAAATTTTGGCATGCCCCGTTAATGGTAAGGATATAATTACAACGCACGTAAATGCATTGCTGACGATATGGTTATGGGCTCAGGGTTTCCGATTTGTGGATCAGAATGTATGACTAGAAATGTTGATGCTGTCGAAAGTAGTAAAGGGACATAACATAAACTGTTGTGCACAAATATCGAGAACCTGAAGAGAACCACCTGTACACTCTACCTAGCCTCATAAGGCATGCTCCCTAATCCAGGCAACATCCTTGTAAATCTCCTCTGCACCATTTCTATAGTTTCCACATCCTTCCTGTAAGGAGACAACCAGACTCTCAAAGACTTCCTTCTGTCCTCCGGGACAGGGAGGAGCAGATAAGCAGGCAGATGTTGGGAATTTGCCAAAATAACATGGTTGATGACATTGGGACTTCAGTTTCCCTACTAATTATTTTGGGTCCTCAATGTCCCTAATAATTATTGACAGTTCCTGAGCACAAAAGCTATAGATGTGGCTGAAACAATGGGGTTTACCATTGGAGTCTGTGTCGTGGAAAACGTTAATTTTATTTCCCGTTTGCTGAGCTTGTTTTCGCAATAGAAGCTGCCATTGGAAGTGCATCATCATTTGTAAGTAAACTCGAGCTGTAATGCTTTGGAAATATAGACATTAGCGATACACTAATATTTCTGTAAAGATAACTTCGTTAAGTACAGACACTTTTCCTTCTATAAACATATCAGTTACTTATATTCGAAAATATTTTACGCATTTATTCTACAAGCATGCTCGAATAAATCAACATATGACACAGTTTGTCTGAAATTAGCAAAGTTAAACAAATCACTGTTTTATACTTTACGCGACCATTAATAAAACAGGTGGAGTGACTCTCTACAAATATAGCTCTAATTTGCAAAATTGTTTTCCAAGGAGTGGTTTGATATCTTGAAGCGGCTGCAGTGGCTTGCAAAAGTTTGAGCACCCCTCGTCAAAATTTCTGTTTTTGCCAATAGCGAAGCGAGTTAAAAAAAAAGAACTGATTTCCAAAAGGCGGAAAGTTAAAGACAACACATTTCTTTCATATTTTAAGCAGGAATTTATTATTTTTTTTTAATTTCCATCTTTTTCAGTTTCAAAATCACAAAAAAGAAAAAGGGAACGAGGCAAAATTTTTGGCACCTTGCATGGCAGTACTTAGTAACACCTCCTTGGGCAAGAATCACAGCTTGTAAACGCTTTTGGTAGCCACCCAGGAGTCTTTGAATTCTTGTTTGGGGGATTTTCGCCCATTCTTCCTTGCAAAAATGTTCTAGTTCTGTGAGATTTTTGGGCCGTCTTGCATGCACCGCTCTTCTGAACTCTATCCACAGATTCTCGATGATGTTCAAGTCAGGGGACTGTGAGAGCCATGGCAACAAGTTTAGCTTCCGCCTCTTGAGGTATTCCATTGTGGATTTTCATGTGTGTCTGGGTTCACTATCCTGTTGTAGAAGCCCTCATCTTTTCATTTTTTGCGTTTTCACAGTGTGATGTTTGCTTCCAGAATTTGCTATATTTAATTGAATTTATTCTTCCCTCTATCTGTCATGGACCGGTCCGTGAAGTGTGCATTCCGGTTCACGGATCGGTTTGTGGACTCAGGACTCCAGCTCTGGTAGCTGTCCCTTGCATTTGGGTCCGTTCCCAAAGCCCCACTGTTACAGAACGAACCAGCCATTCATGGACACAGCAAGGCAGACACTGTCGTCATTCTGGGTTCCCTCCTGATTGAGTAACACTCCGCCCCCCCCCCCCCGCCCAACCAGCCCGAGCATCCTTAGACCTGGAGAGCCTCTGTGGTCGCCTGGAGGCTCTCCGAGAAGGCGAGGGGGGAGGGCGGGGGGTGAGTGGAACTGTCATGGTCCCGTCCGTGAAGTCCGCATTCTGGTTCACTGTCCGGTCTGTAGACTCAGGACTCCGGGTCTTCCAGCTGTTCCTTGCATTTGGGTCCGTTTCCAACGCCGCACTGTGACACTGCCAGCAATTCTTCGAGGTGCCACTGGTTGCAAAACAAGCCCAAAGAATGATCGATCCATCTCATGCTTAACAGTTGATGAGGGGTTATTTTCATGAAATTCTGCACCATTTTTTCTCCAAACAGAGCTTTGATCATTGCGGCCAACAAGTTCTATTTTCACTTCATCAGTCCACAGGACGTGTTTGCAAAATGCAACAAGCTCGGTTAGATTGTCCTCTTCACCCTTTGAATGGAATTTCTTGGCTGCAATTTCGAAAATTGTCTTTGTTATTTCAATTTCCATCTACTTTATCCTTTCTGGGCTAGAATCATGAAAACATAGAAACATAGAAAACCTACAGCACAATACAGGCCCTTCGTCCCACAAAGCCGTGCAGAACATGTCCTTACCTTAGACCAACCTAGACCTACTCATAGCACTGTATTTAGGAGTCTATCTAGGAGTCTCTTTAAAAACTTTATCGTTTCCGCCTCCACCAATACCGCCGGCAGCACATTCCGCGTAATCACCACTGTTTGCTTCACAAAACGTATCCCTGAACCTCCCCTGCACCCACTTCCAAGCTCCGTAAAACTATGCCCTCTCGTTTTACACACTTTATCCCTGGGTAAAAGCCTCTGATCCACGCGATTAATGCATCTCATAATCTGTACACATCTATCGGGTCACCTGTCACCCTCCGTCGCTCCAAGGAGAAAAGACGGAGTTCACCCAACCTATTCTGATAAGGCATGCACCCCAATCCAGGCAACATCCTTGTAAACCTCCACTTCACCTTTTTTGTAGTCCCTCATTTTTCCTGCAATGAGGCGAACAGAACTAAGCACAGTACTCCAAGTGAGGTCTGTCTGTGGTCCTGTAGAACTGTAACATTATATCTCCGCTCTTAAAACAATCACAGGGTTAATGAAGGACAATTCATCGTGTGCCTTTTAACCACAGAGTCAACTTGCGCAGCAGTTTTGAGCGTCCTATGTATCCGACCTCAAGATTCCTCTGATCCTCCACACTGCCAAGAGTCTGACGTGAGGGGTGGAGAAGATGGTGCCGCGACGCAGTGCGCGCGGTGGTCCGAATTGATATGGTATTTGTTAAGTAGTTTCCGTGCACATCCTGATCTGATGGAGACAGACGTATGGAGTCACGGACGAACATCTGAAGGAAATTCTGAAATGCCTGCTTCGCTGCCGCTACTACTGTGCGATCGAGAATCTCTGGAAGGGAAGGTCTCAAATCCTCGGCTTTGCCTATTACCTGTTGCCGCGGCCCGGGTCGAAGCGCTCGGCAGAGATGGTGCTCGCTGCTCGGTGTCGGAGGGCCTGTCGGAGGCTCGAAGTTTTCGGACGGACTTAGATTTGGACTGTGGCTGGCTGCTTCCAGGATGCTGCATCAGCAAGTTTACGGCGGTAGAGCTCATGGCAGGGGGAGTTTTCCCTTCAACCGTCTGCGTAAGATGATGCGACTTCCGAGAGTCTATGAGACTTTATTTTTACCGTGTCCATGGTCTGTTCTTCATCAAATTACGTTATTTGTTTTGCACCGTTGTAACTATGTGTTATAATTATGTGGTTTCGGACAGTTGTTTTTGTTTTTTTTTGTCTTGGTTAGTCTCGTGCTTCTGTGATATCGTTCTGGAGGAACGTATTGTATCGTTTCTTCATGCATGCATTACTAAATGACAATAAAGGGGGAATGCTTGCCTTTATAACCTAATCTAATTAACGCTATATTCTGCCATCATGTATGACCAACGAAAATTAATCACCTCACATATCTCTGGGTTAGGCTCCATCTTCCACTTCACAGCCCAGTTTTGCATCCTATCAAGGTCCCGCTTTAACTATCATAACCCTCCGCACGCTCCACAACACACCAACCTTTCTGTCATTACCCCATTTACTAACCCATCCCTCCACCATCTTATTGAGGTTACTTATATAAATCATGAAGAGTAGTGGTCCCAGAATAGGTACCTGAGGAACACCACTGCTTACCTACCTCCATGCAAAATATGACCTATATACAACCAATCTTAGTCTCATGTGGCAAGCCAGTTCTGTATCCACAGAACAATGTTCCCTTGGATCCCATGCCTCCTTACTTTCTCAATAAGCTTTGCATGGGGTAGCTTATATAATGGCTTGCTGAAATCTGTATATACTACGTCTGCGGCTCTACCTTCATCAATGTGTTTACTTACATCCTCAGAATTTCAATATGGCTCGAAAGGAACAACCTCCCTTTGAGAAAGTCATGTTGTCTCTTCCTAATCATATCATCCCTCTATAAATGTTCATAAATTCTGGCACTCAGGATAATCTCCATTAAAATTACTAACCACTGAAGTAAAATTCACTGGTCTATAACATCCTGGGCTATCTTGACATGCTTTTTCGATAAAGGGAACAACATGCTCTATCATCCAAAGCTCCGGAACCTCTTCTGTCCTCATTGATGAAACAAAGATCATTGCCAGAGTCTCAGCAATCTCCCACCTCGTTTCCCATAGTAGACTGGGTTATATCCGGTCCGGTCGCTGTGACAGCCAATCTCATGGTTTCCAAAAGCTTTAGCACATCCTCTTCCTTAATATACACCATCAATCTTTTTATGCCACTGCAAGTCATCTCTACAATCAAGATCCTTTTCCATATTGAATACTGAAGCAAAACATTTATCAAGTATGTCTGCTATCTCCTCCAGTTCATACACACTTTTACACTTACACAGTTGATTTGTCCTATTCTCTTACTTCTTATCCTCTTGCCCTTCACATGATTGTAGAATGTCTCGAGGTTTTCCTTAATCCTGTCCGCAAAGGCATTCTCATGGCCCCTTCCTGCTCTTCTAGTTGCATTCTTAAGCTCCTTTCTGCTAGCCTTATTATCTTCTAGATCCTTCTGATGACCCAATTTTTTTAACCTTTCCTAAGCTCTCCTTTTATTATTGACTAGATTTACAAAGTCTTTGTACACTACAGATTCTGTATCCTGCCATCCTATCCCTGTTTTAATGGAACGTACCAATGCAGAAGCCCACGTAAATATCCCCTGAATAGTTGCCATATTATTTCCTGAAGCTTCCCTGAGAACACCTGTTTCTAATTTAGGCTTCCAAGTCCCTTCCTGATAACCTATTATTTCTCCTTGCTGCATTTAAACGTTTTCGTAACTTGTCTGTTCTTATCTCTCTCCAATGCTATGGTTAAGGACATGGAATTATGATCACTATATCCAAGATGTTCTCCCACTGAGAGACTTGACACATAACCAGGCTCATTTGCCAAAACCAGATCAGGTACAGCCTTTCCCCTTGTAGCCTTATATAAAATTTCTCCCTGAAACATTGTTGATTGTACCTAACAAATTCCACCCCATCTAAACACCGTACTCATTGATAATTCCAATTAATATCTGGAAACTTAAAATTTTCCACCACAACATCCCTATTACTACTGCATCTTCGCAGAATCTGTCTCCCTCTCTGCTCCTCGATGTCACTGTTCTTATTGGGTGGTCTGAAAAAACACCCAGTAGAGTTTTTGATCCCTTCCTCCCCCTTCTCCCAAAGAGACTCCGTAGACAAACCCTCCATGACTTACTTCTTTTCTGCAACAGTGACACGATCCCTGTTCAACAGTACTACGACCCCAACTTTTTTTCCTCCGTCCCTGTTCTTTCTGTAATATCTACATACTGGCTGTTCAACTAGCCAGTCCTGTCCTTGCAACATCCAAGTCTCTGTAACGGCCACAGTATCATAGCTCAAGTGCTGTTTCACGCTCTAAACTGATCCGCTTTTTTCATAATACTCATTGAATTAAATTAGAAACATCTCAAACCACTGGTCTGAACGGTGCCCCTTCTCTATCACCCGCCTTTTCGCACTGTCTCCAAGGTTACTCCATTTCTGAGTCAAACCCCCTTTCCTCCCTCACTTCAGTTTCGTTCCCACCCCTCCTCCCCCAGAAACTGTAATTTGAACTCTTCTCAATCGCCTCAGCAAACCTCCCCGCCAGGATATTGGTCCCCTGGGATTCAAGTGCAACCTTATTATTATTATTATTATTTGTAGAGGTCACGTCTGCCCCAAAAGAGATCCTAATGATCCAGAAATATGAACTCCTGCCCCCGCTCCAATCCCTTAGCGCCGCATTTATCCTCCACCTCACTCTATTCCTGTGCTCATTGTCACATAGCACGGTGAGTAATCCTGAGTTTACTGCTACCTTTGAGGTCCCTCCTTCCTGCAGTCTGTTTCCAGGACCTCATCCATTTTGCTACTTAAGTTGTTCGTACCACTATGTACCACGACCTCTGAATGTTCTCCTTCCCACTTCAAGACATCATGGACATGATCAGAAACAGCCCGGACCCCGGCGCCATTTTCTTTCCTGCCTCCATGGAATTGCCTGTCTGACCCCTTAACCATAGTGTGCCCTGTCATTGCTGGCATCCTCTTCTTTTCCCTACCATTCAGAGCTCCAGGGCCAACTCTGTGCTAAAGGCGGTACCACTGTTGCTTCCACCAGGTAGGCCGACACCACCACCCTACTAACAATACTCAAGCAGGAAACGTATTTACAAGCTGTACAGCCACAGTGGTGACTAGCCTCTGACTCCTGTCCTTTTACCTCCTGACTGTTACCCACGTATCTGTGTGCCCAGGTCCGGGAGTAACTCCCTACCTATAGCTCCTCTCTATCAACTCCTCACTTTCAGTGACCAGACGATGTTCATCGATCTGCATCTCCAGTTCCCTAGCGTGGTCCCTAAGGAGATGCAGCTCGACGCCTCTGGTGCAGATATGGCAGTTTGGAAGGCTGGGTGTCTCCAAGACTTCCCATGTCTGACACAGAGCAAAGAAAACCGGCTTCACAGACATACGTACTGTCTGCATTCGACACAGATAAGCTACATCGAGCCCACCCTTTATCGTCGAAGCCCCGTTGAACCAAAGCCTTCCTACCCGGTCTCCCTCTACTCCGTCGTTCGCTCTTCCGACGCCCGATGTTAAATCTGTCTTCTTTTTAAACTCTTATCACAGTTCTCAGTGGATGACTTCCACGCGCTTGTGAGGTCAGAAACCGTTCAAACTGCAGAAAAACAAAAGCAATTGGAGATTGTTTGTGTTCTAGAATTGTTTTCGTTTTGTTTTAATTTAGAAATATTTGATAATATTTCGGGATTCAAGATATTCAAAGGTTCAAACGTTCAAAGCTTCTCAGGTCAAATTTATTGTAAGGAAAATGTACACAATATACATCCTGAAATGCTTTTTCTTAATAATATCCAAGAAAACAGTGAACAGCCCCAAGGATGACCGAGTGTTAAACGTGAGAACCCCAAAGTCCCCCAGCTTCCCCTTCCCGCGCGTAAGCGGCAGCGACCAACAATCCTCCCCTCACCCCACACAAAAAAAAACACACGCATCGGCACTATGACCGAACCAAAGGGTGTGCTAAGCAATACCAAAGACGCAGACCAAAGTTATCACAAAGTGTTTGCATTTCATCCCAAATTCGACAATCCACAGTTTATGACTCTCCCTGGAAAGCGAAAGGGAGTTTTCTTCTAGGTTCACAGCGAGCGGGAGATATAATAGCAACCAGCCGGTTTCGTTTTTAAAAGGCCATATCGTCGCTTTTTCCGAGATCTATGTCCGAAGATCACAAAGACCTCGGGTCCTCCTGCCCACAGCTGGAAATTTTCCGGCCTCCCCGACGACACACGAGTCTTCAACTGCCGTGACACACACCCTCGAACCGCCGTCTCCGGAGCCCCAAGATCCTACCCATAAGACATTAAGATTAATGAGTAGAAGTAGGCCATTTGGCCCATCGAGTCTGTTCCGCCATTCAATTATGGGCTGATCTACCTCATCCCGTGATCCCCACTCCCCTGCTTTCACCCCATACCCGCTGATGCCCAGGTAATCAAGAACCGATCTATTTCTGCCTTAAACACACATAATGACTGTACATCCACAGCCACTCGTGGCAACAAATTCCATAGATTTACCACCCTCTGACTACAGTCATCTCAGGCTTCGGAACACGATCGAGATTCTCAGGCCAACCCCTCAGCATGTCCAAAACAGGGCAGTGCTGGAGCCCAGAGTACGAGTCCCATTCCCGCAAAAGAACCGAAGCCTGCGGACAACTCCACGTCAGCGTCTTCCAAAGATCCCTGAAAGGGTAAAACAAAGATATTGAAGATAGAAGTAGAGCTGTGATATTATATAAATCCTCTGGAAGTGTCCAAAGTAGTTTCACATGCTCCTTGGATTGAAGCGTCCATCACTAAAAAAAAAAATGTGTTTTCACTAACCTTGTTAGACCGAATTATCTCCTGCATGGTAAAGAGAGGACGCATTGATCCAATAGCGGGTAGAATCATCGAAACTCATCGTGGACGGAAAAAAAAGAAAGTAAACTAGCCTTGAGGATTAAGAAGATACGTAATTATCTTCAGCCTATCGAATTAACAAGTGGTTACTTAAATTCGTTAGGGGTTAAAATCTTCGATTGCCTTTAGCACTTTTAGGTCAGCATTCCCAATACTATCAGTCAGCAGTGGTCCAAAATAGAAAGGTTTCGGGGGGACTTCCGGTAGCGCTCATGGAGTGAAGTCGCGTTCTTGGCTTGCTCCATTACCTCTGAGTTTTTTTCTCTATGGTCAGCTATACTTTAATTAACCATTAAGGCATCAACTCTTACAATACTTTGAATTAAACTGAATTCTCCGACAACTGGATGGAACTTAGATCTGCTATGTCTGAGAACGGGAAAAACGGCAAGGATGGTAAACCTCCGGTTAAACCGAAAAGTATGGATTTCCCCCCGACTGAATCACTGGTGACTTTGAAAGCGATATCGGAGTTAATTCAGAGGGAAATTTCAACCTCTGTTAGGGAGATGATTCGTACGGAAATTGCAGGCTCTGTTATGGACCTGATTCATACGGAAATCTCAATTAATCTCCAGAAAATTGCCGATTCAATTGACAAGATGCAAACATCTATTGCGGAACATCAGTCGGCTATATCTGATCTTCAAAAATCAGCGCAACAAAGTGAGCTTAAGATGGGGAAAATCGAACAAACAATTAATGTAATGAAGAAGAAACTTGACTTTCTGACTTTTAAAAACTCTGACTTGGAATCTAGAATGCGACGGCAGAATTTACGAATGATCGGGGTGCGTGAAGCTGTGGAATCTACCAACCCCATGAAGTGTTTTTCTCAACTTTTAAAAGATGCATTCCCTACTGTATTTCCTGACCAACCACCGCTACTGGATTGTGTTCACAGAATCCCATCATACTCGTCTAGGTCAGATAGACCTAGGCATGTTATCTTACGTTTTCATTACTTTCAAGACAAGGAGAGACTGTTTCGATTCGCTCGATCTAAAGGTTTCATTGATTTTTCGGATCTTAAGTTCCGATTCGTAGAAGATTTCAGTAAACCAATCTGGGACCAACGGGTTCGCTACAGATCTGTGATGTCGGAATTCTATAAGATGGATTTAAGACCAGCGCTGCTGTACCCTGCACGTCTAAGGATTCGCATGTCAGATGGAGCCTTTCGTTTTTTTGATTCTCCATCGGATGCCCAGAATTATCTGGATCAATTTTCACCTTCAACATCTTAATTGCTATTTTTTTTAATTATCTCCGTTGATTGGAGGCTGTGAATTGGTTGGTTTTAACTTTTTCGTGCCCTATTTGGGCAGAAAAGTTTATTTTGAATTTCTTAATATGGTTGCTAAACTTTATTTTCAACTGCGTCATTTCTTTATTTTCCCAGGGGATTCTGGGTGGTTACTTCCTTTTTGTCATCTTACGTATTTCCTGTGTGGCCTTAAATTTTGTAGTTTTTTTTTAAATTTTATTTTGTTTTGCTTTTTATAACTAGTTTATGTCAATAATCTTATTTTTTCTTGTTGTTGTGTTTATTCATGGGTTTGGGGTTTATTGTGGTTTTTTTTAATATATATTTTCTGGCTTTTGTTCTGTTGTGTGTGTATTTTAATTGAGTTACCTTTTTTTTTACTTTTTTACTGTTTTACAATTAGTTGATCTTTTTCATATTTATACCTCTTTTTTAGGGAGCGTATACCGGAAGTCATGGGGGTAGTTTTAGCGCTTGCTTCTTTCGGGCGGGTCTGCTTTAGATTTTGCCTTGGGGTCTTGGGGCGGCGGGTGGCGGGAGGGGCTTCACGTTTTAGTTTTTTTCTCTTTGGGCTATATACATTATTGAAGTACTTGTTGCGTCCTTTTTCCCGGTATCTTTTGTATGTTCTGTTTCCTCTCCGGGTTCGTCGGTCGAGCCTATCGTCAATCCTCCTTGTTGTGGGTTGACTTTAGGATTTATGGAGTCTATTATTAATTTTGTCTCCTGGAATACTAACGGTCTTAATCATCCTATTAAAAGGAAAAAAGTTTTTAAAGTGTTCCGGAGACTTAAAGCACAAATTTTATTTTTACAAGAGACCCATGGACGGAGGGGGGACAGACTACGATTTTTAAAATTCTGGAAGGGACAACAATTTCATTCGAACTCCAATGCTAAGATTCGAGGCGTCTCTATTTTTATAGATTCCTCAGTTACTTTTACACAACAGGATGTTATTTCTGATCCGAATGGTAGATTTTTATTGGTTAGTGGTTTACTATTTAATAAAAAAGTAGTTTTGGTTAATGTTTATGCTCCTAATATGGATTGTCCGGAATTTTATAAATCATTGTTTAATCAGTTTCCGAATTTGAATGAGTTTTCATTGATCTGGGGCGGAGATCTTAATACCTGTTTGTCTCCACCTTTGGACCGTTCGGCTCCTTTACGGACCTTACCTAATAAATCTGCAAATTTGATTAACTTTTTCCTTTCTGATTCTGGGTCGACGGACATTTGGCGTTTTCTGCATCCTCAGGAAAAAGATTTTTCCTTCTTTTCACATGTTCATCATTCCTATTCAAGAATTGATTATTTTTTTTTATTGATTTTCGTCTTATTCCTTCAGTGATTAAATGTGATTATGATTCTATAACCATTTCGGATCATGCCCCACTTAAGATTTCTATTAAAATTATGGCCAATATACCAAATAATAGACAATGGCGTTTTAATTCGCTGTTGCTTCAGAACTCGGACTTTGTTAACTTTATGAATGAACAGATTGAGCTTTTTTTTACAATTAACCATACAGAGGATATTTCGGTTAACACTCTTTGGGACGCTTTTAAAGCCTATATTCGGAGTCAGATTATTTCGTATTCTGCTGCTTTGAGGAAGAAACAGAAGCAGGAGGAGATGGCAATTGTGGACAAGATTAAAGAAATTGATAAGAAATATGTTATGGCTCCTTCTGAGGAGTTATACAAACAAAGAACTGAACTTCAAATGGAACACAGTTTACTACTCTCGTCCTCGATTGTAAACCAATTAAAGAAAACAAGAACTGACTTTTATGTTCACAGTGACAAAATTGGCAAGCTGCTGGCTAATCAATTGAAATCTAATTATGTTAAATCTCAAATCAATCAGATTTATAATCAAAATGATCGATTGATACTGGATCATGTGGGGATTAATCAAACCTTTTGTGATTTTTATTCTTCTTTATATCAATCAGAGTCTCCTCGAGATTCTAAATATATGAATGATTTTTTAGATAAGTTAGACTTCCCTCAGATTTCACAGGATATGTCTTCTTTATTAGATATTTCCATTACAATGGATGAGATCAAGAATGTTATTTTTTTCTGTGAATCTGGGGAAAGCTCCTGGCCCGGATGGGTTTACCGTTGAATTTTATAAATGTTTTGCCTCTTTATTGATCCCTTGGCTCTGTAGGGTTTTTGAGGCTTCTCTGAAACTTGGTAAACTTCCTGAATCTTTTAATAGAGCATCAATTTCTTTAATACTAAAGAAGGATAAAGACCCTGCTCAATGTGCATCTTATAGACCAATATCTTTATTAAATGTTGATTCTAAAGTTTTTTCTAAGTTATTAGCAAATAGACTAGAAAAAGTACTTCCTTCTATTATTTCGGAAGACCAAACGGGTTTTATTAAAGGTCGTTATTCTTTTTATAATATTCGTACATTGTTAAATATCGTTTATACTCCCTCACAAAATGTTCCTGAGTGTGTTATTTCTTTAGATGCCGAGAAAGCTTTTGATAGAGTAGAATGGCCTTATTTATTTCAGGTGCTTGAAATGTTTAATTTTAGCTTGAAATTTATATCTTGGATTAAACTGTTATATCATTCCCCTGTAGCCTCGGTTCGTACTAACTCTTTAAACTCACCTTTTTTTTCCTCTCTTTCGAGGTACTCGAAAAGGCTGTCCTCTTAGTCCCCTATTATTTGATACTGCATTAGAACCTCTTGCAATTGCCATTCGAGAATCTTCAAATATTACTGGGATAACTCGGGGATTAAAGTCCCATAAATTATCACTCTATGCTGATGATTTACTTTTATATATTTCTAATCCTGAGAAATCTATTCCTGCTGTTTTAGAGTTATTAGCACAATTTGTTTTTTTTTTCAGGTTATAAATTAAATCTTAGTAAGAGTGAACTTTTTCCGATTAATAAACATCTTCCCTTATATTATAAATTTCCATTTAAATTGATTAATAATTATTTCCCATATCTTGGGAGTAAAATTACTTGTAAATACAAAGATTTATTTAAGACTAACTTTTTACCATTAATAGACCATATTACTCAACTTTCATCTAAATGGTTTCCCTTATATTTAACTTTGATTGGTCGTATTAATGCAGTTAAGATGTTTTTTTTGCCAAAATTTTTATATGTGTTTCAGGCATTACCAATTTTTGTTCCAAAATCTTTCTTTGATAAAGTGGACTCTAAAATTTCTTCATTTATTTGGCAGAATAAGAATCCGAGACTGGGTAAAATACATTTACAGAAAGCTAAGAGAGATGGAGGTTTAGCATTACCTAACTTTAGATTCTATTATTGGGCTATTAATATTCGACATATGAAATTTTGGTTACTTGATCAGGACATACTATCTATTCCTAAATGGGTAGCATTGGAACTACAATCTGTTCAGGGTTATACACTTGGCTCTATTTCAGGCTCCTCTCTCCCTTTTGATTCGAAACGCCTTAAGCAGGTCTCTAACCCGATAGTTAAATATGCTTTGCGCATTTGGTTTCAATTCAGAAAATTTTTTGATCTTAATCAATTCGGGTTAGCGATTCCTATTTTAGGTAACATATTTTTTCCTCCCTCTTTTACGGATCGCGCTTTTCAAACTTGGAAGACTAAGGATATTTTACGGTTTTTGGATTTATTTTTAGATGGTTCCCTTATGTCTTTTGAACAATTATCTAATAAATATAACTTATCAAGAATACATTTTTTTAGATATTTACAAGTTATAAATTTCCTATGTACTATACTTTCTTCCTTTCCAATGCTTCTTCCTACATATATTTTAGATTCGATAATTAACCTCAATCCATGTCAGAAAGGTGCATCGGCTATGATTTATAATATTATTATGAAACTTAGGAAAGCTCCATTTGATAAGATTAGGGTAGATTGGGAACAGGAATTGGGGCTTACCATTTCTGTGGATGATTGGGGGGAGATTTTACAATTAGTTAATACTTCCTCTATTTGTGCTAAACATTCCCTAATTCAATTTAAAGTGGTTCATAGAGTACATATGTCCAAAGATAAGTTAGCGCGTTTTTACTCGCATATTAATCCTTTTTGTGATAGATGTTCGGGGCAGATAGCCTCTTTAACTCATATGTTTTGGTCTTGCCCTACTTTGGAAACTTTTTGGAGAGATATTTTTAATATTATTTCTAAGGTATTAAATATAGATATCTCTCCTCACCCTATTACTGCTATCTTTGGACTACCTAAAATTTCTAGTAATCTTTCCCCTTCAGACCGTAGAATGATTGCATTTCTTACTTTAATGGCGAAAAGATGTATTTTACAACATTGGAAAGAGCTTAATGCTCCAACTACCTTTTTTTGGTTTTCTCAGACGATTTTATGTTTGAATTTGGAGAAAATTAGAAGTAACCTTTATGATTCTTCATTTAAATTTGAACAGATTTGGGGACCTTTTATTCGATATTTTCATTTAATGTAATATTTACCCTTCTTGTTTTTTTTTACTGTTTTTAATGGAAGTCGGGATTGAGGACGTGATTTTAAGTTTAACTCTCTTTGGTTTCAAGTTAGCCCATTGCTTTGTTTTGCTTTTAGTTATTTGCACGGTGGGTTTTTTGGGTTTTTTTTTCTTTTTTTTCCATTGATATATATAAAATTTAGTATAATATTATGTTATCTTGGTTTCTTGTGTTTAAATTACATTGTTTGTAGTATTTTTTTTTGGTATTGATACCTTTTGAAATTTTATTATACTTTAACATTGTATTAATGTTTATATGGCTTACCTTTTTTGTATACTTATTCAATAAAAAGATTTAAAAAGAAACAAAAAAGAAAGGTTTCAACATGTACGACTCACCTCAACTAGTACTATAAAATGTTTGACTTCCAGGTTTCCAACAATTCCGCAGGGAAATGCTTATAATGCAGCAGTAATATGGGGCGATATTCACTGCCACTCGTCTAATCTAGAAAACAATGGTTTATTAATCAGGCCAAACATCGTAATAAAGAGATGGAACATAGTGTAAAATGCATGCACTTTGATATGCCAAACCACGTATTGTTGTCAAAATATGAACTAACGTTTTGACACAGTAACCGTCAGTACAACACATGCTGAGGGGATTGACTCTTAAGATGGATAGATAATGCATTAAGCTGACCAATGGACTTTGGTCATACTCACTTTTTTAACGTGAAATAAAGAGTTTTCAGAAACTATCATTAGAAAAAATCTAAGCCTCGTAGAAAAGTGAGTAATCTTGGCTTGGCAATTATTATCGATTCTGCAAAGTTGCAAATCACTTCACAGGCCTTTTGCATTTTGCGATAGCTTTCAGACCTGACTGTGCTCGGTTTTGTTTTTCCTTTATGTTTTTTTTTAATTAATAAAGGGCAGATGTAAATCAGAAATAAAAATCTCTTTTTTTTTTAATTTTACCCCCAAAATAACATGAGGGCACAAAGTGATTTGATTAATACTTTTTTTTTGTGAAGCGAATACTGCAGTGATCATATTGATTTATTTTCACATTAGGGATCAACTGTAATGAAGTGACGGGGGAAAAAAAAACGTGGCTTTGGAATTAAAATCAGAGCACATCCAGGCTATTACATCTGCGAAGCTGGTATTAACCACTGAAGTGAAGTTTGTGATCCCAGACGGACGATAAAATCAGTCGACCCACTGGTACGTGATCTGTTCAGAAACCAGGGAATCAAGGCACCCGGGGTGATAGAAAGGACGTGCCTTGAAAAATGAACATTCTGTCAAGAAATGATTGAACTATACATTAAATAATCCTAAGATAAATGGAGGAAAAGGGACCCCTTGGAAATACCAGACTATTGAATGGCCTCTGAAATAATTCGCAGATACATGAAAATGGACTGTTGCCACCCAGTCAAGTATGGCGGAAGCTTTTCAACCTGAGACTAACACGGACAAAGCAATCGCAAAAAGCAACTAACTAACTTGTTCGAAGTGGAGTTTACCAGCGGGATTAGCTCGATGTAGAGTGTCTGATCAGGGCATGCATTCTGTAGCCGAAATAATGCAAAAGATCATGATGCTTTTAGGATTAAGCAGAATGTTTATATGTTGAACAATTATCAGTATAGTGGAATTCTAGAAATAGTGAGCAGACCATGAAAAGTACATGATGCCTAAAATGCAGCAAAAACATGGAACAACATTGCCGGTAGTTTTACCTTTGATTATGATAAGGATTATCCGTGGCATCGTCGATGAGTTATACTCCGTATAAACTCATGGCGGACAGACGTCAGGGGATTGGAGGAATTGCTACGGTTAAGTTTGTCAGAATCTGAAACAACTGGAGAAGTGTCAGAAAATCGGGCACGACAGTTATTAGGGATGGTGAAGGAGGACAACTATATGGCGGCCCGTCAATCGAAAAAAAAACAGCAACAAAATAAGGCCTAGTATGACAGAAATCTCAGTCGCACAGAAATAAGCCCAGGGCAAAGCGCGATGCTTAGAATGCAGCAGCTCCATTTTAAAATTCAAGGTTTTCAGGATACAGTGAAATTATGCACAAAGCAAGTCAATCAATATACGGGATACTAATTGCATCGGATAAAATTGAATTGTATCACATCAGGCAACTGAAATTGGTGAAGGGAAGCAGGAAAACAATGATAATCCCCAACTACCTATTGATGTGCAAGATAGCGGCAATTTTGGAGACTTGACAATTGTTGTTCATGACAGTTATGACCTGGAAAATTTGGATTTCAGCAACTGTTCTAAGAAGAACAGATCTGAAGAATGGAGATATTTTCCACTTTCACAGCCTGAGAATAAAAGACAAGACGAAATGGATTGAGTCCTGCCTCCCCTTTCCTGAAACACAATTGGATGAGAAAATATGGGTGGCTTGAGTCTACTATGAGCCTAGATTGGATGGTTTATAAAAAACATGACAAAAAATATGAACGTAAAGTAAGTCAAGATTGAAACTGGAAGTAAGAACAAATATCATCCATGTTTGGGACAGAATTAATTCGACATTAAAAGTATAATGTATCTTATTTTGATGCAATTAGCCATGACGGAGGCGTTAGTTGGTTGTGCTTCATCACCATTACTGCGTACGGACATGCCAACAACGACTGCATTATATGAAAACAATCGGAGAAAAAAAAATATATATATATTTTCTCAACGGACACGATTACTACTGTCTCATGTTGGAGAAATGGAGGACTCGAAATTCTATGATCCGGGTTTATATAGTTTAATGAGCGTTGATTAAACCTTAAGTATTCCAAGGGGTACAAAGGATTCTTAAGGCGTCCATTAGACTCAAGTGACCATGGAGTGCGCCTTGGTAAGTTTCCATGGCGCAGGCCTAGGCAAGGTTGTATAGAAAACCAATAGTTGCCATTGCTGCCAGCCCCCCTCTCCACGTCACGGATGTTGTCCAAGGTAAGTGCATTAGGACCCATACAGCTTGACACCGGTGTCGTAGTAGAGCAATGTGTGGTTAAGTGCCTTGTTAAGTGCCTCAGCCAAAGCTCGAACCGGCCATCTTCAAATCACTAGAAGAACGCCTTAACCACTTGGCCACACGGCAACACAAAGGATTAATTCATATGTAATTAAACTCTGGAGGTGGCATTGTTTAGTTATCCAGAAGAGGTAATCATCATTCAGTTTCTAATCCCAGTTATTCAGCAGCCTTCAGCTGATGATGGTCGGGGTAAGAATACAGTTCTGTGGGATCAGACGCATGTGCACATTGACTGAGGAGAGATGAGTGACATACAACAGATTCAAAAGTATATCAGACGTACAAAGAAGCTGACGTTCGAGGAAACCCTGCGGAGCAGAACGCGCAAAGAGTCCGTCTTTCGCCTCCCACCCCGAGATCCAGATCACTTCAATCTGGCGCGTCGTGTAAATCGTCCACAAGTTAAAATGCGCCTCGTCCTCCGTCTTAGGCTCTATTGCCTTGATAAGGCCAGTACCAGCGCTTTCCAATTATGCACGGCTCAGAAATACATCTCCAACCTTCAATCTCTACTCGTTTCGTTTCTGCTTGTTTCGCCTCACCTCAGCTCCGCCTGATGGAATTTCATAATTTCCTATTCGGAATGCCTTTGAGATCGTTTAAATCTTGAATCTTTCCTCCCTTCGGCTGCACAGCCTCAAATTGGCTCCAAATTTTCTCCAGTAACTCCGGCATAAACGTGATGCATCAAATCCTCCTCAGCGAGACGATGGCCCTACCTCAACGGTAAGGCATGTCTCAGAAATATAGGATCGTACAGGGAACTAGCTGCAAGTACGTACGAGGACAACAGAGAAGCTGCAGGACATTCGTTCTAACAATTGTTTATTTGAAGAACAGTGTGAATAAGGAAGTATTTAGCTGATTGTTGTACATTGTCCACCAGTAAGTAGCGCCACCTTAAACTGCACAGAACTCATTGATCTCAGGATAGCCCAATTACAGTGTGTTTGTCTGTGCGGGTGTGTATTCAATAACAAAAAAAAACAAAAAAAAAGTTGACGTATTCTCCAAGGGTTAATGTATAATCAGATATCTGATGCAGAGGGGCAGAGGAAATTAAGCTGTTCAGTGTGACTTCAGGCCCGTGCGCCTTCTGCCGTATAGTACAATGAGAAAAGACCGTGACTGGGATAATGAAGGGGCTCGTCCAATGTCAGAGCTGAATATCTGCTGCTAATTTTGTTAATGTGCAGCGCCGCCATACTAGACAGTAACGGAGCCAGTCTGAATGCTCTCGGAAGGACACCTGAAGATATGTGTGACTGGCTTCATGCAATATCAAATCTCCTCAAACTGCTGATGAAATATAGCGGACAAGATGCCTTCTCTGTAACCGCATCATTATGTTGTGCCTGGGATAGAGACTCTGAGATATTAACACCAGCAACTTGAAATTGTTCACTCATTCCAATTCTGATCTTTGTATGTGGGCTGCTGTGTGCTTTCTCGTCTTACCGTTTCTGAAATGCACAATCTAATATTTTGTCTTCCGACACTGAGTGTAAAGATGTTGATCTGACGGCATTCAGAAAATGCAGTAACTCGCTGATGTTTTCTTAGACTGGCTAGCGTTACGCACCAAAAGAAACAATAGCTATGGCTACTCTTGTCACAAGGGGGGCGTTGGGAATGAACCCAAATGCAAGACACACATACTGAAGTACAAGGATCAGGATTTGACTTGAGTAGGGACGTGGAAGGATTCAGACCAGGAGCAGCGACAAGAACGCAGAATTGGTCTAAGACAGGAAACCCGGACAGGGAGCTATGTACTAGGAGCCGGGGCCTGGGCTTCGAGTCAGAGACTGGACAAGGACACAGAACCTGGGTCTTGCCTACGGCTCGGGCCTCAGAACCATGCAAGGGTATGACATGACTACAGGACAGGACATAGCTGGGGTCTAGAGGCATGAGACTGCAGACAGGTGTATTGAGTCTTGAGGCTGGGGTCTTGGTCTTGAGTTTTGAGGCTGTGGTCTTGGGCATGAGGATTGAAGCTGGAGTCCTGGTACTGAGGCTTGAGGCTGGGGTCTTTGTCTTGAGATTGAGAATGGGGTCTTGGTCTTGAGGCTTGAGGGTGGGGTCGGTCTTGACGATTGAGGATGGGGTCGTGGTCTTGAGGATTTAGCCTAGGGTCTTGGTCTTGAGGCTTGAGGCTGGGGTCATAGTCTTGATATTGACACTGGGGTCGGTCTTGAGGTTTGAGGCTGGGGTCTTTGTCTTGAGATTGAGACTGGGGTCTTGGTCTTGAGGCTTCAGGCTGGGGTCTTGGTCTTGAGGATTGAGGCTGCGGTCTTGGTCTTGAGGACTTACGCTAGGGTCTTGGTTTTGAGGCTTGAGGGTGGGATCTTAGTTTTGAGGCTTGTGGGTGGGGTCTTGGCCTTGAGGCATGAGGCTGGTGTCTTGGTCTTGAGGCTTGAGTCTAGGGTAGTGGATCCTGAAGGCAGACGAGGACATGAGAGGGCAAGGGTACTTCGAGGCAACCCCACGGCAGGACGCGGAACTCTAACCCGACGGAGGCAAGGGATGGGGGTGGCGGGGTACAGAACCAGCCGCAGGGTAACAGCAACGGTCTGACTTACCCGACAGAGGCAAGGGACCGGAAGGGGCAGAACCAACTTCAGGGTTACGGCAAACGGCGCTGCTGACACGACGGAGGCAAGGGACCGGAAAGGACAGAACCAACCGCAGGGTAACGGCAATCAGCTTGGCTTACCCGACGGTGGCAAGGGACAGGAAGGGAGCGGGGTCCGGAGTACCTCCAAGATCGAGGCAGCTGGTAACCTCAGCAGGCTACGGAACAGCCAAATACATATCTCGAAGACTGCATTAACCTTCCGCTGGTGGGTCGCTCCAAGGCGAGACTGACGATGTGCAAGCTAGGGCCACAGGCAAGGCAAGGCTTCAGACAAGGTGAGGCAAGGCGAGGCAAAGGAACTGAAGGAAGTGAAGGGCTTCAGATAGGAACAATCCAGAAACCAATCCCTGGTCTCCGGTGCTATTTATGAGTCTACCCAAACTAGAATCATGTGGCTCAATTAGAGTGCTCCGCAGAAACGGGGTAAACAGGAAAACCTGGAACAAGGGTCATGGACCGGACCGTGACCCGGAATGCTGATTTCATGGTCCGGACCATGACAGAACACCCACTTCACCCACCCCCCGCCGTCTATGGGAGCCCCCCGTCGACCAAACAGGCTATCCCAGACTATAGACGACCCGGGCGTGTGGGAGGGTATTTAACAGAAGGGAACCCCGGGTGGCAAGAGGAAAATGACAGTGTCTGTGTCGCTAGGTCCAAGTCTGGCTGTATTGTTCTTTAACTCGGTCGGCGGGGGGGTGGGGGGGGAGGGTGGCGGGGTTGCTGGGAAGGGTCCCAAATGCAAGACACAAAGACTGCAGTACAAGGAACAGGACTTGACTAGTGTAGGGACGTGATAGGATTCAGACCAGAAGCAGGGTCAATAACGCAGACTTGGGCTAGGACATGGACATGGCAGGTATCCCGGACCAGGAACGATGCATGAAGAACCTGGGTTTGGGCTCCGAGCCAGATACTGGGCAAAAATTCAGAATCTAGATCCTGCCTTTGGCTCGGGCCCTCGAACCATGCAAGGACATGAAATAACTTCAGGGTAGGAAGTGGCCGGGGTCGAGAGGCTTGGGGCTGCAGACTGGGGTCTTGAGACATGGGGCTAAAGTCTTGGTCTTCCGTCTTGTAGCTGGGGTCTTGGACTTGAGGCTCGAGGCTGAGGTCTTGGTCTTGAGTCTTGACGATGGGGTCTTGGTCTTGATCCTTGATGCTGGGGTCTTGGTCTTGAGGCATGATGCTAGGTTCCTGGTATTGAGCCTTGAGGCTGGGGTCTTGGTCTTGAGGTTTGAGGCTAGGGTCTTGGTCTTGAGGCTTGTGACTACGGTCTGGAATCTTGAAGGCCAGACGACTCTCGACGGAGGCAAGGGACGGGGTAGGGGGCAGAAACAACCGCAGGGCAACAGCAAACGGCCTGGTTTACCCGACGGAGGCAAGGGACAGGAAGGGACTGGGTCCGGGGTGTTTTCAAAACTCGAGCCAGCCGACAACCTCAGCATGCTATGGAACAGGCAAATCCATATCTCGAAGACTGTACTAGCCTTTCACCGGTGGGTTGCTCCAAGGCGAGACTGACCAGGTGCAAGGGAGGTTCACAGACGAGTCCAGGCTTCAGGCAAGGCAAGGCGAGGCGAGGCAAGGCAAGGCAAGGCAAGGCAAGGCAAGGCACGGCAAGGCAACGGGATGAAGGGAAGGGTTTCCGACAGGAATAATCCGGAAACCAAGCCCTGGTCTCCGGAGGTATTCATGAGTTGCCCAAACTAGAATTATTTTGCTCAATTGGAGTGCTCAACAGATACGGGGTAAACTAGAAAACCTGGAACAAAGATCAATGGACCGGACCATGAACCGGATTGCGACCTCACGACCGATCCATGATAACTCTAGCTGTTGCATGATTTAGTAGTGAATGCGGTTTTAGTGGGGATTGGGTCACATTAAATTGAGTTAAGGATTTTCTACTCTGCATTTGTTCAAGTGAAATTCCCGTAAAGAATGAAATTATTCTTTTGGTACTTTTCTTTTGATGAGACTTGAAAATCAGCAAAGATGGAAATTTGGTGATGACAGTTTTGTGTATAACGGTTTACTCCAAAGACTTCGTAATTCCAACAACAAGCTTGCACTACATGCGTTATGCACTACCTTATTACACGCCTCTTGTTTGAGCACAACCCTTTAAAGAATGAAGAACAGGGATTGACCTGTTCATGCTATATTTGCTTTTTTTATTTCACTTTCGTTGTCCCAATAATTCCAGCGACCAAATCAGCTACGGCCAAACGCACAGATGAGTAAATGAATGTATAGAGGGGACGAACGTAGTGGTCGTTATTGGAAGTGGACCAGAGGTGAGAGTGAATTGTCAAGATTTGGTTCAAATGAGTCTTCTGTTCAGAAGAGCAGGTGGTTTGCTTAAGTTGTCCGGGAAGTTTCTGTGAAGTTTTCATTTATTCTTAGTGTGTCAGAGGAATTTAGTGTAGTATAATTGGTGCTTGTGCCAAAGGATGCCGTTGGCATTAGATACACAGAGGATCCCAGGAATCTCGTACGACATGAGCTGCCTCCATCTGCATTTACTCGAAAACCGTGTCAGAGATCTGAGGCAGCAGCTGGATGACCATGGCTTGACCGTGAGAATGCCGATATTATCTTTCGGAGTTACAGAGAAGTGGTATCTCCTAATTTGTAGTACACACGTAGCTGCGTGATTTGTAAGTGAAGGAATTGGGCCATGTATAGACAGTTTGCGCAGAATACCCCTTTGGATATTGTCATCTGCAGTAATTATAATATTTTTGGATATTATCGCGAGGGATTACCTCTCAAGCGACTGCTGTGGAGTGCAGGTTACTGGCAGTGAACATGAAACATGTCGCAGAACGGAAAGAGGGAAGACAGAAGACTTGTAGTGATAGACATCAAAGTTGCTGGTGAACGCAGCAGGCCAGGCAGCATCTAAGTTAGTCCTGACGAAGGGTCTCGGCCTGAAACGTCGACTGCGCCTCTTCCTATAGATGCTGCCTGGCCTGCTGCGTTCACCAGCAACTTTGATGTGTGTTGCTTGAATTTCCAGCATCTGCAGAATTCCTGTTGTTTGACTTGTAGTGATAGTTCAGTAGTCAAAAGAACACACAAGACATTCTCTGGACGTGAACTGCACACCCCGATGGTAAGCTACCTTCCAGGAGCCAGGGGTAGGGAAATCTCCGATCGTGTCCACGGCATTTTGAAAGAGGAATGAGGGGCTACCACATGTATTGGTACTGATGGCATAAAGGGAAAAGCATAGAGGTCCTGAGGAGAGAATTTATAGAGCTTGGCTGAGAAGCAAAACATCGAAGTTTGTAATTTCAGGATAGCGATATGACCACGAACCAGTGAGTGCAGAAGCAGGACGGTTTGACAGATCAATGCGCGGTCGAGAAGCTGGTGCAGGAGGCGGGACTTATGGTTTGCTAAATCATTAGGGTATCTTCCCTGGGATGTATGACCAGTGCAAAAGGGACGTATTCTATCTGAGCGCGAGGGGAACCAATATTCTGCTGGGCAGCTCCGTTTAGGCTATTGGGGTGGGTTTAAACTTACTTGGCAGGGACGGGAACCACAGTGAAGGCAATCTGAATAGGACACATGATAAAAAAAAATATAGCGTACAGTTAGAATGACAGGAAGGGCATGCAGATGATAGGACAAATTTTCAGCCAACAGGGTAAGTAAAATTGCATTAGGGATGCAGAATCAAAAATGGTAATAAATAAAATACACCAAGTCTTTTGTTTCAATGCACGAAGTATAAGAAATAAAGTGCACGGTCTTCCTGTGCATATAAAGGTAACTCCCGCTTCGGCTAGCCACTTAATATATGGAGTGAGAGCCCCCTGCTCAGCCAAACTTAAGAAATCTCGTTTGGGTGGACGCGAAGTTGGGTGTTACAAATCACTACCCCGAAAGGACAAACAGAACACAATATGCGATTAAACGATTAAGCTCTATAATTCTTACTTTGACTATATGGTTAGTAAAGAATAAAAAAAGTAAAAAAAAAGAGACCAATTTTATTAAACAGTCTGTTGCGCTATGTTGAAGCTCACTGATAAGCCGATCGTCCACCATCGATGTGCTCCGATCGCCGCAACCCTTTGGACTCCCGCTCCAAGTCCACTCCGTCCGTCGGTCTACCAACTCTCTCCATCTGCGTCTTCTCTCCTCATCCCTCCTCGGCAAAAGACCGCTAAAATCTCTCTTCCAGCTCACAAGAAAGAACAGCAGGATAGCAAACCCCGTTGTCTCTAATCAAAACCCAAGCTTTGCTGCTACACTAAAACATATTTGTCACGGTTCGGTACGTTTGCTCTTCATTTCAGTTAATTTTATTTCCCCCGTTTTCTACGGAGCTCCGTGATTAGAGCACCTTGAATTTTCATCCGAACCAGCAGCATAAAGATTCCGGTTTACATCTGATCGGGGAAGCTCCGTCTCCTGAGCAGTGCGGCAATTCACGTACCGGGCCGCCGAGAACAGTGCACTCTAAGTTGCTTCGGCTGATTGTTGAATTCTGTCGTTGTCCTGTTCAGCTGAGATTGCCGACCGTCTGCCAATACTCCCATTCAGGATACGAATTCTGTCGTTTACGTGGGCAGCTGAGAATTACTGGTCGCTTATCGCTACTCAGAGTCAAGATACCAATTGTCCGTCGCTGTTTGAGTTGGCGTCTCGTGTCCAGCTGAGGGTTGCAGGCCGTTTGCCGCTACTCCGGGTCAAGATACGAACTGTCTGTCATCTCCCCTTCCCCCACCACCACTCTGCAACCCCTTATACCACAGAGCTCGTCGTTAGCTCTTGGGCACTCAGAGGCTCCATCTTCCACTCACCCCAACCCGCCCCTCCCCACTCACGCTACCAGCCTCCCTACCACTCCCTCCTCTGATCTCAGCTGTCATCCGTGCCGGGTCTTTTCCATCCCTCCCTTTAGCCCACATCACAACGAGTTCCGCTTGCGCCATGACGCGGAACTCTTATTCCGCCGGCTCCAACCTGGAGCCTACTTCTTCGGCAAGGACACGCCCACCACCACGGATGACCCCTTCATCCGTATTCAATCCTGCTCCTCTTCAAGGACACCCCGATCTGGTCGTCTGCCTGCTCTGAAACTCTTCATTGCTAACTGCCATCGGGACATAAACAGTCCTCATTTCAGCACACCTTGTTCCAATTCCAACTTCACTGCTTCCGAACGTTCCGCTCTCCACTTCTTCCACACCAATCATAACCTTACTATGGAACCCACTAATAAGTGGGGGGCTGTTTTAGTCCGGCGTACTGACCTCTACCTTGCCGAGGCGCAGCGACAACTCGCTGATAACTCCACTTATATAATCCCGATCATGACCCCACCAAAGAGCACCAGGCTATTGCCTCCCACGCCATCACCAACCTTATCAGTTCTGGGGATCTCGAATCTCCTGCAACCAACCCTATCGTTCCCACTCCACGCACTTCCCCTTTCTACCTCCTACCCAACGTCCAGACACCTGCCTGTCCAGATAGACCCGTTGTGCAAGATTGCTCCTGCCCCACCGAACTCATTTCTTAATACCGCGGCAATGTTTTATTCTCCCTTGTTCAATCCGTTCTCACCCATCTTCGTGAAATTTCACACGCTTTGGATTTTTTTTTCAATCTTTTAAATTTCCCGGCCCCTCACCACCTTATTTTCACCATGGATGTCCAGTCCCTGTATAACCTCGTCACCAACCAGGAGGGTCTCAATGCACTCCGCTTCTTGTTCGAGTCCAGACGAAAGCAGTTGCCCTCTACCACCACTTCCTCCGTCTAGCGGCATTAGTCCTTACACTTAATTTCTCCTTTGGCTCCTCTCACTTCCACCAAACTAAAGGTGTACCCATGGGCACCCGTATGGGTCCCACCTATGCCTGCCTTATTGGTGGCTTTGTGAAAGAGTCCATGTTCCAAGCCAATGCTGATATCCGTCCCCCATTTTCCTTCGCTACATCGACGACTTCATTGGCGCTGCTTCCTGCGCGCATGCTGAGCTCGGTGACTTCATTAAATTTGCCTCCAACTTTCACCCTGCCCTCAAATTTACGTGGTCCATTTCCGACAGCTCCTTCCCTTTTATTGGTCTTTCTGTCTCTCTCTCTGGAGACGGCTTATATACTGATGTCTACTATATCCCTGTGAACTATCACAGCTTCCTGGACTATTCATCTTCTCACCCTGCTTCTCGCAAGAAATACCATACCCCCTCGCAATTCCTCCGCTTCCTCCGAATTTGCTCTGAGGATAAGGCCTTTATTTCTAGGACGAAGGAGATGTTTTCCTTTATTTTAAAGAAAGCTGCTTCCCTTCCACCACCATAAACTCTGCTCTCAACCGATTCTCTCCCATTTCACGCACGTCTGCTCACAGCGCATCCGCCCGCCACCCCACTAGGGATATGGTCCCCCTTGTTCTCAAGTACCACCCCACCACCCTCCGGGTCCGACGTATATATCTCCGTAATTTCCGCTTCCTCCAACAGGATCCCACTAGCAAGTACATCTTTCCACCCCCTCCCGCCCCGTTGTGCTTTCGGCTTGCATAGCATCTTTCTCGAGTCCCTTGTCCATTCAACCTCCCCAACCTCCCCACTGCACCGACCACTGTCCCATCCCTTGCCACCGATCTCGCTCCCGGCCCTTACCCTTGTAAGCGGAACAAGTGCTACACATGTCCTTACACTTCCTCCCACACCACCATTCAGGACCCCAGATAGTCATTCCAGGTAAGGCGACACTTCACTGTGAATCCGCTGGCATGACATCAGCGTCCGGTGCTCCCGGTACCGCGTACTATATCTTGAAGAGACTGGACGCAGACTGGGAGACCGTTTCGCTGAACACCTACGCTCTTTCCGCCAGGGAAAGAAGTATCTCCTGGTGGCCACAAATTTTAATTCCACGTCCCATTCCCATTCTGATATTTCTATCCATGACCTCTATTAATGTCAAGGTGAAGCCACACTTAGGTTGGATGAAAAGCACCTCGTATTCTGTCTGGGTAGCGTCCAACCTGATGGCACGAGCATTGACTTCTCTAACTTCCATTAATACCCCTCTGCCCCTTCTTACCCCATCCCTTATATATCTGTCTGTCTATCTATTGATTGTTTTCCTTTTTTTTTGTTACTTCTTTCTCTTCTTTTTTCTCTCTCTGTCTCTCTCACAATAACTCCATGCCTGCTCTCCGTCCTCCTTTGATGCTCCACTCCTCCCTTCTTTTTTCCCATGACCCTCTCGCTTCTGTAGTCTTGTATCCATATTACCAACAACTTTCCAGCTCTTCGCTCTGTTCCTACCCCTTCTGTCTTCTCCTATCATTTCGGATCTCCCCCTCCTCCTCCATTTTCAAATCTCTTACTATCTCTTCTTTCATTTAGTCCTGACGAGGTGTCTCGTCCCGAAACATCTACTGTGCTTCTTCCTATGGATGCTGTCTGGCCTTCTGCGTTCCACCAGCATTTTGTTTGTGTAGTCTGCCGTTGTTTAGTTTCCCGTCTTCTGTCCAGCTAAGGACTGCAGGCCCTTTGGCGCTACTTCGAGCCAAGATACGAATAATCTGCTGTTTTGGGGTTTTTCATCTAGTGTCCAGCCGATGGTTGTAGGTCGTTTGCGGCTACTCCGAGTCAAGATAGGAATTGTCTGTCTTTGTTTGGTTTTGTCGTTCGGCGTCCAGCTAAGTATTGCAGACCGTTTACCGCTATTCCGAGCCAAAATACTACTTGACTGTGGGTGTTTGGTTTTGACGTCTCGTATCCAGCTGAATTTTGCACGCCGTTTGCCGCTACTGCAAGCCAAGAAACGAAATTGTTTTCTTTGTTTGTTTTTGCCATCTCAGGTCCAAGTTCAGGCAGCGAGACCGAGTCCAATCCATGCCCAGGGTTCGTTTCGGCGACCGACTCCAAGTCCAGGTTCCGCGTCCGAATCCAAGCCCAGGATGCGCGTCCGAATCCAAAGCTAGGTTCCGCGTACGAATCCAAGTCCAGTTTCCGTGTTCGAGTCCAAGTCCCGGTTCAGTGTGCGAGTCCAAGTCCAGGTTTCCTGTCCGAGTCCAAGTCCCGGTTTCCTGTCCGAGTCCAAGTTCGGTCTCCGTGTGCAAGTGCAAGTTCAAACTCCGTGTCCAAGTTCAGGTCCGTGTCCAAGTCCAGTCTCCATTACCAAGCTCCGGGTCCAGCCGCCTCCGGTTTGTTGTCCAAGCTTCACGTCAACATTACCATTAAACTCTGTCTCTCCAGCCTTCCTTGCAACTATTAATGAGCGCACCCCCCTGTCTATGTCCTGCAATTGGGTCCGCTTCGAATCGCTAATTATAACATAACGGACCTGTCACACACGGACACAGCGGACGCTAACACTATCTTTCAAATTCTCTCTAACTAGAGTCCCCTCCTACCAAACAGTCCACCACCCGCCCTTTTCGTCGATAATTCGGGCAACCCCGTTGAGTCGCCTGCGGGCTCCCAGGAGAGGTCCGTTGACGCATTTCAGTTAATTTCCTTTTTCACGTGTTCTACAGGGCTTCATGATTGGGGCATCTGATCTTCGTGCGAACCAGCAGCAGTAAAACTCTGGCTTACATCTACCAAACGCTGGTCCGTCTACTGAGCAGCGCGACAATGCACGTTCCGGGCAGCCGAGTATTATGGATTCGAAGTTGCTTTTGTGCCTGGGGTTGCTTTGTGAACTCTGTCGTTTACCTGTCCAGCTGAGTTATCCGTCCGTTATCTGCTAATCCGAGTGAAGAAACGAATTCTGTCGTTTTGTGGGCAGCTGAGATTTGCTGGTCATTTGCCGCTACGTCGAGTCATCATAGTAATTGTCTGCCGTTTAATGGTTTGTCGTATCGCGTCCAGCTGATAATTGCAGGCCGTTTGCTGCTACTCCGAGTCTAGATACGAACTGTCTGTCGTTCTTTTGTTTTACCGTCCCGAGTCCATGTTCAATTTCGAGGCCGAGGCCAAGTACAAGTCCAGGCTTCGTGTCCACGTCCGAGACCAAGTCCAGATTCCGCGTCCGAATCTAAATCTAGGTTCCGAAGTGGATTCCAAGGCCCAGCTCCATGTCCCAGACCATGTCCAGGTTCCTTGTCCGTGTCCAAGTCCCGGCTGCGTGTCCAAGTCCAATTTCCGGCTCAGTTTCCGAGTCCAAATCCACATTTCTCTGTCTAAGTCCAAGCTTTGGTCCGCGTCCACGTTCAGGCTCCGTGCAAGTCCAGGCTCCTTGACCAAGCTCCGGGTCCAGGATCTTCCGGTTTGTTTGCCAAGGTTCACGTCCACGTAAGCATCTATTACTGGCTCTCCGGACTTCCTTTCAACTACTAGTAAGCACACTTTTGCTAATGCTACAACCGTTACTGTGTCCTACACTTGGATCCGCTTCCAGTCGCTCATTGTAACAACATAACGTTTTCAGTGAAAACTTACAGCATGTTGCGTAGTAGTGAAACCCTACAGCACGTTATACTCTACCCCCGCTATATTTTGTCATATCCTCATGACGTTGAGATAAATCACCAACCCTTCCTGCAAAACACAAAGCCCAGACCAGGTGTAATGTCAGTGACATAGCTCCTCAAAACAGTAGGGGAATCATATTCTGTTCCCCTGGTGCTACGTAGAACCACCTATCTAATTCTCCTAATTCTCTGAGAACTCCGCAACCCATCGTATAAATGTTCAGGTTCCGAAAGTACTGGGGTTACTTCGAGTCCATCTGGCATGGAGTCCCCTAGCTATCGCTTGTGCCCGCCTGCAACTCGGAGCCCTCGCTTTCGTGCCCAAAACCCGTTTCCTCTCCTGCAGAGTCCCGCTGCAATCTAGACTGCATTCAGATAGCCCCTCCCCCACCACTTCACCTGTCTATATGGGAGAAGTGTCGATAGTCTCTTGATCAGTCTCTGGGAGTTAGCGAAAGGTAGCATATACCTCACATCTAGGTTCTCATCTTTCGAATCAGCTTCCCTTTCATGTGTGGGAGCCGGCTTAACCTCACTTGTTGGGGGCCCGGTAGACACCACGCGTTTTCAAAGAGTCCTCTTACTAGGTGTAGCTCAAGTCGTGCTCTTGGTCGACTCAGGGGCAACAGGTGGTTCCGATGGATAATCTTGACAGGCCGATTGCCATCCTTTGGTTTCACACGGAAAACTGATGGGTTTAGCATCTGACTCCCCACCACATAGGGCGTAGCCGCCCAGCCTTCAGCCAACTTATTATTTTTTTTTTCCAGATAGACCTAAGATCCTTATGGGGACTCTGTTTCCCAGCAGGATTTGGGAGAAGCTGACCGTTTGATCATACCTTCTCTTATTTCCTTGATTTTGCTGGGCAGCCACGACACCAACTAATACATGAGCTCTTTTCAACTCGCATTTTATGTCAGGCACACAATTCTGATAAGTCTTCAGTGGTAAGTCACCATCGTCAGTCCCATAACATAAGTCAATGGGCAACCTTGCCTGGCGCCTAAGCATGAGACAATATGGCGAGTACCCAGTATGTTCATTTCGTGTACAATTTTATCTGTGAGTCAGATGCCCAATATGTTGACTGCACCCACGCTTCTTGCTAATCTCCAGTGTCCCGAGCATATCGAGCAAAGTCCATTTTAATCCTCTAAAGCTGCAGATCACCCGATGGGTGAAACAGCGTGGTCCTCGGCTTCTCGACTCCAAGCATGCCCAATAACTTAAAGATGAGTCTGCTGTCCAAATTCCGTCTTTAATAGCAATGTATCCGCCTGGCGAGTCCACTATAAATGAAATAATTCTCTTATAACACCTTCGCCACCATAGACGCCGGTGGGTTCTTGGTAGGAAAAGCCTGAGCATATCTAATGTAGTGTTCTGTAATGACTAAAACAGTTGTTCTCTTGCTGGCATCGGATTCTATTGACAGGAAATCCATACACATGAGTCCAGAAGCCCCATACTCTGCAGGTCGGACAAGGGAGCTACCCACGTAGGCAAAGTCTTCTGCCGTTTATATCGAATACATGACTTGCCTTTTTTTTTTGTTCTCCGTGTCCAGCAAAACCGCTCTCTGAGCAATCCATAGGTGTTTTTCACTCCCAAATTTTCAGAATCGTCATGAAGTTATTTCAAAGCCATTCTCCGATACGTCTCGGGCAAAACCAGCTGGCAACGCTGGGGTCAGTCTGGTGGTGACAAGAGCCGGTATAAGATCTGGTACCTCAACTCTCACAGAAACTTTTCTCGTAATATTGGTGGTACCAACGCGTATTCCGTCCTCTCTGCATGAGCCATGTCTCCCTGCTCGAGCGCTGCCCAAATTGGATCAATGACCGGATAATCTCGCTGGACGACATCCACTTCCCCGGAACTCAATCCCGTCAGCTGATTTGTCTTCAGAACAGTCAGGTTACAATAAACTTGGGGGATGAGTCATCAGAAGCTCCCAAACGATCCACCGCTCGCTCCAGCCCCTCCTTTTCCATTGTTTTCATGGTGATAGTAAACTAACTCAGGGCCTTCTCCCTCGGGGCACGAACGCGCTCCCACTCCTCGACCCTCCTCATCCATTTGAGCAAAGTATCAGCATCAATGTTCCTGCTTCCTGGCCGTTACGTCAGGCTGAATTCATAGGTAGTCAATGCCGGCAAACACCGATGGCCTGTGGCATCCAGTTTCGCCGAAGTCCGGATGGAATTTATGGGGTTGTTGTCCGTCCTCACCTCAAACTTGTCCCCGCAGAGGTAGTCAATCAGCCTATCTACCATCGCCTGTTTCAAAGACAGAAATTCCAATTTGTGCGTGGGGAAGTTTTTTTTTTTTATTTGCCGCAGTGTGCGACAAACTCCAGCTGACAAACGCAACGGTCCTCAAACTGAAGCCCTGATCCTGGTACAGTACGCCCCCTAAACTGTCTTGTTTGGCATCCGTGTGCAGTACATACGGTAATCGGAGGTCAGCAAAAGCCAGCACCGGCGACTGAGTCAAAAGCTCCTTCAGCGACTGAAAGGCCACCTCACATTTTGCATCCTACCTCGGTCCAAAGGGCTCCGACCGGCTAAGGTACTCTCCACACTCCAGTCCCTTTATCCCCTTCGTTTTCTTCCGTAAGGGAGGGTAACCGCACAAAAGCTTATTTGAAGGTTACGCACTCTCACGTAGCCTTTAACATACCTCCGAGTGGAACCACATAACCCAAGGAAGGAGCGCAGTACACACACAGTGTAGTGTCTTGGCCAAGTGGTAAGGTAACCGCCATGATCTTAGAATGGTATAGCTACAACATCCCGGGAAACTATGTGCCAGCCTAGCTAACAGACGTTTGGCAGACCTGGCACTTTTCCAGGGGCAGTTTTATCTCTTCAGCTTCCAGGCGGCCCGACATCTTCATCAGCCTTGATTCATGTTCTTTTAATGTGGATCCAAATACTATGAGGTCATCCAGCTATACCAATACCTCAAGCAAGTTCATATCCCTCATGTCTACTCCATGACCCGCTGGAAGGTTGCAGGAGCTTCCGAGATGTCCTGGGGCATTATTTCGAACTGTAAAAACCCCAGGGGACACATAAATGCCGTTTTCTCTTTGTCGGCCTCGCTCATGGGTATCTGGTAACATTCACTCCTCAAGTCCAGCACACTGAACCAGTTCTCAACACTCAGGCATTAAACACGTCTTCAATCCTTGGGAGAGTATAGTGGGTCAGTATATTCGGGACAGACATATAGTCCATATACATCCATACATTCCCATTCTTGTTTTGGGCCACTTCTAATCAGGACGCATCGGGGCTTCGGGGCGCTGTGATGATCCCTGCTTCCTTCAAGTTACACAAATGCTGCCGAACGTTCTCCGCCTCTGGAGTGACCTGTCTCTGCGATCTTTCTTTGAACGGTATATCCTCAGTCACCTGCATAGTGGACGTGTGCTCCTGGGAAAAAAAAACAGATCAAACTCGTCAGTGGAAAGACACCTTCCATCTTTAACATTTTCTCAATTAGCCTCCTCTTCTTACCCGCAGGAACCGGGGAATCTCAGAAGTTGAATGACGCAGTGGTGAACTTTCCCGCCTTTTCCAATAATTTTACAACGGCGTGTCTAACAGGGGCAGTGGACATTACCATCACCGGGAGCAAATGCGCCGGGAGCATTCCTCGCTTGAAAATGACCTCCCTCTTTGCAGTGGCCTCAACAGTACCACAGCAGAAATTCCTGACTTCCCATTGTGGTCTTCCGGAGTGTATTCTAAGGGGTCTTCCCATCACCCGCGCCACTTCCCTGGGACGTACCACCACTGGCTTCCACTTGGTGAACCACACAGTCCCTTGTTTAAATTCGGTATCTGGCCTAATGCTACCACGCACTTCCTGAAAAGCAACTCGAACTTCCGGCTGCACGGACAATATTCCTGGAAAGCTCTTGCTACTCTACTCCTTGCAGGCCCCCAGTGGGCCTCTTCACAGCAGGGGTGTTATTCCTCACTAGAGTTAAAACGCCGTCCTTCTCAAGGGGTCCGGATAAACCAGCACCAATGTATAAAGGACCCCAGGCACACCCGCATCGGCCTCGGTGAACTCCAACTTCACTGACAAATAACCGTCGTATGGATAATCACTGGTACTAAGCCGCCAAATCTCCAGCGCCCTGAATGGTGTTAATGATAAATAAATCAGATACCGGTTGTAAACGGAATGGTACAACTACACGACCTCCGACTTGCGGTTGAGTATTGCTTTTGCACAAATACTCTGTATTCGTAACGTCACATTGCAGCATGGACCCACTAGGCCTTCCGGAAATGGGTCGTTCGTTTTCGGGGGTATTTTCGTACATTGCTGGGAACGTGCTCCCCAGAGACACCAGGCATTCCATCATTGTGTCTCAACTGGGTTTCCCCAACGTCTCTTCCTGCTGAGGTACCCAGGGGCTCAATCTCCTTCTGGTGTGACAACTGCTGCCAGCAGCCCTATGCATTTTTCGTCCCCTTGGGGAATATATGCCCTCATCAGCTCCATCATAAGTGGGCGGGGGGGGGCGGGTAGTCACACCTGCTGATCATAGCCGACATATATTCCTTCTTAACTCTGCCACAATGACTTCTACCGCTCCCGGGGTGGGCTATCTGTGGTTACTTCACCGCTGGGGTCTACTAACGAGGGATATACCTTGCTGACGGTGTCCTCCCGCCCCTCCGCCGCTTTCTTCTCTCTCGCACCTCTCTGATCAGCTCAATTAAAGATGGATGGGGCGCGTCTTACGAGACTGTCGAAGACCCCAGGCAATCAGGTCATAGGACTGGGTACCCGTAGCTCTCTGGTCTATTGTTAGCTGATCCACCTCAGCCACCTGAATGACTCCTCTGCGCTGCAAGCAATTTGCCTGTCTCTCTAGCTGAAAAAATTAAAGAAGGAATAATCTCCCTCTTCTCCATACGCATTTTCTGAAACCCCACCATGAGCTCCAATGTGCTTCCATGCGGACCAGAAGCATTGTCCAGTGCTTGCAGATAAGTGAATGCTGTCACTAGGGGAAATTTCAACCTGACAGCTCTCACAAAGTCACCGGCCCCGCCCATTCAAACTTTCAAACAATCTCTGTCGCTTTTCATCATCAGAAAATTGCCACTCATCGAACGACTGACAGGTCCGCCTCTCCTAAGTCCCTCCCTTTTAGGGGAGGGCGCTATTACAGAGAATAAGCGGAGCCTGCCATGGCAGGGAATTTGAATCTGTTTTTTTCCATTTATTCGCCAGAGAAATAAGGGTGGATACTAACTCAGAATTCTCACTCTTCACAGCGGCACATGGACTAATCAGACATTCAAATCAGACTACTCTTTCCCCTCACTCCTCAGAAACGAGAGAACTCTGTTTATGAAATCACCGTCCCCAGCTACTGCTACCTTAGCGCTCGTCGGCATTAAAACGATAGATGCACCAACCATTTTATCAAACTTATGCCCACAATCTCAACTTCTTGAGTACGTAACAGTGGAATTAACAATTCATTCATAGTACAAATATCTGTCCCACTGCTTCATTGTTTATGATAATAAAACGGAATCAATCCCGAACGGAGCCCCCACAATTGTAGTCTCGCTTCGCCTTGCGGCTTAAATATATAGGGTGATAGTCCCCAGCCCGACCAAACTTAAGAAGTCTCGTTTGGGTGGATGCTGCGCGTTCTGTTCCATGTTACAAATCAGTACCCCGAAATAGCAAACAGTACACAAAATACGATGGAACGATTAAGCTTTATAATTCTTACTTTGATTATATGGTTAGTAAAGAAACGAAAAAAAAAAATAATACCAGAACTTTTTTAAGCAGTCTGTTGCGTAATGTTCGAGCTCACTGATAGGCCTATCGTCCACCCTCGACTTCCTACGATTCTCAATGCTTTTCTGACTCTCGCTCCCAGTCTACGCCGTCTAGCGGTCTGCCAACTCTCCTTCGCGACTTATCTACTCATCTCTCCCCGGCACAAGACCGCGAAAATATTTCTTGCAGCTCACAAGACGGAACAACAGCATTCCAATCCCCTTCATCTCTCGTCATAACCCAAGCATTGCTGCTGCAGAAAAAAAAACATTACGTTATTAGCGAAAGCGTACAGCATCTTACAAAAAAGAAACGCTGCAGCATTATTACAAACAGATTGTTGGGTATGATGTTGTGGTCAGTACTGAATCGTAATTTAAAAATAGTTGTATTTTAGCGCTGAATGTGCAAAGTGACTAATTGTATCTGACAGTTAGGAAGGTAGGCACACGAGGTGGCGGGGCTTTGTTCCTAAAGAATGGCATCCAATCACAAGTGAGATACGGTATTGTACTAGAAATGTTGATTCCTTGTGGGTTGAGTTAAGAAACTACAAGAGTAAATGGACCGTAATGTTAATTATATACAGCCCTGCAAATTGTAGCTGAGCAGTGGGGTACAGATTACAACGGAAATCGAAACTGCGTGTCCAAGTTGCAATCGTAAGATTATCATGGGAGATGTTGACATGCAGATATATTGGCGGGGGGGAAATAAAAACAGATTCGTATTGGATATCAAGGGAGTGAAGCTGTTCAATGCCGACCGGTGACTTCCGACTATACTAGTATAGGTGTTATTTAATAAAGGGAGTTTAAGGTAAATTAACCCTTCCGAGTCGTGGTAATAATATGATTGTATTCGTCTTAAATTTGATATAAGACCATACGAACAAGGAACAGACGTCGGCCATTCGGCCCATCGAGTCTGCTCCGCCATTTTATCATGAGCTGAGCCATTCACCCATTTAGTCTCACTCTACCGCATTCTGACAATAACCTTTGATGCCCTGGCGGCTCAGATACCTATCACTCTCTGACTTAAATACACCGAATGGCTTGGCCTTCGCTGCCGCCCGTGGTAAGAAATACCATAGATTCACCACCCTCGGGGTAAAAAAAAAACAAAAATCTTTGCAACTCTGTTCTGAATTGGCGCCCTTCAATCCTTAAGGCTTGTCCTCTCGTACTAGACTCCCCAATCATGGGAAACAACCTTGCGACATCCACTTGTTCATACCTTTCAACATTCCAAATGTTTATATGAGCTCCCCACCCCCCACCCCCACCGCCGCCACCGCCCCACCATTATTCTTCTGAACTCTAAGGAATCCGGTCCAAGAGCGGTCAAACGTTCCTCATATGTTAACCCTCTCATTCCCAGAATCATTCTAGTGATTTTTTTTTTCTGTACCCTATCCAAAGTCAGCACATCCTTTCTTAAATAAAGAGCCCAAAACTGCCCACAGTACTCCAAGTGAGGTCTTACCAGCGCCTTATAGAGCCACGACATCACATTCCTGCTCCTATACTCCATTCCTGCAGAAATGAATGCTGACATTGCATTCGCCTGCTTCACAACGGACTCAGCCTGGCGGTTAACCTTGAGGGTATCCTACACAAGTCCCGTTGCATCTCAGAAATTTGAATTCTCAATCCATTTAAATAATAGACTGCCCGTTTATTTTTTCTCCCAAAGTGAATGACCATACACTTTCTAGCATTTATTTCATTTGCTAATTCTTTACCCAATCTGTCCAAGGTTCTCTGCAAACTCTCTGTTTCCTCAACACTACCGGCCCCTCCATCTATCGTTGTATCATCAGCAAACTTAGCCACATAACCATCTATTCCATAATCCAAATCTGTGATGTACAACATATAAATGCTTCAACATATAACATAGAATAGAACATAGAATAGTACAGCACAGCACAATACAGACCCTTCGGCCCACAATTCTATTCTATATATGCTTCAGGAGCCGCATGCCCTAACAGAAGGAAGCATAAACAAGCTGTTAGTTCCAACTGATCTGGGCCGATCAGGATAACTATGAGAACTTAGCCTTTTTGCCTTTGCCTTGTCAATATACGTCAAATCCTTTACTCTACGTGGAGATCGGGCAGGAACTAAAGTTCGCGGCAGAGGGCGATTTCGCGCATTCCATCTATAATTTAGTTTAATATCTCTTTCTCATATCTCGCCTCTTATTTTCAAGGTTGCTGGGTTCTTCGGAGCATGTTTTCTCCAAATGCAATGAAAATGGGAATGTTCACGGTAGTGGCCTCCCTCTCTCGGAGCTTGCTGAGTGCCGTCGTGTTTCGTTATTCCCAGCAGTGGTCTGGCCACCGGCACCTTCGGAGTGTGGCACTGCGGCCCTGCGCTGGAATCGATTTCACTCCAGGTTCGCTGATTGAAACGTTGCGGGACAACAGGCTCTTTTGCTCATTTATAACTTGCCTCAGTTCCTGATATTAGAATGGAAATTGTTTTCGTTTTCTCTCCCGAAGTTGTCCCTGAGTAAAGAGGATGCCTGACTCTGAGCAAATGGGACCAGGAAGAACAGCTCTTAATGCCGCTTCGCACACCGTCATATTGTTACGAGAAGCACGTTGATGTGTTCGGGTTTATCAAAGAAATTTGTATACCCCACCATTTCAATTGTTTATTTGCATTACAATGATCTTGCTTCGTTAACTTATGTATTGTATTATATAGTATTATATATTATCCATCGCGTGGAATTATTTCCGTTTTTCCCCGTTACTTCATGAGCTTCCTCTGGTGCTCTTTTTTTTATTTTTTTTTTAATGTCATTCTAAGGTATTCCCACGTTGCTAGGTTCTTTGCGCAATGATCTTTTCCTTATTGTGCTGATACGACTTAAAACCTAGGAGCATTGAAAAGAAATTAGGTAGAAAAAATTGGCGGTGTGATGCGATTACTCGGTGGACAAAATGTCCTGTTTCGAAACTCTGTTTATCTTTACTTCCTCCTAAGTTACCACAATGATGCTGAAGTGTATTTCACACATGAAACTCGACCATTAAAAAAAAACATATGTATCATATATTCATTACTTGTCTGTCAGCTCTTGTTATATTTGTTATTGAGGTCTTCAACGGCCATGTGTCCCGAATCAGGCACCATCCATGACCTGTCCCTTCTTAATTTCTGAGGAAAATACCTACTACGTATTCCAATGCATATTGCAACTGAGATTTCTTAAATTTCCCATCTAAACAAAAGCTATTACTTACCTCAGAACCGTTTCCTGAACAAAGAGCTGAAATGCAATCCCTGATGTCATCAACATTGATTGCAGTACGACTTACTTTGTTGTACTATGTTCATCAATTTAAGATGGATCGATTGAACAAAGGTAAAGAGTTCACTCTACAATTTGCCTCATTTCGACAGCTGTTACAGTATTTTCCAATGCACTTCGGCGTAACAGCGGGGAACCACACTGGATCTACCTATCAGGGATAATGTAGATTCAAGGGCTCAACTGTTTAAAAAGTGATTTTGCCAGTCTCTTTTTTCAGCTCATTCGGATGAATCGTTACATGTTTAAAATCGACCTACACTGTCCTTTATCTGGCACAAACTTCCCGATTACTGGCATTGACACTTGTCCTTACATCTATTTTCCAAAGACCATCGCCGGCACTGAAAAAGTCTGTTCAGCCCATTATGACGTCTTGGCTTTTCTTCGCACAACTGTCCCAATCCAACTGCACACCTTGGAAGAGCATTCGTCCACACATTGCCTTTTACGTGTCTGCGTATTCACAACATTTAAATGCTATCTGCCCTTTATCCCAGCCTCTCATCTGGCACTGCACAGCCGATATGAAACGTGTTCCATAATTAGAAAGCAGCATCTTAGGTCATTGACAAGATGCTCATATCTACATAGGGCAACTTTCTCCGATTTTAATCTCATATTCTTGGGAAAAACAGTGATTCTTCTCCTACTTCGTTTTCCCTGTGATGGGAAAAATATTCATACGGCAAATGAGGTCAATGATAAGTATACCGTTTTCAATAATATCTGTGCTTGTGGTGATAGTGGCGGGCGGGAATTGTTTTCGCCGTTTACTGCCATGTCTGAAGGTCAAAAGGCACAGAGGATGTGCATATCACTTTAGTCGGGTATCACGAGCAGCCAGAAGAGTTGATACATAAGAATGAGAAGATGAATCAGAATCAGGTTTATTATAACCTGCATGTGAGGTAAAATTTGTTAATTTAGCAGTAGCAGTTCGATCCAATACATAATATAGACAAAAGAAAACACAATATATAATAATAATAATAATAATAATAATAATAATAATAATAATGCATAGGTAAATGAATTACACTATACGTATATTGAATAGATTAAAATTGTGCCAAAAACAGAGGTACTACATATTAAAAAAAGTGAGGTCGTGTCCAAAAGTTTCATGACCATTTAGCAAGCAGATGACAGAGGGGAAGCAGCCGTTCCTGAATCGCTGATTGCGTGTCTTCCGGATTCTGTTCCTGCAACCTGATGTTTACTGTGAGAAAACAGCACGCCCTGGGTGGTGGAGGTTCTTAATAATGGGCGCTGCCTTTCTGGGATGCTGCTTCTTGAAGATCTCCAGGATAGTATGTAGGCTAGTATCAAGACGGAATCGACTAAATTTACAAACCTCTACAGCTTCTTTCGGTCCATTACAGAAACTACACCCCCCACCCCCCATACCATAAAGTGATGCAACCTCTCAGAATGCTCTCCACAGTACATCTGCAGAGGTATTTGAGTGTTTTTTTTAAACATCTTCACACAAAAGACAGACTGTAAGTAGAACAATTCAGGAAGTTCTGAAGAGCCGTTTTTTTGGGAGCCACGGAACAGACGAAAGCCAGGACTCTAGGGTAGTAATCTCCCTCTTACTACTTGTCCGGCGTTGAAGTAAAGTGAGGGATATTATGAGTTGGCAGATATGTGCTATGACTGAGGAATTGTGCGAGGCAAGCGGTGGAGAGATTTAAAATTATTAAGAATTCTTCTGGGGAACATATGGCATATGCAAAAGGAGCATGTTTGTGGCTGGAGCTGTTTTTTTTTTATGCAGGCTGTGGCAGAATACACTTAAATTATCAGGAAGAGTGTCCGATAATAGACAAGTCAGTGTAAGGGGGAGCAGCTGAACAGTCGATTAAATCGAAAATGGTGACAAACACAACACTAGCTGCTATATTTGAATTTCTGCATTGTACGTAACAATGTAAATGATCTGGGGCGCAGGTATAGTATAGTAAGTATGAAGATCTATGACATTGTGCATCACTGAGTTGTGGCTGGAAGAAGAGCATAGTTTGGATCATAAAATCCCATGATACACATTGTATTGAAATTGCAGGGAGATTGATGATATGACTTAGTTGGTAAAAAAGTGAAGTCAAATTCAGGGTAGGAGGTGACATAGGATCGGAAAATATTGAATATTTTTGTGTAGATATAAGAACTGGCAGGTTAAAAACATTGTTATGGTTATTATTTAAAAATCTCTGAACAGTAGCCATATATGACCTTCAATTTACAAAGGGAGCTACAAAAAGCATGCTAAAAGGCCTATGTTACAATGACCAACGGGCACTTCAAAATAGGGTAGACTGGTAACCTCAGGCTGGTGGTGGAACCCAAGAGAGAGAATTTGTAAAATGCCTCTGACATGCCATTTCGAGGGCTTTTGGTTGTGCCCAACATGGAATCAGCAATTGCGTATTGATTGTTGTATAACAGCCAAATTCGTTTTAGGAGTCCTTAGGTGTGTGTGACCATAAAATGATAGAATTCGCCCTGCAATTTGAGAGGTATATGCTAAAGTGAACTATTGCCTGAATATTTGTTTTGTGAGACAGGGTTTGCAGCGCCAAGCCGTTTCAGTATTCTGAGTAAACAAAATGCATGCGTCATGCAACAACGATTCCCAACGATTAAGTGCACGATGCAGAATAATATATATACCCCTCTATTACATTTGGGATACGTTAAAATTATTTGTCAATACAATTCCAACTGGTGTACGCTCTTGTAATATAGATAATTGTTCCTGGTGAACAGTAAATGTTTATGTGTATGTCAATGTTCATGTCGTAATTGCTTTTTTTCCCGAAGAATATTCATTGAAACTTTTTTGGTTGGATTTTGCATAATTATTCTTACCCTAGCTATGGTTATTTAACATAATTATTCATTCATCGATATTCCCATTCATTGTTGATTTATGCTGCTGTTTGTTTTTTTTTCCTATTTTTACAGCAACGGCCAACTGATTATTAAGCAGTGTTGACAGAATTACACGTTGAAAAGACTAGAATTTTGGCAGAGGACTGTCGTAGTTCAGCTTCTTAAAATGAAATAATATTTATATATATATAATCCAATGCTTGGAAAAAGTTGTCTATCATTGGACTGAAACGCTGTGAGTAGTGCTAACGATTTTGGAAGGTCTAAATGAATACTATGATACGGGCTATATGGAGGGATTCGAACACAATGTAGGATACCGATGCCAAAGAAGGCAACATTACGATAGTCTTGGGGAATATCAATATAAGTTTAGATTGTGAACCTAACATAGGCTAGCGCTGAATTTGGATGTTAAACAGAGAATTTGTAGAACGCCTATGGAAAGTACTTTTTGAAGCAGCTTGTGGTTGAAGCCACGAGGGTTTCAAATGTTCTGGATCGGGTGTTGTGCCATGGAACGAATTTGATGAAGGAGCCTAAGTCAAAGGAACCATCCAGAGTCATGATCATAATATGATAGAATTAGCAATGCAAATTGACAGGGAGAGACTAAGGTTAAATGTTGAATTGTTACGGTGGATTAAAATAAATTAATGGGACATGGGAGAGCAGCTAGCCAAAGTTCATAAGAAAGGGTCAAGGAGGCGGTGGTGGCAGAGAAGCTATGGTTGGAATTTCTAGCAAAAATTCAATGTCGCCTGAGAGATACATTGCAAGCAGAAGCAATACGTTGAAAGAACGATAGCACAATTATTGTTAACAATTGAAGTCAAAGCCAACAGAAACAAAACAAAAGGAAGAAAATATAATAAAACATAACAATAGTGGAAAGTTAGAGGACTTGGAAACTTTTAAGGACACTTGGAGCAGTTGAACTCCAACCTTGGCTACTGAAAGTGGCGGAGACAATCAACACACACAAAATACAGGAGGGACTCAGGAACCCAGGCGGCATCGATGGAAAAGTATGCGTTCGACGTTTAGACAAAGAGATCCTTCAGCCGGACGGGAGAAAAAACAATGAGCAGTAGAGTTAAAAGTTAGTGTGTGGGGAAGGCTAAACACAAAGTGATAGGGGAACCTGAGAGGGCTGGTGGTGGGAAGAAGTAAAGTGCTGGGATTTGGTGAAATGCATATGATCTGGAGAAGAGGGAGTATAATTGGAGAGGACAGAAGACCATGGGAGAAAAGAAAATAGAGTAGAAGAGCCAGAGAGAGAGAATGGGAAGACAAGGTAATAACGTGAGTGAGGGAAAAGGGTATGCGGAAAGATGAATGAGAGTGTCGTATCATTTAACGGAATTTCGAAAAATCGATGTTCATGCCATCAGGTTAGAGTCTACCCGGACGGACAAACTGATGTGGTTCCTTCAAACTGAGACTTCCTCATCGTGATAGTAGACGAGGTCATTGATATGCATATAAGAATGGAAAATTAAATTGAACTTTGTCGTCAGTTAGTGATTCTACTCTATTCCGGAGGACGGAGCACATTAGTTCAGCGAAGCCGTTTGCCAATCTCGGGTCTCGCCGATATAGAGGAGTATCACCGGGAGACCCAGACCGGGTAAATAGCCCCAACGGATTCATAGCTGATGTGTCGTCTCGCCTGGAACGACTTTTTTTTTTGTCTCCTGAATAACAGTGAGGGGGGTGGGATAAGGGCAGGCGCAGAGCTTGTTAAGATTGCAACGATAAGTGCCAGGAGGGGGATCAGTGGGGAGGGACGAGTGGAAAAGTGAATGTGGTAGGTAGAAATTCTTATAGAAAGCTGAATTAAAGATAATTGGAGTGGCTGAGGGAAATATGGTTGGTGGTGAGATCCCGTTAGAGATTGCAGAAGCTGCGCAGAATTGTGTGCTGAATGCAGAGTCTAGTGAGGTGGTAGGAAAACACAAGTGTAACCCTATGCCTGGTCGGGTGGAGAACGGATGACGTGAGAGCAGATATGCATGAAATGGAAGAGATGGGGTTGGCGGCAGCGGGGATGGTGAAGGAGGGAAAGAACCTTTCTTTCAAAAAGGTGGACAGCACCTTCGTTTTGGAAGGTAAAGCCTCATTCTAAAAGCGGATGAGGTGGGGGACTGAAAGGAAGGGTATGACAGTTTTACAAGTAATGATAGAGCGATCTACGAAAGGCAGGGTAATGTCAGAAACGTATAAGTTAAATTTCAGTGCAGGGTAGAATTTGGAAGGGAAGTGAAAGAATGCCAAAGAGTTCTCCATGGGTGCAGGGAACAGCAGCAATGCAGTCATTGATGTAGCGTAGGAATACTGGGGACGGACAACAGTGGAGGCTTGGAAGATGGACTCTTCCACGTAGCCGACAAAAACGCAGGCATAGCTGGGAACCATGCGAGTGTCCAAGGCTACACATTTTATTTGAAGGAAGTAGGAGGAACCTAAAGAGTAATTATTAAGCGTGGAGAAAGGTTCCGCTGGATGGGGCAGTCTGGTGGTGGAAAGTAACTGGTTCGGTCTACTGTCTAGAAATAAACGGGGAACTTTGGGGCTCTTCTGCTGATATTTCGAACTACAGGTAATGCCTTCTCGCTTCACTTAAGATTCTCCATCCCTTTCTCCCTTTCTCACCTTGTCCCCCTCCTTGCCCATCGGCTCCCACTACAGCTTACCCTTTCCTTCTTCCATGAGCTTCTTTAATATCTTATGAGATTTCCCCTGTCAGCACTGTAACTGTTTCACAAATACAGTACCCAGCTCTTTAATCCACTCCCCTCCCATCCGAGTTTCACATATCACCTCGTGTTTCGCCCTCTCCTCCCCTCAACATTTCCCTCTACTCCTCATCTTTTTTTCCCCGCAGAAGCGTTGAAGGATCCCAGCCTGAAACGTCAATTGTACTCCTATCCATAGATGTTGCCTGGCCTGTTGAGTTCCTACAGTACTTTGTGTGCGCTTCTAGGATTTTTAGCATTGCAGAATTTCTAGTGTTTGTGACACTTTTTTTTTTGTAGCATACTCAGATATTTAGAGAACATCTGGCAAGGTGCCCCACACGAAGATGCTAATAAACCAAAACCGATCGTATTACAGGAAAGATACCTGTTCAATATGCAAACTTTTTTTTTACTGGGTATATCCAAAGATGACGCTTGTTTCCCTTCGTAGCAGCCAACAGATTCACCTGTGAGAAAAACAACTTGTCAGTCTCCGGACTTTTAGGGTCGATATGATTTGGATCCCCCAAGCTAGTGAGGTTGAGATGCTAACCCCACCCGAACACAGATCTGTGTGCATACTGTGTAATTTGTAGCCCCCCGTGCAATCGTCCGTCGGCAATAAGTAACAGACCGTACATTGCATACAATTATAAAGTAAGTATATTTATGAACGTTACGTTAACTAATTAATTTAGAAACAAAACGACGAAAAAAAAAGAGTCCAGAATTATTAAACAGTCAAATGTACACATTAGCTGGAGCTTATCTTGAAGTTGTCCCTTACTCACGATCTGGACTCTAAGTATGCGAGAAAGCACACGCCACTCTCCGGTACTGGCTTGACATCCATGTAGAAAAAATGGGATCCCCCACCGGAGTATTCGTCTTTCCACTTTGAAACCATTGTTCTGCACAGAGCACCTTGACCAGCAGAGATGGCATCCTCAGCCATCTTCTTTGATGTCTTCTCCCAAGTTCCACCAAAAAAACCTCGACCTACACAAGTGCCCGTCACAAAGAAAAAAGAACTCAAGCATTCGCAAGACCCATGTCGCAATACCACCATATTTATTGACAAACACAATATTCCTAAGTTGAACAACACAGCTCCGGGTATAGCTTAAATACAAACAGGATAAATGCACAAGAGGATGCAATTACAGAAGTGCTGAAAATAAATACCAACAGAGCATCAGTAAAAATCTTGACCAGGACGCGTTACAAAGCTGCATTACCTACAGCAATCTAACTAAGGGTATTAAGAATGTATTTTTCAAGGTCAATTCAAACATTATTGAAAGTAAACACATTTCTCAGTTGTTGACTCGGTTACTGTAGGGCTCTGTTTATCTATGTGCAAATAGTTCACAGTTGGATCCCTTTACAGCTTTTCTATTCCATGTGTTCTCCTGACTTTTCAAAAAATTTAATTTCTTCCTCTGTTTTAACATTGTTTTCTACTCAACATGTAATGCCTTTCCGTCACCCCAAATGTGAACATGAATTCTCCTTCCAATACGTCAATGGGGGAGGACACTATTTTGCATAAAGGTATCTTGCTTATGTTCATTTCATGTAACACTTTATATAGTACAGCATTGAACTGTTTTTAAATAATGTCTTCGAATTTATCAGAAACCCCTCTCGTTTCATGGTCTGCGTATGTCCAGGGAATACACAGTCCTTTTCCGCTAAACCCGTGCGGCTGAGAACGCTCTCTCACCCCAAACCCAGTTTGTGTGGAGGCCTTGTAATTTGCTACCTTTCAAAACTCAGTGCAAAAAATAACAGACGGCACATTGTTTGCGATTGCAGAAATTACCTTTCTGAAAATAAACTAAATGATTGGTAAAGAAAATAAAGATAAGAAGACAAAAATACTCATTATAATGTGAAAAACCTCGATTTCAACTATTCCTCAAATTAATATTCATCAATCCTCAGTCGATCTCGGCGCCTTGCTCCATACAGTCATGGCCTGTTACCGATTCGAATCGAAATCTCTACAACGTCCACTCTCTGCATCTGCCAACGAACAATATCCACAGCTCTCACTGGTGTCAGGCACACAACACAAAAAAAAATTAAAAAAAGTCTCCCCCTACTTGGTAGGTAGGTTCATATCCCAAAGGACCAGTTATTTCGAATCGTGACCCAACACTGTTTCTACAGAAAGACCATTACGTTAGCAGCGTAAACCTTTCCCAGGGTGTTACACTCTATCCCCATTAGAAATCTCATGTCCTCATTACGTTGACATATTTTGTCACACCCTCATACAAAACAAAAAAAAAATCCAACCCAAAGTTAAATGGCAGTGACATGTCTCACCAAGTGGATAGGTGTCACACTCTCTTCCTTGGGTCAGTTCAGTTTCGAGGTCTACTAACGAATTGGGACCGTCTTACCCCATATCTACTTCAGCTTCAGACACTATTTGTTCTTTTTTTTTAGCTGTGGAGCTTCTGGGGCGACTTCTGGACCCTCTACGCAACTCAGGTTAGCTCGTCACTGGCCGAGCTCACCTTCATGCCCAGTTAATTAAGAGTTCAGCCTTCCGTCATTTTTTTTTTTAACGGGAAATATGCCATTTCTGCCCTTTCACTCGGCTCAGCGTAAGAAGTGTTGTGCATCCCTTCATCAGTTATTGGCGAGTTTGCAAATGGCAGCAGATACCACACCCTGATTCCCTCATCTTCCGAGCCCATATCACGTTCAGTGGGGGGCGTTCGTCCTAGTCCTCTCCGCTGGTTGGCCTGCAGTTATTCCCGTGGCCTCAGAATCCTCTTGCCAGATCTTGGGCCCAGGTCACGCTCTGGGTGAACACTTACCTCTTTACCAAAAGTAGAAGGTGGTTTTGGTGGAGAATGTTCACATGTCCTTTCCCATCCTGTGTTTTCCCCCGGAATACTGGTACGTTTGGCATATGGCTCTTGATACATAGAGCGTAGGCGGAGAGTGCTCAGCCAACGTATTCATCCCCGGCAACCTCAAATTTTATATGAGGACTGGGTCTCCAGGCGTTAGTTGTCAGGACCTACATTGCTGATCATCCCTGCACTTATTCCCTTCCTTCTGCTTAGTAGCCGAAACCTCAACTCGTTCAACTAGTTCACAAGTCTTTTTCAGATCCGTCCTCATAAGAACACACACTTCAGAAAGTCTTCTTTCCCCGCACTTCCCCGAAATTCCCATAACAGAGGTCAACGTGCAATCTCGCTTCGTGCCCAAATATAATACAATGCAAGAATTAGTAACTTTATTCCGTGCATAGTTGTCGCATTGGACCAAATGTCTAATATCTGACCCCATTTATCCGTTTTACTGCTCTCCATGGTTCCATGCAAGTCTAGCAAGGTCCAAATAAACCTCTCGGGCCAGGAATCACCCTGTGGGCTATCAGCCGTAGACTCGACTTCTCGACGCGAAACATGCTCTGTAACTCTCTTAAAAGCCTACTCTCGAAATCCCGTCCCTGATCACCATATATCCGTCGAGGAAAGCCGGAATTAACGGAAAACTTCTCCCATAACGCAGTAGCCACAGTGGACGCCCTTTGAACTTGGGTAGAGAAGCTTTTCGCGTATTAGATGTAGTGATCCGTTGAAAATAAAATATATTCCCATACTGTTGGTATCAGGCTATATTGGTTGGAAATCCATACAAGGAAGATCCAGTCTGCAAGCGGGGAAACCGAACAGGCCGCACAGGTAGCGTCTTTCCACCGTATACAGTACTCTTCAAAATCCGGCTTCACTCGGTGCCAGTGGAACCGATCTCTAAGCTATGCAAAGCTCTCGTCAATCCGCAAATGACCAGCAAGGTCATTAAGTGACTTCCACAAAATCTTCCCATAATTTTCAGGCAGAACCAGCTGAGAATGCCGAGCCCTATATGGAGGCGACGTGAGCCGGCCGCAGACTGTTTCACCTTGACCGATTGGGCCATGTCCCTTTTCACCACCGCTGACCAAACGATGGCTATACAAGGATCATCTTGCTGAACGGCTGCCTCTTCTCCCGGACACAATTCATGGAACTGCCTTGTCCATAAAACAGTCAGGTTGTAGTAAGCTTGTGGAATGTGACCATCAGGATCTCACAAACGGTCTACAAGTCGATTACGTCCTTGCCTTTACTGTGTCTTCCTCCTGATGGAAAATTGGCACTTGGCTTTGAATTCAGAGGTAGGAACGTTCTCTCACCCTCCGTCCCTCTCCAGCACTACATACACACGTCGTGTTAACGCATCGGCGCCAACTTTCCAACTCATCTGCAGGTACGTCAGGTTGAAATCATAGGCAGGCAACGTCGGCAACCATCGGCAAGCAGTGCAATGAAATTTCGCCGAGGTCACAATATAAGTGACTGAGTTGTCGTCCGTTCTCACCTGAAACTTGACGGCAAAGAGCTAATCTCTAAGCTTATCGACTACAGGCTACTTCAGTAATCGAAAGGCTAAGGAAATGTTTACCAACCTCTCCTTTCGTCCCCTCCCTTGCTTCCCCAAGGGAGGGTATTGGTATAGAAGCACATTTTGGAGTCGTCTTTCACGTAGCTGTAACATTTCAGAATTTTGCCGACTAATCTATATATAAATATTGAAGTAGAAGAATCATGACAGAGTAGAAGAGCCAACAGAACCTTATAATTTCCGGATTTGCAGTCTAAGGTATCTGCTCTTACAATCCTGCTGTGTGCTACTGCAGGTGTACTGTTAGCTAAGTGTACATGTATAAAACGAAACGAAGCAACGTTTCTCAGGCCTACGATGAACCGCCTAAAAGTATGCCACACACAAAACATCACAGAAAATTTTATACGAAGAAGTTAATTAAAAATTTCAAAGTACACGTAGTTCGCAGCACATGAGAAACGCAAACAGTAGACATGTCTCTACCCTATTGACGAGTTCTCATTGGTGGCAAAGTGTCCATTAGTCACACAGCCTGAGGGGAAAGCCATTTCTCAGCCTTGCAGTCCTTGTCCTGATACTCATGCCCCTACTTCTAGCCAGTCGTGATCTAAAGCGATTGTTTGCGTTTTGGACCCCTCAGTAAATTTTTCAAACCATATACAAGGATCCCAGTAAATGACATATCTAGTGGGGAGGGGAAATTCGTTCTCGTCATGGTGGCTTTTATTAACCTCTGTAGAGATCTGCTGTCCAATGTTTTAGATCTTTCGTTTCAAAAATGTTGCAACTAGACAGGACAGTTACGATCCTGCTCTAACGGAATCTTGTAGAAATGGGGAGGGATGAGGGTGTGGAGTCCCGCACGCCTCAAACTGCTCAGGCAGTGTGGACGCGGTTCAGCCTTATTGAGTAATGAGGAGACATTGTGGTTTCAGATTAAATTTTCCGTCATGTGCACAACAAGGGGCTCTGTGTTCTTCACTATCTCCATTGCGGGTCCAATGATCTTTCACGTAGAGGGGTAGACATCTGCCTTCCGGAGTCCACAACTAACCCTTTACTTTTAGCACGATGAGAGTAAGCTTGTTGTTTTCACAGCATTTGGCATCTCTCTCTACCTCTTGTCGGTACGCCGAATCTTCATTGTTTTTCATTATCGCATCTGCTGTGTTATAATGAGGAAGTCTGCTGATATGGTTTCACCTAGACTTGGCTTTGTAATAGTGAATAATCAGCGTACTTACTCTTCCTTCAGTTAGTCCTGACGAAGGGTCTCGGCCTGAAACGTCGACTGCGCCTCTTCCTATAGATGCTGCCTGGCCTGCTGCGTTCACCAGCAACTTTGATGTATGTTGCTTGAATTTCCAGCATCTGCAGAATTCCTGTTGTATCCGTAAAGACCTTTGTTACCTGCAAAGGACAGCATTAAAGCAGGTAAGCTGTCCGGCTCCGCAAATTTGCGTGGGTTTACCCTGTCCAGGATCACCTTCACATCGATTACATCCCAACAGGGTATACACTCCTCAAGGGGAGAAGGGTCGCTCTTTGCTCCATTGTTATTAATTGTGAAACAAAAACTTCCATAGCTCATCAGGGGGGTGGGGGGGGGGGGCGTCGATGATGTTGGCGCGTTTTGTGGACAGTCTGTTATGGAAGGTTTACCCTGAGCCATGCACCACTCCTCCCTGTTAACACAAAGATGTCCATGAACTTTCCGTGTGGAATCTCGCTTTGCTTTCCTGACAGCATAGCAGAATGCTATTCCTGCTGACCTCAGAGTCGTTCTACCTCACGATCTGCAGCCAACGTCCCAGTCGCCGCGTTTGGGCCGATTCTCGACACTGTCATAGATGCTGGTTTGCCCTGGACTGTAAGACAATATTACGATAACAATTTTTATTAATTTCTTCAATGTCGCCAGTCACTGATGTTTACTTGATGATTGCAGGTAGTCCGTCCCTGAATATAATCCAGTCCATGAAATCGACCTGCAACACTGTTCTGGCAACCTCTGTTAAGCTTCGGATCTTGCCATAAGCTGTTTAGGATTGTTTAACCGGTGGCCTTTATGAAAGGATTAGCATGTGGTCTGAGTACCCGAAGTGAGGGCACGGGAGACTTAAGGCTGAACGAATGATTTTATAGCCCAGGGCTTATATTACAGGCTTTCGCAAATTAAATAGAAGCGTTTCGTGTTCAACGAAGCATGCAACACATTTTATTCAACTCCAAAACCAAATCGCCAAATGTGCCAGAACTCTTTACGCGAATCCGTCATCATGTTGGACTAGTCCCTTAAAGTCAGACCCCAACTCGATCAAGGTGATTCTCAACAATGGACGTATCTCTCAATTACGTTAGGTTACAGTATATTTTCTTCAACGATACTTCCGCACATTTGTTGATTTGTCTCATCTCGTTTACTGTATTAATTCACAATATGTTTGACCTCTGAATATGTAATTTGTGTATTTCCCCAATAGTACTGAGTTGTCCAAATATGCATATGCATGTATATCAATCCAAAACTCTTAAACATTATTATTCACTGATGATTTCACGACTATTTAAATTGAAGAGTCCAATATATAAGCAGATAAAATGAGTAAAAATATCCGTAACAGACATGAAATTTCATGCCAGTTTCTCGTTCATGTGGCATCGGATCCGAGGAAAACTTGATTTGTGGATCCAGAATGGGATTGAACACAGATGCTAAAGTGTGGTTTTGGACGGCTAATATTCTGCATGGAGAAAAATGACCAGCAGTATTCCGCAGAGATCCGTTCTGAGACCTTTCCTCTTTTTAATTTTTATATGTGACCTGGACGAGGAAGTAGAAGGGTGGGTTAATAAGTTTTAGTATGATTCAAAAGTTAGTGGTGTTGTGGATAGTCTGGAAGTTTGTCAAAGTTTACAGCGGCACATCGAATTGGGCAGAGAAGTGGTATATGGAGTTCAAAACAGATAAATGTGAAGTGTTTCATTGTGGTACGATAAATTTGCAGACTGAATATAATATCAATGTTAAGAATCTTGACAGTCTGAAGGATTCGCCAGCTCTTAAATTCCATGCCCACTCACAACCGCTGTGCAGATTGCCAGTTTTGTTAAGAAGGCGTACGGTGTGCTGTCCTTGATCAACCCTGAGAGTGAGTTGAAGACCAGTGAGGTAATGTTACAGCTATATAATATATATATATATGTATATAGTGAGACCCTTCTTGTAGCACTTTGTTCAGTTCTGGTCACCTCATCACAGAATGGATGTGGATGCTGTAGAGAGGGTGCAAAGAAGATGTTCAAGGAGGCTGCCTGGATTGGAGAGCATACCTTATGAGAATAGGTTTAGTGAAGACCTTTCCTACTTGGAGTGACGGAGGGTCAGAGGTGATCTGATAGAGGTGTATAAGTTGAATAGAGGCGTTGATCTTGTGCATAGCAAGATAATTTTACTAGGGCTGAAATGGTTAACATGAGTGTGTAAGTTTTAAGCTGTGTGGAAATAGGTACAAGGGGGATGTCAGAGGGATTTATTTCACACCGACAGTGGTGGGTGCCTGGAAGAAAGTGGTAAAGGCGGATACAATACGGTCTTTTAAGAGAAACTAAAACTTAGATAGGTACATGCAGCTTAGAAACAATAGAGGGCTATGCGATTGGGAAATCTTGGGCATTTCTAAATTGGATTGTATTGTCTAAACAATAGTGGGTCGGAGGGGTTTGTAATGACCTGTAGATTTTCTATGTATCTCCATGATGCATCAGGAAGATCAATTATGGTAATCCCCTCTCTCTCTCTCTCTCTCTCTCTCTCTCTCTCTCTCTCCTTCCTTTCGAATTCGGTGACTGTTGGGAGTCAATCCTATGGTTATAAGAGCAGCAGCTGCTTAGGTTGTTTGGTAACCGTCTTTACTTACTTTCTTCTTCTTGAACCAGTCTATGTCGCTGATAACATGTTCTGGCCCTCCGCCATAAAAAAAAACAATTATTTTTTTTGTTGGTGGAATGTTCCTGAATGGGCACGGTACACACTGAACCCCTGTATTTCCTTTATTTGATACTGCCCTTCAATGATCTTAGGATCAGACATATTTTCTTTTGGTAACTAGTGCTCTTAAGAATCTCCAAGACCATGGCACTGACTGAATATAGAATGACGCAGAGATGGTAAGCAGGAGAAGGTGAACATTTTCTCACGGTATTTTCAGGAACTTTTCTCGCCCTCTGTTTCATGTATGTTGTATTATTTATTTGAAAAATTCAGACAACAACTATCAGAACAGTTCGAACAATAGACGCCAATATTCAGTCCCCAGGAAATCGGATCCATGCTGGCGCTTCTCAGTTCCTGCACCAATTACATTATAAGAAGATAAACGGTTAAAATATTTCACCAATTCACCAGTAAATCCGTCCCTTATAAGGCATAACAATAGGAATAACTGGCAAAAATCATGACTGGGTGAAACGTCGGAGAACAATTGATTTGTCATTTAAGAACTATGTTTGCAGGATGTTTTACATTTGTTTCAAAAATACATTGTTTTAAAATATTTCGATAATGTTGGCGATTAAAACGCGTGATCAAGGGGTAGAGTAAGTATGTGTTTTAGAACTTGATTGAGAATCCCCCGTAGAGAGGAGACAATTGTTCAACTGTTTAATACAGTCGATAGATCGCAATGGATCGACAATGGGAAGCATTATGCCGATGTACGGATGTACTGTTTTGATGTTGCTGTTCGATAAATTGGAATACGAAGGCAGCAGTATGCCCTCGCGTATGACATCCTGCACCCGCACCGAAATTCAGTACTGAGTTTCAAAATCCCGGCACTTAACTGTGAATTGATGGTGAGAGGCAATTCAATTCTGAATCCTCATTCAGATTGGTGCATATGGAGAGATCCAATGTCTCAGCACATTGTCTTTTTTTTTGCAGGATCATCATTATTTCTTCACTGGATTGCAAATTTTGACCGTTTTTTTTATTTTTTTCTTTAAAGCAGAAACAAATGTGTCACTTGCGATTCATAAATAATATTAGAAGGAGTTCTAAATTGACCTTACCTTTTAATGCAATTGACGTGGCTCTTCCTCCGAAACATTTTCAAAGTGCTTTTAAATGCAAAATATTGGACTAGACCTCCGAGAGTCAAAAGGTATAAAATTATGAATATTTGCTTTGAGAATGGTTAATATCTACAACATGCTACTAGACATTGATAGTTTAGGTGCAAACAAACTGTCCGAAGTCACTTAGGCAAATAGTAATTGAAACTGCCGTGCCGTTTAAGAATACCGACTTGATTAGAGAATTGGGATTCCTTAGATCGGAGAAGTATGAGTATATGAATTGGTTATAGATGTTTCTAAATATACTTAAATCCTAAGTACTCTGGAAACAGAACAGCATTTTCTGGCTGAATTGCAACTATTGTAAAACCAAGAGGCCAGGTAGTCAATTTGGACAATGCATATAGCAGCGAGGCTCCAGGGTCCTGCAGGAAATGACACAAAGCCTGATTCGGGTTTAATTCCGAGAAAGAAGTCTGAGAATCGGAGCGGGAGGGCGGAGGAAGTCGTTTTTGGATTATTCGCTTTTTTTTTTCATCAGCATTGTGAGACGCGGGACTGCACAGGTCTGTGACGTCGGGGAGCGAAGCATGGAAGATTTAAATGGAACACTGCCTTACACAGTGGGCAGCGTCCTTTGCGGGCGGCGGAGTGAGCCGGGAGCAGAGTGAAGGCTTAATGGGCTTAGGCAGAAACGGACGAGGCGAGGAAGGTTTGGTATTCATTTGTTGTTATTTGAGGAAGGGGGGAAGTATGAGTGTGAAGGCAGCTTGTTGTTCTCAGTGCCGGATGTGGGAGGTAGTGGAGTCTCCCAGCCTCACGGACATCCATATCTGTTCCAGGTGCGTCGTGATGCAGCTGCTAAGAGACCGTGTTAAGGAACTGAAGCTGCAGCTCGATGAACTTCGTCTTGTCAGGGAGAGGGAGGAATTGACAGAGAGGAGTTGCAGGCAGGTGGTCACACAGGGGCTACGGCAGGCAGACAAGTGGGTCACGGTTAGGAGGGGGAACAGGAAGAATCAAGTAATAGAGAGTACACCTGTGGCTGTGGCTGTGCCCCTTGACAATAACTACTCCTGTTTGAGTACTGTTGCGGGGTGGGGAGGGGACAGCATACCTGAGGGAACCTACACTGGCTGTGCCTCCGGCACAGAGTACGGCCCTGTAGCTAAGAAGGTTAGGTAAAGGAAGAGGACGGCAGTAGTAATAGGGGACTCAGTAGTTAAGGGGTCAGATAGACGATTCTGTGGTCGTAGTCCAGAGATCCGAATGGTAGTTTGCCTCTCTGGTCCCAGGGTCCGGGATGTTTCTGATCGCGTCCAAGATATCCTGAAGTGTGAGGGAGAGGAGCCAGAGGTCCTGGTACATTTAGGTACCAATGACATATTTTAGAAAAGGGCAGAGGTCCTGAAAGAAGAAGATAGGGAGTTAGGAAGGGAGTTGAGAAAAAAATGGATTACTGCCTGTTCCACGTGACATTGAGAGTAAGGATGCAATGAGATGTAGGATAAATGCGTGGCTGAGGGATTGGAGCAGGGGGCAGGGATTCAAGTTTTTGGATTATTGGGAACTCTATTGGCGCAGGCCTGACAGGTTACACTTGAATCCTAGGGGGACCAATATCCTGTCGGGGAGATTTGCGAGGGCTGCTGAGGTGCCTTTAAACTCGAATGGTTGGGGGGAAGGAATCAGATTAAGGAGACTAGGAGAGGGCAGGTTGGTTCACAAATGGAGAAGGCAGGTAGGCGGCGTGTGAGAGAGGATAGGCAGGGGATAGAGATCAGGATGAGTAGGACCAAAGATGTAGGGGGAAAGGAAGACAAATAATAACAAACCTGTTTGCTGCATTAAAGGTAAACAGAGGGTGGGTGGGGTCGAGTTCTTTAAATGCATCTATTTTAATGCTAGGAGGATTGTCAGAAAGGTGGATGAGCTTAGAGCATGGATTGATACCTGGAAATATGATGTTGTAGCTATTAGTGAAACTTCCTTGCAGGAGCGGTGTGATTGGCAACTATGTATTCCAGGATTTCGTTGCTTCAGGTGTGATAGAATAACAGGGGCAAGGGTGGCGGGTGTTGCATTGCTTGTCAGAGAATATATAACAGCAGTTCTATATCAGGATAGATTAGTGGGTCGTCTAGGGAGGCCATTTATGTGGAGTTGGGGCATAGGAAAGGTGCGGGACGCTTATAAGTGTGTATTATAGACCACCTAATGGGGTGGAGGACTAGTGGAGCAAATTTGTAAGGAGATAGCATATATTTGTAGTAAGCACAAGGTTGTGATTGTGGGAGATTTTAATTTTCCACACATAGACCGGGAAGCCCATTCTCTAAAAGGGCTGGATGGTTTGGCGTTTGTCAAATGTGTGCAAGATAGTTTTTTTCTAGCAATACATAGAGAAAACAACTAGAGAATGGCGAGTGTTGGATCTCTTGTTAGGGAATGAGATAGGGCAGGTGACGAAGGTATGTGTTGGGGAGCACTTCGGGTCCAGTGATCAGAATGCCATTAGTTTCAGTGTATTTCTGGAGAAGGATAGGACTGAACCTAGAATTGAGATTTTTGATTGGAGAAAGGCTAACTTTGAGGAGATACGAGAGGATTTAGAAGGAGTGGATTGTGCGAATTTGTTTTATGGCAAGGATGTAATAGAGAAATAGAGGTCATTTAAATGTGAATTTTTGAGGGTACATGATCTTTATGTTCCTGTTATGTTGAAAGGAAAGCTTAAAAGTTTGAGAGAGCCATGGTTTTCAAGGGATATTGGAAACATGGTTTGGAAAAAAAGGGAGGGATCTTCAATAAATATATGCAGCTTGGAGTTAATGAGGTGCTCGAGGAATATAAAGAATGTAAAAAGAATCTTAAGAAAGAAATCAAAAAAGGTAAAAGAAGGTACGAGGCTGCTTTGGCAATAAAGTATAATTAATTCCGCAGGGTTTCTACAGTTATGTTAGTGGCAAAAGGATAGTGAGGGATAAAATTGGTCCCTTGGAGAATCAGAGTGGACGGCTATGTGCGGAGCCGAAAGAGATGGTGGAGAATTTGAACAATGTATTTTCTTCGGTATTCACTAAGGAGAAAAATATTGAATTGTCTAAGGTGAAGGAAACAAGAAGAGAAGTTATGGAAAGTATGACAACTAAAGAAGAAGAGGAAGTACTGTCGCTTTTAAGGAATATAAACGTGGATAAGTCTACGGGTCTGGACAAAATATTCCCTAGGTCCTTGAGGGAAGTTAGTGTGGAAATAGCAGGGGCTCTGGCAGAAACATTTCAAATGTCATTAGAAACAATGATGGTGCCGGAGATTTTTCGTATTACTCATGTGGTTCCATTGTTTAAAAAGAGTAAACCTGGCAATTATCGGCCTGTAAGATTGACGTCAGTGGAAGGTAAATTGATGGAAAGTATTCTTAGAGATGGTATATATAATTATCTGGATAGACAGGGTCTGCTTAGGAACAGTCAACATGGATTTGTGCGTGGAAAGTCATATTTGAAAAATGTTATTGAAAATTATGAAGAGGATACTAAGAAAATGAACGAGCGTAAAGCGGTGGTTGTTGTCTATATGGACTTCAATAAGGGTTTTGACAAGATTCCACACGGAAGGTGAGTAAGGGAGGTTCAAACGTTACGCATTAATAGCGACGTAGTAAAATGGATTCAGCAGTGGCTAGATGGGAGACGCTAGAGACTAGTGTTGGATACCTGTATGTCAGATTGGAGGACGGAGTGCAGCGATGTGCCTCAGGGATCTGTACTGGGTCCAATGTTGTTTGTCATACATATTAATGATCTGGAGAATGGGGTTGTAAATTGGATTAGTAAATCTGCAGATGATAATAAGATAGGTGGCGTTGTGGATGATGAGGTAGGTTTTCAAAGCTTGAAGAAAGATTTAGGCAAGTTAGAAGAGTGGGCTGAAAGATGGCAGATGGAGTTTAATACTGAAAAATGCGAGGTGCTACATTTCGGTAGAACGACTCAAAATAGGACATACATGGTAAATGGTCGGGCATTGAAGAATGTTGTAGAATAGAGGGATCTAGGAATAATGATGGATAGTTCCCTGAAGGTGGAATCTCATGTGGATAGGGTGGTGAAGAAAGCTTTTGGTATGCTGGCCTTTATAAATCAGAGCATTGAGTATAGGAGTTTGGGATGTAATGTTGAAATTGTATAAGGCATTAGTAAGGCCAAATTTGGAGTATTCTGTACAGTTCTGGTCAGCAAATTATAGGAAAGATGTCAATAAAATTGAGAGAGTACAAAGGAGGTTTACTAAAATCTTACCTGCGTTTCCCCTCCGAAGTTACTTCTTTACTCAGAGAGTAATAGCTCTGTGTAATAAGCTGCCAGTAGAATAGGTTAAGGCAGGTTCGATGTTGTCGGTTAAATTTAAATTGGATAGATATATGGACAGGAATGTAATGGAGAGTTATGGGCTGAGTGCAGGTCGGTGGGATTCGGTGGGAGTAGGAGTTCGACACAGATTAGAAGGGCCGAGATGGCCTGTTTCCGTGCTGTAATTGTTATATGTTTATATGGTTATATGAGCTTCGAGAACTTTTCATAAATTAGTTATATTTGCAGGTTTCGATCAGATGCGAGTTTATACCTAAATGACTTTGATCCACGAAATAATCCAAATAGGACCACAAATCATAGCAGAAACAGTAAAAAAAAACTCAAAAAATCCTTGAAATATCGCCATAAAAAAAACTCACAGAATCCTTGAAATATCGCCATTAAAAAAAAAACAACTGAGCTGCATTAGCTTCATATTCACACAATACAATGTTTCTCCGGAGACTTAACAGCGATTGTTACCATCAGGTACCCAACAATATAACCTCTAGCCCTTCATGGTTTAGAATTCAATCAACTACCACTTTTCAAATCAAAGCATGTGACTGGAAGAGTTGTCTGCCCAGTTATGACTTTAGCACTTCATAGCAACAATGCAAGTGAGGCACATCTGAGAAGAGCATCCGGAGACGAGGCCACGCACGAGTTTTGCAATGATAACGAAATGGCCAGCTGAATAAAAATATAGAGGAAAAGAAAATGAAAACTAAACCCAATACTGGCCTTGAAATAAATCCAGAGTATACCTTGGCGGAATATTCGGAAATCAGTAAAACCACGGAATTTCCACAGCAAAACTGATTTTCTAGGCCTGACGTCGGCAGTTGAATAACATCCAATGACGTTTAATATAGACGTCGGGACTCCAAGTGGACGTTAATCCTTGATGATCGATGCTGTTGGTGTGATCTTTTTTTTTCTACTTTAACAGCCCTGTTTTAATTACAGCCGTTGAGGGGTGGGATGGGGGAAGTGATGGCTCTCGTTGATCATTGGGCAGACTGAATTCGTCTGAGGTTTTTGTTTCATTATTGCTCGAATGCGTCGCCGTAACTTAACATGTTGCAATTGTTGGGATACTTTCAAAGGTACATTAATGGATGACAGAATTAGAATGTTCATTGACTTGTTGAACCTCCTTAACGTCCTGCGAAAGTCAAGACAAGAGAATGCTTCTGGTATGAATAAATCTGTGTGCTGGGTCGTGAAGCTTATCTAATCCGTTGATATCAAGGATTAAAAGCTGATAACTCTGTTCATCGCTGATTCCCCAATGTAGACTAACGCATGTGCGCTCCAGCTTTCCTTCCTGATTCAGCAAGCAGAGTTCAGTTTGCTGAAATTGAGAGAGAAACATTGTTTATTGAGCAGCCGTTGAGCTGTTGATCGCTCTCGTTCGAGGAAGTGTCGAAAATAAAACGGCAGAAATACTCGAATGATCTGTCTACATCTGAGGGATGAGAAGCAGATTTATGAACCGAGAACCCATCAAGAGAACCAGCAAGGAGTAGGCGCGTTTGTTTCTGCTAGGTTAGAACTCAGCTGACCATGGGGCTGAGGTGTAAACAAGGTTATCTGCACAATGAGTAAATATTTAGAGACTGATTGCAATGAAGAATAATTGAAACCTTGGGAAATGTAAACTGTCGAGCAGCATTTTCGCCATGTCCAGTTAATTGCATTCCCGAGGAAATCAGACAGACAATATGAAAGATAAATAAACACACTGAGCCGATATTAGAAATGAAGAATTGAAATGGAGCAAGAAAACAATCTGTAGATTTATTTTAGGTGAATTTAATGTTGAATCCTGCCATTTGAAAGGTACGCCAATGAAGACGAGATTCAATTCCTCAGCATACAAAGGGATTCTGTATGCTAATTACTGGAGGCAAAGCCTAGCATGAAGAGGGACAGAGAATGTCCGTTCCGTTCCGCCATCCTGAATTCAAATCAACTGTTCTGCCAGGAGGTCTCCTTATCTGCATTTGATGTCTCTAAACTTCAGGAGTCCATATAATTAATAACAAATTCAGTGCACTAAATGAGAAGAAGTACAAATGCTTTGTCCAGACTTATTGAATGTATTCTTGGATAGTGCGAGTAATATGTCAATAATTTGGAAGCTTTTCCGAATGAACCGAAAATCATGTTTTTGTTTAGTATAATTCTGTTTCTCGCTCTCCAGCTCTCCGCAAATCTAGCAAAGCATTGTCCGTCTAAGATCCTGTTTACAGTAAAAGAAATGAAAATCACTTCAACATACTCGAATTAATACGTCATAAATATACTGACGTTAGGCGAATTATAGCGCAATATCTTGCCAAGGTACCAAGCCAATATAACAGGCACGGACGGGATTTGAACCCGTGATCTTCGGTTTACGAGACCGACGCCTTACCACTTGGCCACCGCGCCTTAATAATCAAATAGCTATTTAGAACTATAGTAGCATGATTAAAATCCTAAAGCTTCATATATTCACGACCTCTGTTTCAGGGATATTGATGTGAAATTGCACGGGATGTATGTTTTAAGAAATTATGTACACGTCCTCCTATATACTGACTATGTCAGTGGCAAAGAAGTTTCAGTAATTAGTTGCTAAGTACTACTGCGCACTACAGATATTTTAAATGAACGAAGTATCCTTCTATCCGTTACCCGTCTTGCTGCTGATCCTAAATTATCATCAAGCAATTCACGTGCGTCAGAACCTCTGAATCAGAACCTCAGAAGAAGGAACAAGCCAGTCCCTGATGGCATGAATTTTATCCCGATCCATTATTTGGTCGCCCTGTGAAAAGTAAAGCAGATCCTAAAATGAGAATCTTTCGGAAAGTGAAATTCACTATTCTCTAGCTTTATAAATATGTTGTTATATAATAAACTATGAAGAACCTGACGAATATGGGAAACATGCTCCCGATACCAACTTGGAAAACAAACAATATATAAAAGAAAACAACAGCGACAACAAAATATCGTCCTGATACCCGAAGATTTACCAGTTTAACTTGTCCACCAGTGCATCATTCATTAAGACGTAAGCAACTGCTGGTGTGAATATTAGCAGGTGTTCATTATTTGTATTGGGGATACAGATAGCCGTCTTCTATTCATCGACATACCGAAACAGACTTAAAGTGTAGGAAATTACTGTGAACTAATTTGGTGAAGATGATGTCCGTTTGCTATCAATCAACGGCTGCGACCATTAACTCAAAGGGTATTTTTAGTGGTCATAATGTTGAACTCCTAATAATTAACATAGATTATCAAGCTGTCGTCCTTTGTGATAGAACAAAATCCTGTTGCCAGCATCTTTTCTTGTGTGAGTCGCACTTGTCAGGATCAGGCAGAGAGAACAGCCTCCATCACAACGGCCAGGAGCAAGGCAATAATTTAACGGCACGATCACAATAACGACGGATTTGCTGCGACTTAGTTTTTTTTTAATTGCTAAAAACTACCAGTGATCTGAGTATTCAGGAAGGTCTTTCTCTATCTCACTCAGAACATCTCAGAAAGTAACTTCGGGCACAGGTACACATTTCTTTATTTTTATCTTTATTTTGGTCAGGAGAAATGCCTCCTAATTCTGGGAAACCGATAAAAAACAGATATTATGCAGTCTGGCGATCGACTAGAAATGACACCCCGGAATGAGTCAATCAAATGTACTGGTATTTTGTCGGGGTCAGTATTGTTACCACTTCCTGTTATGCTGTATATAAATGATTTAGATGACGGAATAACTGGCTTGTTATCAAGTATGCAGATGACACAAATATTGGTAGAGGGATGGCAGTGTTGAGGAAATAGGAAGGATGTAGAAGTACATAGATTAGGAGAATGGGCAAGAGAGTGGCATATGAAATACGATGGTCATGCACTTTGGTAGTGGAAATAAATATGCAGACTATTTTATAAACAGGGAGAATATCCAAAAAAAAAGTGATGAGAAGTTCTTGTGACTCCCTGTACAGGAAGCGCTAAAGTAAACTTGCAGGCATAGTCGGTGGTGAATAAGGCAAATGCCATTTTAACATTCATTTTCTGAGATCCAGAATGCTGCAGCAAGGATGCGATGCAGAGGCTTTATGAGGAAATAGTGAGACCATACCTCGAGTATTGTGTACATTTTGGGCCCTTCATGTTACGAAAGATGCGTTGGCATTGGAGAGGGTGCAGAACAGGTTTACAGCGAAGATTCCAGAAATGAAAGAATTACCATACGAGGAACATTCAATGGCTCTGGTTCTATACTCGCTTGAATTCAGAAGGATGAGAGGGATCACATTGAAACCTTTCAAATATTGCAAGGCCTGGACAGAGTAAATGTGGAAAGAATATTTCCCATGGTGATGGAGTCTGGTTTCATAGGGCATAGCCTCAGGATAGACGAACACCCAGTGAGATCAGATATTGGGGGAAATGTCCTTCGCCAGACAGGTGAATTTATGGAATTTGTTGCCACGTGCATATGTGGAGCTCAGTTTGTTTGGGGTGTCTAAGGCAGTGATTGATAGGGTCTTGATTGGACGCATCAAAGCTTACAGGGAGAATTCTGGGAAATGGGGTTGAAGAGAAGATGGAATAAAAATGATCAGCCCTGATTAAATGGCACAGCAAACTCGAGGGGCCAGATGGCCTAATTCTGCTCCAATATCGGGTCGCGGAGAGATGTTATGATGGGATTAAACGGCGACTCCTTTGCTTGCAGCGACGGAAACAACTCTATTTCCATTATTAATATTTTTATTTTTCCCTACCCGGTTTCTTTTTTTTTGAAGAACCTAGCTTGGAGTTAGACGCTGACCGGTTCTTTGCGGGAATGGGAACCATTCCCGCTATTTCAGGTGTGGCCGTTTTTCGACACACGAAGTGTTGTTCGGCTTGAGACTCCAGATCAAATACAGAAGCACATGATTTCGAGGCTCTGGAGACGGACAAAGCGAGGTTCAGTGTCACGGCAGGAGACGCGTGTGTCATCGGGTGAGTCGGGATATCTGCTGTGGGCCCGAAGACCCGGGATCTTAGCGATCTTCAGGGACAGATCTCGAAAAAAAACGACTTAACGGTTATTTAACATCGTAAACCAGGGAGTTGTTTGTTATGTTTCCCCGCTTGCTTGGGAAAAAAAAACGAAACGGAGATAAGTCCTTAAGCCTTGGTACAGATAAATAATCTGCAGTATTTTGAGTGCCCGATGAGACGTAAACACTTTGGGATAACTGTAAGTCTGTCTATTCGTTGCTGTTTTGCTCACGCTTACTGCTCGGTGGCGATACCCATACTTGCTCTTTTGCTTTTGGAGGGTAGGGGGAATCTTGCTCGCTGCAGCTAACGCGCAGGACGAAGGGCAGCTGAGGGGAGGGTTTTGGGGGTTCTTGCGTTTATCTGCCGTTCATTCTTTTGCACACTCCTCTGTTTTCGTGGATGCTTGTAAAGAAAAAGTAATTCATTTCAGGATGCATATTGTATAAATTTCTCTGACATTAAATTGGACCTTTGAACCTTTGAATGTCTTATGGTATTATCGACTTAAAAGAACCGTACCTGTTTGACTGTAAATGTTTTGGGTTAATCTGTATCTTCCTGGACTTTAATAGACTCTATTTCAATACTGGATGGCGTAACACTGTAGTGAGACGTTATAATAATGGAACTCACATTTATTCATACACGACCACTAACCAGTTCCACGTGACCCTGAGAACAACGTTAAACGAAAGGTATCTCCAGGTTCTCATAGCGGCTCTTAGAGGTGTTCAAAACTGATCTCTAGTTATCTCCCTTGCTTATGCGAAGTAGTCATGTTCACAAGAGCCGATTATCAATGCCGGGATGGAGCTTACCATCCTTCTTGCTCACAGAAAAGGAATCCTGCGCCTGCTGGAGATGTTGACAGACTGATAAACTCCATGGCCAATGCCTCTATGGTCACCGTTTCAGGACTAGAGAGTGAAAAATGCCGAATCCGCGGAGGACTACTGCCAAGTAGGACATTTATGGCACAGTCGCATCGCCTGTATGAGGGCAGCGTTGTCGCCTATATTTTGCTTTGGTCGTCAAGGAGACCTGCATATTCAACAGGAATCCTGCACATGACAACATACATAGTTGATGCAGGAGGGGATTCATGGATCGCAGCTGGACAGGTAGACAGGAAGAGAGGCATGCCGGTCCCCGCTTTTGGAGTGCTTTCAGAGAGCAATGGATCCGTGGCTTATGTCGGGAAAATCAGGGGAAGCAAGGTACAGGTGTCAGTTCAGCCGAATCAACTAGATCCAAAAAGAATTGTTAATGATGTTTGCCTTCGAAGGGTTCTTTGGAAAGACATCGACCGTCAAGAGGCTTAACTTTGCTCCTTTCCCTCGTTTCCTGATTCGGAACTCCACATCAATGAGCTGGAGAGATGTTCATGAAATACCCAGTTGCACCGGAGTTGATATACGCCTTACTTTCATCGGTCTTAGACATCCACAACTGGAGAAAGAAACGACAGGTCAGGAATTTTCTCCCTAAAGACGGGTATACTAAATCGTCACAACAGAGGCAGTAACCTGTTCCCCTGCGCCGCTCTTGTTCCTCCTGAGACATGCGCGTGAGCCCTACCCATATAGCCTGTTTCCGGGGCCATGAGCGGTTTGTGAGAGGTGGGAGATAGGGCGTGGAATAACGGTTACCTTACAGCGTGCAGGAAACTTGAAACATTATTTTTCAGTGTCAGTCTGCAGACGATCCCCAACGCAAAAATCCAGATTAATCAGTTTATTTGCTCGTCCCAAACAGCGATCTCATGCCTGACTAGTGCGGTCAGTCCACACTAGAAGGCAGTAATGAAAGATCTCTTATTCCAACCGGTCTTCACTGCAAGCGTCCAGAATTTGATTTTCTTACCGTTTGAACACTTTGGCACGGGTTCATATGTCGGTGGGCAGCCTGCTTACCTCTTACTGCAAAGTCAAAACCCTCCTTAATACTGCCACAGAATCTCTGAACGACTGGTCTTTGGGATAACCTTGCTCCCGTAAAGCGTTGAAGAGGATGAGTAGTAATCCATCTGGAAGTTTTACGATATCTGATATTGTTCGCGAATCATTATCAAAACGATCAGGATGGGTTAGTTTTTTTTTTCTGTTCACATGGGGTATTAATATTCATGCAACCTCCTGTATCACCAGAATGTCGCCTGGTGGTGGTATACTCATTTCCTGTACGGAATCTGGAATTTCTGGCGGACCGAACGCGGCCGTCTGTTTTTGCTCGGGTGCAGCAGAAGGAACCAGGAGCATTTGTAGCAAATATTGTAGGTGCAACAAACGTGTAGTAGTGCTCGGAGTCAGACTAGGGCGGCAGAGGCTGCTGTGCTGAGCAAGAGCGCAACCCGGAGACACACGAGTCCGGTTGGCTGCGGTGAGCTGTGCAACAGTTGCAGCTGGGGATGATACCAGTTCCTTCAGATTAAAAAAAAATATTAGCACAAGATGACTCATTTCTTCCCTAAATTCACTCAGAACAGAACCCATTGTCTGTAGCTTCTCCAGTACCTGGCCAATGAATCTTATTGCAAAGGAAACTGCTCTTTCGTTGTACTGGCTCGATAGTTCACAGACTTTACTGCGAACAGAGTTAGAGGGGAAAGAAAACCTTAAGCCCTTAGTGAAGCAATACATTTAAATAAAACTATGACTTGGAAAACGAAATCAGTAGTACAGATAAATGAAATAACTAAACATGGAACGAATACCGCTTGTCTTCGGAGTCAGTTGACTCTACAATCCAAATTCTCCAGCAAGATCGAATGCAATCAAGCAACGAAAGGTTGCAGTCCTTTGCTCAAGTCTAGACGAGCGGAAAGATAAAAGGAATGCAGGTAAACCCCGTCACAATAAAAAAAAAAGAGCAGACACGTGCATATTCACGGGCACAATTGCCGTATATGCGCTGCGGATTCCGTGGTTGTGACAGTCGTATTATGGGACTGAGCACAGGGTCTCTAAATAGGTAATTCATGGGTCCTACCGGGGCTACCGAAGGGAAAGGTCCGACGGTCTTAGAAATAGAGTCAAATAAAATTGCAACAGAAAAAAAAGGCCGTTCGGTCCATCCAGTCTGTGCCGAGCAACTGAACTGCCTACAAACATCTGCCTGTATCAGGGAAATTGCTCTGGAAACATTTACTTGCTAAACTTTTCTCAAACGTTGCGATCGAGCCTGCATCTACCACATGCAATCGCAGCTCGTTCTACACTCTCAGGAGGATCTGTGTGAAGAAGTTTCTTCCTTTGTTCTCAATAAAGTTTTCAGCTGTCACCATGATACCCATGGCATCTCGTTATCGTACCACACAATTTCTGTGGAGAAAGCAAGAAAGAGTTGCATTCACCCTGCCTGTTGTGCCTGTGTCTTAACTGCCTTAACTAAACGAGATAGATAGAGAGATAGAGATAGAGACAGATTATAGAAAGAGAGGTAGGAAATATCACTCCATACAAACGTCTAGGGAAATCGTTACTTTAAAAGAACGATTAATCGAAACAACCTGACACTGAACGTCAGTAAGACGAAAGAGCTCATTGTGGATTTCAGATAGGGTAAGTCGAAGGAACATATACCAATGCCCATAGAGGGATCAGAAGAGGAGAGAGTGAGCAGCTTCAAGCTCCTGGGTGTCAAGATCTCTGAGGATCTAACCATGTCCCAACACATTGATGTAGTCATAAAAAAGGCAAGACAGCGGCTGTACTCTATTAGGAGTTTTAAGCGATTTGTCATGTCAACAGATACTCTCAAAAACTTCTATAGTTGTACCGTGGAGGGCATTCTGATAGGCTGCATTACTGTCTTGTATGGAGGGTCTACTGCACAGGACCGACACAAGCTGCAGAAGGTTGTAAATATAGTCAGTTCTATCTTGGACACTCGCCTACATGTATGAGGGTCTTCTTTAGGCAGCAGTATCTCAGAAAGGCTGCGTCCATTACGAATGACTTCCAGCAACCAGGGCTTGCACTTTCTCACTGTTACCATCAGGTAGGGGAACCTGAAGGCACACTCTCTACGATTCAGCAACAGCTTCATTTCCTCTGCTATCCAATTTTTGAATGCACTTTGAAGCTTTGCACACTACCTCACTTTTATTAATATATAGTCTTTCTGTTTTTGCACGTTTTAATAATCTATTCAATATACGTGATTGCTTTACCTGTTTATTTATTATTATGCTTTATTTTATTTATTATTATCATTTTCTCTCTCTCTACTAGATTATGAATTGCATTGAACTGCTGCTGCTAGATTATCAAATTTCCCGTAACATGCCGGTGATAATAAACCTGATTCAGATTCAGATTGTGATTTAGATTCTGAAACAGATCCATACATTATACTTCAAATTCCTCTAGATTAATGGATTAATGCAACATAAAACAGTATGTACAGTTGTACTGGAAGGGTCCCTTGTTAGTGTTGATTGTGAGGAATTTCCTGCTTAACGCCTCTATCACTAGTTGCAGATAGGTTTGTGACAAGTCAAATTTTAGTAAGCCTTAGGTTCGGCCGGCGGCTTTATTGCAGGGAACGCAGTCGCTGATCGTGCCAAATGTGAAATCTGAGGCGCATAACCTCCTGTTTGTGTAGATGCTACGTGATGTGTCACACTGTTACAAAACCGTACCACAAAATAACAGACAGTGCACCATATGCAGTTCAATGCTTGAGCTTAATTTGACGAAGTGTTTAGCAAAGTAAAATTAAACGCAAGGGGCCTGTTTTAATGAAACGTTTAATTTGCACGTTAGAACTCGTCCTTTCCTTTCGCTGGTCCTGCATCAAATTCTCCGGGCTTCGTCAACTCCCCACCCCACTATACGTCCACTGCTTTCTGGTGTCTACGACGTCTTCTCTCTTCATCAACCGACGAAAAAACCCAGATGGTCTAGGCAGCAGGCACACAACAAGAAAACAAAACTCTCACTTCATTGCACGGGCACACTCCAAAGCCCCCGTTATCTCTAGTCATAACCCAAAATTTGATGCTACAGGAAAGCCATTATATTAGCAGTATTTCTACAGAAAAGACACATTACATTAGCAGTGAAATCTTTCCCACGGAATTACACTCTCCCTCCCCCAGCTAATTCAGTCATGTCTCAATGACAGTGAAATAAGTCGCCAATAGTTCAGGAAAAACACAAAGTCCAATCAAGGTGTAAGTGATAGTGATGTAGCTCCACAAAGCGGTAAAAGCCACACTCTGTCCGCTAGTTCTATATAGGCCAGCTGATCCGGTATCTCCTGATTCTCTGAGATCTCCGTTTCCAACCCGCATGTTCCGGCAAGTCCCCGAAGATGAAAAACTCAGCGATCAACATTCTCTCCCCAGTTTGTCCCACCAGGACGCGAGACAAGATGCGTCAGGGACATCACCCGCTTGACGGTGATCTTTCTCGACGCCGTGTTCCTGAACAACACAGCCATACTGTTCGCCTGGACAACCGAGGCGTACTGCAGTTGGTGCTTCACCAGTACACCAGCAGGTAATTCCGACTCCACCTTGTGGTCTTTCGGAGCGTCAACTAAGAGGGCCTCGCCCTCAGACATTCCGGGAAATTTAGGAGTCCCCATCACTCTCAGTACTTCCACAGACCATAACAGGATTGGCTTTGACTGGGTGAACCACACAGTCACTCGCTTAAATTCGATATTTGGTCCATTGAAGCCACGCACTTCCTCAAAAGCAGATTAATACACCGGATGACCTAACAAGGCTCTCATAAAGATCTCTGCAGCTCTCTACTTGCAGGCTCACATGAACATCCTCACATCCTCGCTAGAATTAAAACGCCGCCCTACTCAATGGGCTCCGGATAAACCAACACTACCATATCAATGACCACATCACTCCTACATTGGCCTCCGAAAACTCCAGGTTCACTGACAGATAACTATCGTATGGATGATCACCAGCACTAAGACCACAGATCTCTGAGTGTTAAATGCGTCAGATACTGGTTTTCAAACGAATGGTACAGTAACGTGAGCTGCGAACCTCTGTCGAGTAAGGCTTTGACATTAATACGCTCTATCCGTAGAGGTACACTGGAATCTGTCCCCCCACTAAGCCTTCAGTAATAGGGTCCTTCAGTTCCGAGGGTTCTTTTGTATTTTATAGGGAACGTTATCCCTGGCTGTCCCCTCACTGGGTCTGTTCGAAGTTTTCTGACGGCTCTCTCTGCTTATATACCAAGGTGCTAACTCTCAGAGCGGTTTCACCTCGTTCACACTCCCGCCTGAAGTGCCCCTCATCACCACATTTATAACAGACAAAAAAGGTTGGTCTCTTCTCGAGGAGAACTGGCGACCTGCACGCCTCTGCGCAGACATCCTCGTAGGTGGTTCGTCTCTCTATCAGCTCCATCAAACGGTGGTGGGGAGTGGTTCACACCCACTGATAACAACGGCGATATCTCAGTTTTCAACTCTGCCGTGGCACCCTTCACCACTCCACGGGTTCGGTTTTCCATGGTTACTCCTACACGGGGACTACTACTGAGGGGAACATCCGGTTGACGGAGTCCTCCCGCGCTTCGGAGGCGTTCTCCTCCTCCGCTACATATCTGAGCAGCTGAACTAACGAGATAGTCGGAAACATCAAACGATTAGGTCCTGAGACTGAGTGCCCATTACTATTTGGTCCATTCCTACTGATCCACCTCAACCGCCCTAATGGGCCCCGCTGCGCCTCAAGAAATTTAGGTGCCTCTCTAGCTGATAGATGTAGGCAGAAAGCTTCTTCTCCTTTTTCCGACGCATTGTCTGAAACACCGTTTCGAGCTCCTCTTCCCGCTCATTCGTCAAAATGAGTGAACCCGTTTTTTTTAACCCACGGTCCCCAATACGGGAGAATCGACGCAATGTACCTGCTTCGCTACAGTCTTCGCCTCCGGTAAAGTATAGACAGCTTACGGCCCTACCACTTCTGCGGCACTGAAAGTAGCAGGCAGTTCCTCTAGTCTGAACAAAAACAAAATTTCTGCCGCCATTTTATCAAATCTCCGCCCCACCATCGTAACTTTATCTACAGCTTTAGCAGTACTTCAAAGTCGAATTAGCAGTTCGTCAGGGGTACAAATATCCACCCGACACAACACGCACGAATTAGTTGCAGACAACTAATGCACACCACCCGCTGATCCCTTGCATCACGTATCGTACTCGCTTTCCGAGACAATGGTTTAGCATAGACTTAAACACACAACCCACGGGTTCTATGCTCAGGGCAATCACATAGCATCCAACCAAATCAATCACGGACAAGCACCCAGAATTGTAAAAGTCAGGTTCCGTTGGCGGCGTTAATCTAGGGAAATCCAATCACCTCGATCGCAGACACACAGAAGAAGAGAAAAAAAAAGTTCCTTGCATTGGAAGACGCATTTTTCAAACCCCTCTTGATCTCTAGCCATAATCCAGACATTGCTGCAACAACAACAGAAAAAAAAGAAACAACAACAACGACAACAACAAAATCAGTACATTAGCAATGCTTCTACGGAAAAAAAAAAGAACAATACATTTGTCGTGAAACTTCCCTGGGCGTTATACTTTCCAAACATCGACCATACGTGACAGGACATACTCACAAGGAGCCGTAGTGCAATGTAGTGAAGCAAAAAAAAAAAAAAATGGAATGACACCAGTTCAGCTACAGTGCAGAGCCAGTACCTCATTGGTGGAGGATAACTGCAGTACTCGGTATTCTTGAACTAGAATTGTCTTTAGTTGGTAAAATCAAGTCAATAGTGGAGGTTGTTCATTGAATTTAATTGCATCGTTTTGAGTCATGGGCTTCGAGTTAATGCTACAGCTCTAAACAAAACCTTTAAACCAGTATGTCGACCAGTAGGCAGAAGAAGATGCTTTAGCGAGGGTGTGCAAGAGATTTACCAGGAATCTGCCTGGATTGCACAACATTTTATAGGAGGATAAAGAGTAAGAGATGACTTCACAGTGTTGTCAAAGATGATTAGAGGCAAAAGTCCAGTCGACATTCAGAAATATTATTTCCAGTGCAGCAAAGGCACATATCGGGTACGTTATTGCGATTGGAGCAAATAATAGGGGGGTGAAAGAGCTTTTCTTTGCGACTTGGTGAGCACAACGTTTCACAATACCGGCGACACGGGTTCAATCTCTCCGCTGTCTGTGAGCAGTCGATACATTTTATATCCTTGACTGCATGGATTTCCTGAGTATGATACAGTTTCCTCGTACAGTCCAAGTATCTTCCGGTTGCGAGGTATTTATATCTTGCAAATTGTCCTTCTGATTTTAAACAGATAAGCACAGCGTAGCGAGTGCGCGCAACGCCCTATAAGTGATGATGTAACAGCTGATAAGGTCATCTGCCCCTGAGTGGGTCGCTCCCTGTAGCGCACATTTTAATACACTTTCGCAGTAACTTTCTTAACTTGGCTTTATAAAGACCAGCAAATGTACCTCAGGTACAGACACTCGGGCGCTGTAACTGTCTCTGTCTTGTACGCTCCTCCAAGAACAGCGTCCCACTTTCCTGACGGAAGTTACACAACTCCAAATCGGGAATACGAACACACAGTATAATGTGCATTTACAATTCCGAAACATTGTTTTCAAGCAACCAGAGAAGATGTAAGATATAATTGAGAAAAAAAAAACGTATTCCAATCGGTGACTGATAATGCAACAATGCCGAAGTTCCATGCAGAAAGGAGCAGAATATGTCACATTAATGTCTTTGGAAATTAAATTGTATTCATAATTTCTCATAAATGATTTGACAGCGAAGGTATGACACGTTATTTAGACTGTTCATCTCTGTGCCATAGGAGAACGCACATTATGGCAGAACACAAACAAAATGCTGGAGGAACTCAGCAGGCCAGGTAGTACAGTCGATGTTTCGAGCCAAAACCATTCGGCAGGGCTACCCTTTATTTATACGTGTATTTATGTACGTAGCAGTAATCTATACAATAATATGGTTATTGTTCATGTTCTATATCCATACGTTATTAATTGACCATCTGGCCGATGAACATCTGGGATGATCTTATAACCCGCAGTTAAGAACACAAAGTGAGGAACCAGGTGGATACATTGAAGGTTCTGATCCGGGTATTCATGCATCATATGAAGATAGTTTATAATAGATAATTAACAGTCTTACAATGGCAACTCTGCTGCAAATTAAATATTACCGAAAACAATTATCCACGGTCTCGTTTTGTTAATAAATTTCACTTAATAATATCTTGAGACTTATTACATGCAAAGTTTGGAGCGATCAGAAGAAACTGGAGGAGAAAACTTTGCGAAAAGTTTCTTTAGATAAACTTCATACCTGCAAAACTGCTTAACAGGTAGCAAAGCTTGTATTTGTGAAAATAAAGTTTATGTCGTGGTCCGGTCCGTGACTTCCGCGTTCCGGTTCACGGTCTGGTCCATGGACCACTGACTCCGGGCCTTCCGGCTATTCTTTGTTTAAGTTGGGCTTAATCATGGGTACCTGATGCTTGTCTTGGGGCTGGGAATATAAATGACCCGAGGTTCGAGTGTGGGTGCTTGTTCGTCTCGTCAGTATCTCGTCCTCGCCTCCGTGGAGTAAATCAGGCCATCTTCGTCGTCACCTTGCGGTTGGATCTGTCTCTTCCTGTTCTTGTCTCTGTTAGGTAAGCCAGACCGCTTATACCGTTACCCTGAAGCTAGACTGTTCCTTCCCCTCCCCTCCCCTTCTTTTGAAGCCTTACCAGCAACCTGTGTCTGGAGCCTTGCGTGCATCCCGTGGCTGGAGCTTTGCCTGCAACCTGTGTCTGGAGACTTGCGTGCATCCCGTGGCTGGAGCTTTGCCTGAAAATTGTGTCTGGAGTCATGCCTACAACCTGTCTCTAGATCGTTGCCTGCAACCTGGGTCTGGAGCTTTGTCTGCAACTTTGTCAAATTATACCACCGGAGCGAGACCGGAACCTTGCCATTGTCAAGATAAGGAGCTGTCTATCGTTGAGTTGGATCTGTCTCTGTGTCTACGACTGCAATAGATAGGCCCCGTCGTGTTTGCCGCTACCTCGTGTGGGAAACCGTCTCTATCCACACATTCGCTAACTAGGTCTGACCGTTTGAAGATACCTAGTGTTGAAAATAGTCTCGTCGTGTTCAGCATTCTGTGCTGAGCCGAATCGCCAAGTCTTGTTCCCAAGGCGGGGTCCCGGTTCTGTGTTCAATGTCCCTGTGTTTCTGTCCCTCAAGACTAAGGTTCCGTGTTCCCGTGCTCTAGAGCAAGGCTCTGTGTTCCTGTCCGCCCCAAGAACAAGGCTCTACATTCTACGTTCCTGTCGTCCCGCGGCCAAGGTTCCGAGGTTATTGTCATCCCAAGTCCATGGCTCAGCTGTTCCTGAATACCAAATCAATGCTTAGTGTTCTCGTCCTGCTCATGTGCCTCCTCCTGTCCATGTGCGTCGTCCTGTACTGGAGTTCTCTCGTCTTGTACTGGACTTCCATCGTCCTGCTGAGGAGTCTTTCGTCCTGTCATGTAGCCTCGCCTAGCCCTGTCTCCCAAGACCGCGTCATGTCTTCATCTAGTTCCGGAGACCTAGCACGAGTCAAAACCCAGGTTCTGGGTCGTTGTCCACCTCGCCTGAAGAACCCAAGCCTCGTCATGTCCTCGCTTCGAAGTACCCAAGCCATGTCCATTCCTGTAGCTACGTCATGCCTTCGCCTAGTTCTGGAGTCCGAGCCCGAGTTAAGACCCAGCTTCTCAGTCCCTGTCCAGTCTCTGGGTCGGAGTCCGAACCGAAGCCTCGTCATGTTTTGCCTCGAAGAACCCAACCGTCGTCATGTTCTCGCCTCGAACAACAAGAGCCATGAATAATCCAAGCCATGAAAAACTTAAACAATGTCCAGTCCTATAGCCACCCCATGTCCTCGCCTAGTTCCGTGTTCCGATCTCGAGTAAACCCAGGTTCTGGGACCTTGTCCAATCTCTGGCTCGGAGTCCAAGGACAGACTCCTCGTTTCCATTTCCTTGTCCCGGTACTGCTTGCCTAGCCAATGTCCCAGCCCAAGTCTGTGTTCTTGTCTCAGCTCTCGATGCAATTTCTGTTCCTGGCATTTCATTGTCTGTGTCTTGCATTTGGGTCAGCTCCCAGCGTCCCCTTATAACAGTATAATGTTTGAATTAGTATACAGTATGCAACAAACAACACTAAAATGTCTAAATTGTAAGGATGCATTTTTCGCTATTAAATCGAGTGATATGTGCTTAGGTTATTAATGTGTGCACAGCATTGCAGTAGAGTGCACCATAGTTACACGTAATAACCATGAAATAGTTAATTGCTTTGATAAATTTTGCTAAATTATGTTTCGTGTGGCTTCGAATATTTCATTTGCAATAGTTTCCACAGAGGATTGTGAGTGTTTAGAACGCAATCCAGAATTCAACACAGTACTCCAAGTGGGGACTGACCAGTGTCCAAAATTACCTCTCGGCTCTTAAACTGAATCCCAAGATTGATGAAGGCCAATGCACAGTGTGCCTTCTTAACCACAGAGACATCCTATCCCAATGATCCGGACCCCAGGATCCCTCTGATCCTCGACACTGCCAAAAGTCTTACCATTAATGCATTCTGTCATCATATTTGACCTACCAAAACGAAGCACCTCACACCTATCTGGTTTGAAATCCATCTGCCAGTTTTCTGTCCAGTTTTGAATCCTATTAAAGTCTCGTTCTAAACTCTGACAGCTCTCTACACTATCCACAATACGCCAAACTTTTGTGTCATCAGTAAAATTATTAACCCATCCCTCCACTTTCTCATACGATAAACTTATAAAAATCACAAAGAACAGCTGTCCCAGAACAGATCCTTGAGGCACACCTCTTGTCACCTGCTTCCATGCAGAATATGACCTGTCTCACAACCACAAATTGCCTTCTGTTGGCAAGCCAGTTCTCGATCCAGAAAGCAATGTCCTATGCATCCCATGCATCCGTACTTTCCAAATAAGCCTTGCATGTGTTACCTTATCAAATGCCTTTCTAAAAGACACGGGTAAATGGCAATCACTTGGAATTTCAACATTAGATGCGAAGGACGGGGAGTAAATGACGATGTCATAAATATGAATGGATAAAAGTAATGCCGATCATATTTAAGTTCAAATCCAACAAACAGAATGTTTGTTTTTTTGTTTTTTTTTTAGTTTACACGACTATTTAACTTAATCTTTCCTGAAATAATTAATGAAACTTGTTCACTATAAAGAGGTATGACTTAAATATCCAAAAAACATCTTTATTATAAATTATTATTAATCATTGTGCGGGAGGAGTTACTTAAGTAGTATTGTTCCGTTAAATTCACAACTTACAGACTGATTCGTGTTTAAATAAAAGTAACAACATTAAAGTTGGTAATAGTGCAAAAAAAAAGCTGGATAAAAATAGCTGGAAGTGGACAAGTCATTGATTCATCTGATACCATGTTTAATCTTGTCGTAATCTCTGCACGCATTTTAATTATTTTCCTACCGACAGAGCCATGAGAAATTCTTGGCAGAATAGTTCTGTCATTGGCAAACTTATAAATGCCTTTTGAGTTCTTTCTGGCCAGATAGCCGTTGTTGTTGTTGTTTTATTTTTTTCTTTGTTTTTAATTTTGGAACAGTGGGCTCAACCACAGACCCTGAGGTGCGACAAATATGATAGGCAGCGAGAAGGAAACGTTGTTGCCCATGAGCGCAAACTGTGAACACACTGTATGCGGTCAATTGCCTATGTACAGAGGGAGGTACAGAGGCCCAGTTTAGAGCTTGTTCATTGGGGACTGAATGTATGATTGTGTTCTCTTCTCAGCTGCAATCAATAGACATTAACAGCTATTATTGTCCACGCGTTGCAAGTTGGTGTGAACAGCCAGTGTTATTGCATCCGCTGTAGATCTAGTGTGTCGATAGGCAAAGAGCAGCGGATCTAGGTCCGCTCTTAAGTAGGAGATTATCTAACCATCAGCAACCTCGCAAAGCAAGTTATCATATTACTTTTAAGTGTTACAGGGCAACAGATGTTGAGTTAAAGTATTAGACACCACCATGTACTAGGCGAGAACTCAATCGATATATTTTCAACTATTAAAATTACCTGCTCTATGCTCAACCTGACCTTCCTAGTTCTGGATCATTAGTTTTGCGATCCAAAAGTTCTAGCGTTCAACAGACTCCTGAACCTTTTGGCTGCTGTAAACAAAACATGATTTTATGTGTCAAAAGCTGTACTATATCACTTAAGAAATTGAGAAGTTGCTGAGGAATAATTGAAGATGGCCACTACCGTTACCCCCACATTAGTAAACACTCCATCTGGGTAAATCTAACATAAGGAGCATCAAGGCCAGATTCAACCTACGGCAAACTACGGTCCAATAATATACCATGTCTGTTCCTAAAGACTGGGCAGCCCAGGTCCCACATATGCAGATGGATATCACAGATCACAATACAAAGGAGCAGAAGTAGGCCATTCGGCCCATCGAGTCTGCTCGGCAGCTCCCCCATGAGCTAAATTATTCACCCACCTAGTTCCAATTTCCGGCTTTTTCCCCATATCCCTTGATACCCTGACTAATTAGATACTTGTCAATCTCCTTCTTAAACACCCTCAATGATCGGGCCTCCACAGCCATATGTGGCAACGAATTCCACAAATCCACGACCCTCTGGCAAAAAAAAAAAATCTCCTCATCTCCGTTTTAACTGGGTCCCCTCTAATTCTAAGACTATGGCCTCTTGTCCTGGACTCACCCAGCAAGTGAAACAACCTTTGCACATCTACTCTGTCCAAACCTTTCAACATTCGAAACGTTTCTATGAGATCCCCTCTCATTCTTCTATACGCTAATGAATACAATCCAAGAGCCGACAGACGCTCCTCATATGTTAGCCCCTGCATTCCAGGAATCATTCTCGTAAATCTTCTCTGAACTCTGTCCAACATTAGTATATCCTTTCTAAATATATCTCTAACATTTCTGTCAAGCAATCGTTGTGCCCTCGGTTTTCAAGAAGGCAACCGTCAATTGAGTGCCAGAGAAGGAAACAGTAACCTGCATAAATAACTGTGAAATGCTTATTGCAGCGGTCATGCAACAGATTAAAGGCTTTATGCCAGCTATATTGGACCCCTTCCAGTTCTGCTACCGCTGAAATTCATCCACTTGAGATCCAATCGCCTTGCCGTCACTCGGTCTTGTCCCACCAGGAAAATGGATTCTCAAATGCCAGACACTGAGGTTTATAGTCTGCCATTCCGCGTTCAACGCCATCATACCCTGTGTTGGGGAAACTGGTCTTGCTGATTCGCCACCCATCCTTCTGCAATTGAATAGTGGTCTTCCGAACAGTAAGGCCACACACCGCCGTTTAGAAAGAAAAGACTCTCTTACAAGTATGCTGAGCAGTTGCGCTCCAATTTTGTGGATGTATTTGGCCTTAACAAGAACGATTACGACACAGAGTAGAGAGCGGAAGTGGATCGACTGATGGATTGGGGTGTGATGAATTTTCTTACTGGAATACAGAGAAAAAAAATACTAAAATTCTGCAGTTTTACAATAGCACCATGGAGAGTCCCTTAACATATTACATCTGCATCTGGCAAGGGTTTAGTCCAGCATCGACAAATAGTTCAAGCAGAAGAGTAGGAGAACAGTTGAGATGATCAGAGGGATCTCCTTGCTATCCATCGGGGACCGTTACGAAGAATGCGGCATTCGCAGCGCCCGCATTAGTATTAAGGGTCCGACCCTACCATTCAGCATTCGTTTTATATTTATACCATCAGACAGGAGAGTACAATGCATCAAAACAAAAACAGTTACAATGTTAGATTAATAAACAGTTTTTGTCGCAAGGGTGTTATGCTTCTGAACTCCCTGCAGCATATCGTATTCGGATGTCACTGGTTAATCTGTTGCATACCTTACAGGATATAAAATTGTGCACGTTAGTTGTTGTTGTTGTTGTTGCTTGGGATTCACCTGTATATTTTTTTTTCTTACCCTTCCTAAGTTATCGCATGGAAAGTGTTCAGTGGTGTTTTGCACCCTGTTCGAAGAACCGATGTCTGATTCCTGTTAACACCTTATTGTTATATAGAATTGTATGTATAGAGAAAGTTAAATGTCAGTAAAAATAAATTATTTGGCTGAAAACATCTCGAATCGTTGATGGAAATGCAATTACTTCAATAGCATTGAAATGTTATGGAATATTAACAGCTCGGGTTGGCTATTCGGAAGTCTGGTTGATCGCCGACTGTGACCGAACTGTTGCATAATTTTCGGCTCCAATCGAGAACCAGTGATCCGCTCTCATTTGAGGGTGTTGTCTCCTCAGCATGGCGGCTTACTTAGACCTCCGCAGTCCCAACTGATATTGATTGGACGATGTGATCGAGTTGGCTTTTTGAAAGCACTGTGAAAAGTTTAGCAGCAGAATATTCTGATCGTCTAGTTTCTGGAAAAGTCCACTTGGTTGCTATTGTTTGGCTGTTCAGAATGCAATGTGACTGGAAATTCGTTGGCTGTTGACGCCGTTGTTTCTCTTTTCTCGCTCGAGCTTAACCTACGTGTACGTTTCCCTTCATGGATCCTTCTTTAGATTACCACACTTGGATACATTTCCGTTCTTTTTTTCTTTTTTTACATGAATAAAGATTCCCGCTGTCGTCCTGTTGAAATAGAATCTTTCCTCTTCACGAGCTGGTACTAGCGAGACTGTGTCATGGCTTCTGCTCGCCAGCTGATGCTCATGTAGCCTGCTCAATAATGTTTTTCCTGTTTAACAATCATATTGCTTGCCGCAAGTTAGTACACAAAACTTTGAATTTAAAATTTGTTCGATCAGATATATTTTGCCACGCACTGAGTTCTGATAGGTTCCTGCACAAAGTGGCAGTCGCTTTCTGAGCAACTGTCGTGTTGCTCAATTAATCTTGCTGTCATTTCTGAGACGTTCTATATGTACGGCAAAACAATTTCTTTGTTCGTGGTTGGTCTAATTTTTATATTTCCTTTTTTTTTTCACCTTGAGGCACATTCGGTTGAAGCCTCTTGGATTTCAATTCTGGTTGAAAAAGTCTTGAAACGGCACATTTCTTCTTCCAATTTTGTGTTTGTTATTTTGCAATGCGTATTACTCCGCTTGTATAAGAGGTTGTGCATTTCACGGTTCCGCCAGATTTTAAATCACCCTCTGATATGCTGATTTATCGAAACCTCTGATCCGGCCTACGGCAATGGTGTCATCAGCTTGAAAGTGATAGGTAAATTGGATAGGGTCTTTCATGATCACCAGACCAAACCCCGTAAGTTCCACCCGAAAGAATTCAAGAAGCAAAATATTTATTGTCAACTGTTATTATTGTAAGCTGGTGATATATATATGAAGGGAGCTGAGAAAAAGGACCGCAAAGGTAGTAATCTCCGGATTACTGCCTGAGCCACGCGACAGTGAGAGTAGGAATGCGATGAGGTGGAGGATAAATGCGTGGCTGAGGGATTGGAGCAGGGGGCAGGGATTCAATTTTTTGGATCATTGGGACCTCTTTTGGCGCAGGCATGACCTGTACAAAAAGGACGGGTTACACTTGAATCCAAGGGGGAACAATATCCTGGCAGGGAGATTAGCGGGGGTGACTGAGGTGACTTTAATCTAGAATGGTTGGGGGGGTGGGAATCAAATGAAAGAGGCTAAGCGTGAGGAGGTTAGTTCACAACACGGAATGGGAACCAGTGCAGAGAGACAGAGGGGTGTAAAGTGAGGGTACAAGCAAAAAGTACTAAGGAGAAAAGTAAAAGTGGCAGGCCGACAAATCCAGGGCAAGCATTAAAAAGGGCCACTTTTCAACATAATTGTATAAGGGCTAAGAGAGTTGTAAAAGAGCGCCTGGATGCTTTGTGTGTCAATGCAAGGAGCATTCGTAATAAGGTGGATGAATTGAAAGTGCAGATTGTTATTAATGATTGTGATATAGTTGGGATCACAGAGACATGGCTCCAGGGTGACCAGGGATGGGAGCTCAACGTTCAGGGATATACAATGTTCAGGAGGGATATACATGAAGGAAGGGGAGGTGGGGTGGCGTTGCTGGTTAAAAACGAGATTAGCGCAATAGAAAGGAAGGACATAAGCCGGGAAGATGTGGAATCGATTTGGGTAGAGCTGCGTAACACTAAGGGGCAGAAGACGCTGGTGGGAGTTGTGTACAGGCCACCTAACAGTAGTAGTGAGGTCGGAGATGGTATTAAACAGGAAATTAGAAATGTGTGCAATAAAGGAACAGCAGTTATAATGGGTGACTTCAATCTACATGTAGATTGGGTGAACGAAATTGGTAAAGGTGCTGAGGAACAGGATTTCATGGAATGTATGCGGGATGGTTTTTTGAACCAACATGTCGAGGAACCAACTAGAGAGCAGGCTGTTCTGGACTGGGCTTTGAGCAATGAGGAAGGGTTAATTAGCGATCTTGTCGTGAGAGGCCCCTTGGGTAAGAGTGACCATAATATGGTGGAATTCTTCATTAAGATGGAGAGTGACATAGTTAATCCAGATGCAGAGGTTCTGAACTTAAAGAGGGGTAACTTTGAAGGAACGAGACGTGGATTAGCTAAGATAGACTGGTAAATGACACTTAAAGGATTGACGGTGGATATGTAATGTCAAGCATTTAAAGGTTGCATGGATGAACTACAGCAATTGTTCATCCCAGTTTGGCAAACGAATAAATCAAGGAAGGTAGTGCACCCGTGGCTGACAAGAGAAATTAGGGATAGTATCAATTCCAAAGAAGAACCATACAAATTAGCCAGAGAAAGTGGCTCACCTGAGGACTGGGAGAAATTCAGAGTTCAGCAGAGGAGGACAAAGGGCTTAATTAGGAAGGGAAAGAAAAATATGAGAGAAATCTGGCAGGGAACATAAAAACGGACTGTAAAAGCTTGTATAGATATGTAAAAAGGAAAAGACTGGTAAAGACAAATGTAGGTCCCCTGCAGACAGAAACAGGTGAATTGATTATGGGGGGCAAGGACATGGCAGACCAATTGAATAATTACTTTGGTTCTGTCTTCACAAAGGAGGACATAAATAATCTTCCAGAAATAGTAGGGGACAGAGGGTCCAGTGAGATGGAGGAACTGAGCGAAATACATGTTAGTAGGGAAGTGGTGTTAGGTAAATTGAAGTTATTGAAGGCAGATAAATCCCCAGGGCCAGATGGTCTGCATCCTTGAGTGCTTAAGGAAGTAGCCAAAGAAATAGTGGATGCATTAGTGATAATTTTCCAAAACTCGTTATATTCTGGACTAGTTCCTGAGGATTGGAGGGTGGCTAATGTAACCCCACTTTTTAAAAAAGGAGGGAGAGACATACGGGGGAGTAATAGACCGGTTAGCCTTACGTCGGTGGTGGGAAAACTGCTGGAGTCAGTTATCAAGGATGTGATAACAGCACATTTGGAAAGCGGTGAAATCATCGGACAAAGTCAGCATGGATTTGTGAAAGGAAAATCATGTCTGACGAATCTCATAGAATTTTTTGAGGATGTAACTAGTAGAGTGGACAGGGGAGAACCAGTGGATGTGGTATATTTGGATTTTCAAAAGGCTTTTGACAAGGTCCCACACGGGAGATTACTGTGCAAACTTAAAGCACACGGTATTGGGGGTAAGGTATTGTTGTGGGTGGAGAATTAGTTAGTAGACAGGAAGCAAAGAGTGGGAATAAACGGGACCTTTTCAGAATGGCAAGCGTAACTAGTGGGGTACCGCAAGGCTCAGTGCTGGGACCCCAGTTGTTTAGAATATATATTAATGACTTGGATGAGGGAATTGAATGCAGCATCTCCAAGTTTGCGGATGACACGAAGCTGGGTGGCAGTGTTAGCTGTGAGGAGGATGCTAACAGGATGCAGGGTGACTTGGATAGGTTGGGTGAGTGGGAAAATTCATGGCAGATGCAATTTAATGTGGATAAATGTGAAGTTATCCACTTTGGTGGCAAAAATAGGAAAACAGATTATTATCTGAATGGTGGCCGATTAGGAAAAGGGGGGGGGGGTGCAACGAGACCTGGGTGTCATTATACACCAGTCATTGAAAGTGGGCATGCAGGTACAGCAGGCGGTGAAAAAGGCGAATGGTATGCTGGCATTTATAGCGAGAGGATTCGAGTACAGGAGCAGGGAGGTACTACTGCAGTTGTACAAAGCCTTGGTGAGACCACACCTGGAGTATTGTGTGCAGTTTTGGTCCCCTAATCTGAGGAAAGACATCTTTGCCATAGAGAGTACAAAGAAGGTTCACCAGATTGATTCCTGGGATGGCAGGACTTCAATATGAAGAAAGACTGGATGAACTGGGCTTGTACTCGTTGGAATATAGAAGATTGAGGGGTGATCTGATTGAAACCTATAAAATCCTAAAGTGATTGGACAGGCTAGATGCAGGAAGATTGTTCCCGATGTTGGGGAAGTCCAGAACGAGGGGCCACAGTTTGAGGATAGTGGGGAAGCCTTTTAGGAACGAGATCAGGAAAAACTTCTTCACACAGAGAGTGGTGAATCTGTGGAATTCTCTGCCACAGCAAACAGTTGAGGCCAGTTTATTGGCTATATTTAAGAGGGAGTTAGATATGGCCCTTGTGGCTACGGGGGCCAGGGGGTATGGAGGGAAGGCTGGGGTGGGGTTCTGAGTTGGATGATCAGCCATGATCATAATAAATGGCGGCGCAGGCTCGAAGGGCCGAATGGCCTACTCCTGCACCTATTTTCTATTTCTATGTTTCTATGTTCTTTGATAATAATTTTCCGACGAACTTTCGGCTTTCGTAATAAATTCAGTAATTCCAAAACAACCCGACCGAAATACATATAACTGTCACACGAAAAGCGTGGTGACGACTGGAGAGTCAGTGACAGCCCGGAGAACGGCAACCAGGGCAGAACGGGCTGGAAACCCAATCTGCGACCTCTGAGAGGAGGACCCCCACAAAAGCCACAAAGAATCTAAGGAAAATATATCCTCAGTGGTGCCCGAGATTGGGGGGGAGGATGTGCACCCCAGTCGAATGGACACAACGACATCAAACCCAGGAATGAACAAACGACGATGAGGAAGCAGTGTGCATGTCGCAAAATCTGCAAGAATGATCGCTGCTTGAAGATCCACCAAGCGAGGATGAAGTGTTTGACGAGAGCAGGAGCAGCACCACGCGCAGGTGTCCAGCCTGGTGAGATGAAGGAGAGGCCAGGTCCGGAATCACGCCATAGTGCCGGGAACCTCCAAGCATTGCAAACTAATCCCGCGAACATGAAGTCTACAGGAGGCGGATCAAATGGCCTGCAGCTAACATGACTTCACTATGGAAGCAGTTTGATGACGATGTTAACCAAATTCTGGAGACAGCGGCGAAGGGAGGTGTTGATAGGAAGCTGCAAGACATGGCAACAATTATTGTTAGTATCGCAGCTGAACGGTTCGGAGAAGAGGAGAAGGAAGGCTCCAAAACATCTTACTCGAAGAACCAAAGAGCATTGAGTATCCACAACATCAGGCAGGAGATGAAACCGCTGAAGTCCCAATACAAGGAAGTAGGAGAACAAGAGCGCATTGGCTTGGCCCAGTTGATGTGCGTACTACGAAAGAAGATAAGGGTTCTCCGCAGGGCAGAGTGGCATCGGCAGCGGCGTCGTGAAATTGCTCGAAAACGTGCTGCCTTTATCGCCAATCCCTTCAAGTTCACCAAGGAGTTGCTGGGGGAGAAATGCAGTGGAAAACTGGCCTGTCGCAGGAAGACATAGACCAACATCTGAAGATATATAATGATCCTGAAAGAGAGCAGGAGTTGGGAGAGTGCGACATCCTTTCTTTCTTTTTCAATCTTTTTATTAATTTCAAAATATAGAAACAAAACATAGCAATAATACAAATAGTAGGAGATATATTGTTACACTTAAGAAAAGTAATTGTAAAATCAAATAGTGTAAATTAACAAAGCTCCCAATCATGTGGAACTAACAACAGATAATACAAAACAATAAAAAATACTGGAAAAAAAATCATGAAAAAGAAAACAAAACAAAACAAAAAAAACAAACCCCATTCTAAATAGAAAAAAAAACAAAATTAATCAACTAAACTAAAAGACTTGGGGAAAACTAACAACTTAAAAATAGACAAGAAGAAAACCTTAGTGTCGACGACTCCATTCCTCTCCAACAACAGTACAGAGAGATAAAACAAGTTTGGAAATGATCAAATTACATCAAATGAAAGTGCTGAATAAATGGTCTCCAAGTTTTTTCAAACTTAAAGGAAGGGTCATAAACTGTACTTCTAATTTTCTCCAAATTCAAACACACCATAGTTTGTGAAAACCAATGAAATACATTAGGAGGGTTAACCTCTTTCCAATTCAAAAAAAATGGACCTTCTAGCCATTAAAATAACAAATGCAATCATCCTTCGTGATGAAGAGGTTGAATTATTTAAGTCTATCATTGGTAGTCCAAAGATAGCAGTAATTAGATGAGGTTGTAAGTCTATATTTAGGACCGTTGAAATAGTATCAAAAATATCTTTCCAATATTTCTCCAACAAGGGACATGACCAAAACATGTGGGTTAAAGAGTGCGGCATCCTATTCGACCCACCTGAACCAGATGTTCAGTTCAATATGTCAGAGCTGCAACTAAAGGAAGTCAGAGAGGTCGTCCGCAAAGCAAGGGCAAGATCAGCTCCAGGACCAAGCAACAGCTCGTACAAAGTGTACAAGAAGTGCCCCAAACTGCTGCTGCGTCTGTGGAAGATCCTGAGAATCTTCTGGAGAAGGTGAAAGATCCTCGAACAGTGGAGAGTGTCTGAAGGGGTGTGGATCCCGAAGGAGGAAAATGCCACCCAGATAGGTCAGTTTCGCATCATCTCCCTGCTGTGTGTCGAGGCGAAGGTCTTCTTCAGTGCAGTTTCCAACCGGTTGTGCACCTACCTAGCAAATATCACCTATATTGATATATCAGTACAGATGGGTCGCTTTTCAGGGATGCAGGGCTGTCTGGGCACATCGGGGTGGTGACACAGCTCATGAGGGAGGCCAGAGAGAACAAGGGCAACCTGTCAGTGTTGTGGCTCGACCTGGCAAATGCATATGGCTCCGTTCCGTACAAGATGGTGCAGCTCACTCTGACCAGATATCACGTCCCCAGCAGTATCAGAGACCTTATCCCTGATTATTACAGCAACTTCAGGATGAGGGTCTCTTCAGGAGCAATTACATCAACCTGGCGCAAGGTGGAGGTCGGCATCATCACAGGGTGCACTATCTCAGTGACACTGTTCTCCCTAGCCATGAACATGCTCACGAAGTCTGCTGAACCAGAGTCCAGACGGCCTAGAATGAATTCCGCTCAACCGCAACCACCTATCAGGGCATTCATGGATGACCTCACAGTCACCACAGAATCAGTCCAGGCTGCCGGAGGATTCTGCAAGGGCTCGAAAAGCTGGTGGAGTGTGCCCAGATGCGTTTCAAACCTGCCAAATCAAGATTGATTGTGTTGAGGAAAGGGAAGATGGAGAAAAAGTTCCGGTTCAACATTGCAGGCACAGCCATCCCAACCATCACAGAAAAGCCAGTCAAGAGCTTAGGCAAAGTTTTTGACAGCTCTTTAAAGGACACAACATCCATTCAGGCAACCTGCACCGAGTTGGATGGCTGGCTGAAATATGTGGACAAGGCTGGCCTAGCTGGGAAGTTTAAAGCCTGGGTGTATCAGCATGGCATTCTTCCCAGAATCCTGTGGGTCCTACTCATCTCTGCAGTTCCGATCTCTACAGTCGAAATATTAGAGAGGAGGGTTAGCAAACACCTCAGGGGATGGCTGGGGCTGCCAAAGAGCCTGAGCAGCATCGCACTCTATGGACACCACAACAAACTGCAAGCGCCCTTCAAATCCTTGGAGGAAGAATTCAAGGTAACAAGAGCCAGAGAAGTGCTACAGTATAGGGACTCAAGTGACCCGAAGGTGGCTAGAGCAGGGATCCAAGTAATTACTGGCAGGAAGTGGAGGGCACAGGAAGCTGTTCAGGAGGTAGAGACGAGACTGCGTCAGAGGAGGCTAGTGGGAGTGGTCACACAAGGCCGAGCTGGGCTAGGATCCTTGCAACTCCACAAATAGACACCACAGGGAAGGAAAAGCGTCGTCTAGTTCAGGAGGAGGTGGGAGCAATAGTGGAGGAGATGTGAGCCTGAAAGACAGTGGGAATGAAACAACAGGGAGCTTGGATAAGATGGGTAAATGAGGTTGAGAGGAAAGTGACCTGGGCTGATCTTTGGAAAGCCGAACCACACCGCATCCAATTTCTCATCCAGGCAGTGTACGATGTGCTTCCAAGCCCATCAAACCTGCACACAATGGCAAGGCAGAGTCATCTGCGAGCCCACTGTGCTCCAAACGAGGAACCCTGGAGCACATCTTCAGCGGCTGTGCAGGCACTTGATGAGGGACGGTACAGGTGGAGCCATGATCAGGTCCTGGAGACCATCGCTGAAGCTGTCAGCACATGAGCTGAGTGGGCGAAGCGGTCCCGACCCTCTAAGCAGACCATTGGCTTTGTCAGAGCTGGGGAGCAGCCAATACCTGCCAAAAGAACATCTGCAGGCATTCTGGCCTCTGCAAGGGACTGGCAGCTGTTGGTGGGCCTCGAATAGCAGCTGAAGTTCAGCAACCATATCGCAGCCACCACCCTGCGACCAGACATTGTCCTAGTGTCTGAGTCTACTAAGCAAGTGGTGCTGCTGGAGCTGACAGTCCCATGGGAAGGTAGCTTGGAGGAGGCCTTTGAAAGGAAGCTCTCCAAGTACGCAGGACTGGTCAGCAACTGACAGCAGGCTGGATGGAGAGCGAGAGGTCTCCCAGTGCAGGTTGGTTCTAGGAGATTCATAGCCCGTTCTTCAGTTACAGCCTTCAGCATTTTGGGCATCAGGGGAGAGAGGAAGAGGAGAGTAATCCGCAGTACCACCGATGCGGCAGAGAGGGCCTCAAGATGGCTGTGGCTCAAAAGAGGGGAGCCATGGAGTCATAAGTAGGTAGCCATCTGGACGCAATCTGGGGTCTGATCAGCCCCGGCTGGGTCACCTGGAGGAGGTTGTATGATGTTGAAAGACCCGAAACACCCGATGATTCCAGGAACATCACTGAAGATGTGTCCAGAAGCATCAAAAGACTTATGTACACAACATAGTTATTTTGCCATCCAAGAAGTATTTGCTTCCGTCCCACACTCACGTGCAACCTGAGCTGTTAATAAATATAAACTGCACCCATCAATTTCCAGTTTTCTGCAAAATCTGATGCATTTTTGTATACTTTAACCACCGTATATATTAACAATCAACAAAAAAAAATACACATATCAAAATAAACCAAGCCTTTATGTGTCGTCTCTCAAAGCCAGCTATCGTATAGTCCCACTTTAAAACAGTCGCTAAATCACAAGATCGGAAGAAAATAGGCACAACTAAGCGAAATATACCTGAACTCAATACAGTACAAGTTTAATTGCGAAAGAACCTTGCATAAATTCCCAGAAATATAGTCAAGCGAGACGATACAGTGTTCCTCCGTGGCCACGGTGCAATGTGGAGCACCAAGCGTTACACAGCACACAGTAGACGTGCAAGATAACAAGAATATTCCAATATTAATAAGATACAACTACGAAAAGAAAATGTTCAGTACTCCGCCAAGAGTGCCGCGCAATTTGGACGTCTACTACGCCAACAGAGCTTACCTTCTGACGGGCAAACTATGCTGGACGGCACCGTCTGCAGCTTGGATGACGCGTCACAACACACCCAGTGAAGCTGCCAGTTCTAAAGCCTCTCCGCTAGCAGCTGTAATCAGACGACATCGCAGCCTGTGGTGCGGTAAATAAAAAAAAAACAACGACAACACACACACACACATATACATATATATATAAGTTAGCAGAAACGTGCAACTATGCAGGGAACAGAACGGTGATCAGATCCTTCATTTTCTTTACCAACGGGCAACTCGATGATGGGGAAGAACAACAGAACATTAAGCTATTAGTGCCATAACGTGGGGTGGTTGGGAACGGATTCAAGTGCAAGACCAAAACAGTCAAGTGCTAGACATAGGAGTAGGATACAGGGCGATGGCAAGGACATGGACAAGAAAACCAGGAACCTGGAACAGGACTGAACAAGAGAACTGGGAGCCGGGGCTTGGATTCCGAGCCAGAGGCTGGACAAGGACCCAGTACCTGGGTCTTGCCTCTGGCTCAGACCCAAGAACTAGGCAAGGACAAGGGTTGGCAGGCAGGCAGGACGAGGCAGAAATCTACAGGCTTGAAGCTTGAGGCTAGAGACCAGAGACCTGGCTTGGCTTGGCAAGAGGCTAGACTATAGAAACTTGGCTTGGCAAGAGGCTAGAGGCTAGAGGCTGGAGTATTCAGGTTCGGGGCTAGGCAGGAGGCTGGAGTCCTCAGGCTCGGGTGTACACAAGAGGTTGGAGTCTTCAATCTAGAGGCTAGGCAAGAGACGAGGCGAGGCTGAAGGCTGGAGGCTTGAGACTTGAGACTTGAGGCGAGGCTGGAGGCTGGAGGCTGTAGGTTGGAGAATGGAGACTGGGGACTGGAGAGTGGAGGATAGAGGCTGGAGGCTGGAGACGAGGCGAGGTGAGGTTGGAGACTGGAGACAGGAGACTTGAGGCAAAACGAGGTTGGGTACTTGAGACTTGAGGCGAGGCGATGCTGGAGACTGGAGACTTGAGGCGAGGTGAGGCTGGATGCTGGGGACTTGAGGCTAGGCGATGCTGAATGCTGGAGAATTGAGGCGACGCGAGGCGAGGCTGGAGGCTGGAGGCTGGAGACTTGAGACTTGAGGCGAGGCCTGGCAGGAGGCAGGAGACTTGAGACTTGAGGTGAAGCTTTGCAGGAGGCAGGAGACTTGAAACTTGAAGCAAGGATTGGCTCCTTCTGGGCAGGGCGCTGATCAACTGGGCGGGGCGCGGATCACCTGGGCAGGGCGCGGTACTCCTGGGCAGCGCGCGGATCACCACCCGACAGAGACAAGGGACAGGAATGGAAAGAACCAACCCCAGGTAACGGCAAGACGGCTTGGCTTACCTGGGCGGAGGCAAGGGACAGGAAGAGAGCTAGGTACAGGGTGGCTCCAGGACCAGTCAGCAAGACAAGGCAAGGCAAGAACTTCAGGCGAGGTGAGAGTTACCGGCAAGACAAGGCAGAGCTTCAGGTGAGGAAACAGAAAGTAGAGGAAGGAATCCAAGGAGTAAGGACAAGAACTATCCAGCAACCATGCCCTGGTCTCTGGAGGTATTTATCCAGCCAGCCCCAACTAGCATCAGCTGACTCAGTTAGAGCTCAATCAGACAGAAACAGGGTAGATAGGAAAACCTGTAGCAAGGGTCCATGGACCGGACCGTGAACCGGAATATGGACTTGACGGACCCGATTATGACATTTAGAGCCCAGCAGAGTCCACCACTTCATGAAAATACGTATAAAAGACAAATAATGTACACATGTTCCCTTTGGAAAACATTTGCTTTAAGAGTAGAATTGTCCCCACCATCCTAAAGACGTAAGCCTGAATTTTGGAGGAGAAAATCGGAAAACATTAATCATAAAAGGATTTGCAATAGAGCTATCGAAATGGAAGACCAAAATACAATCGATGGATCAATATAGAAATATGAAAGTAAAGGGGTATCCATAAGAAAAGCAAATATATCAGAATGCGATGATTCGAAAATGTCTACAGAAAGTATTTTAACCACAGACAATCTGCACAATAGTCCTCAGTATTAGAAATAAATCAATGTCAACAAACACGTTCCATATCTCAATATTAACCTTTTACATAGCATAATATTTTGACGTGAACCAATCTGGCAAATTCTAGTCAACACTATGTACATGAAGGCAATTACATTTACAGTGCGCAGAGCAGAAGGGGACGAGGATCAAGGGACTAAAAAAAAAGTCAGATAAATTTTCTTCTCATATATTTCCATCAACAAAATCTTGATACAGCGTCACACATCGAAATTGCTGGTGAACGCAGCAGTTCAGGCAGCATCTCTAGGAAGAGGTAGAGTCGACCTTTCAGGCTGAGACCCCTCGTCAGGACTAACTGAAGGAAGAGCTAGTAGGAGATTTGAAAGTAAGAGGCGGAGGGGGAGATCCAAAGTGATCGGAGAAACCAGGAGGGGGAGGCATGGAGCCAAAAGCTGAACAGTTGATTGGCAAAAGGGATATGAGAGTATCATGGGACAGGAGTCATGGGACACGAATTTGGCGGACAAACTGAAAAGTATTTTGCGCCAGTCTCCTTTGTGGAATAGAGTATGGTGGAATTTCCATGGGGGCACATTTCATGAAGTGTAGGAAGTTACCAGAAACAGAAATAAGGTTATTTTGAAACTGAAAGCGCTCAACGTAGCCAGGTTATCTTAACGAGATGGCGTACAGCCCAGAGCTCTGAAGGATTTCGCTAAGGACTTCGTGGACTTATTAGCGTTGGTCTTTCAAGAATCACTCGATTTTGTCCAGGTTGCTGAAGACTCGAAACAAGCAAATGTACCCCACTATTCAAGAAGGCGAATGGTATGCTGGCATTCATAGAAAGAGGATTCGAGTACAGGAGCCTGGTGGTTCTACTGCAGTTCTACAAGGCCTTGGTGAGACCACATCTCGAGTATTGTGTGCAGTTTTGGTCCTCTAATCTGAGGAAAAAAACATTCTTGCCATAGAGGGAGTACAAAGAAGGATCACCAGATTAATTCCTGGAATGCGAAGACGTTCATAGGATGAAAGACTGAATTGACTAGGCTTATACTCGATGGAATTTAGAAGATTAAGGAGGGATCTGATTGAAACGTATAACGTTCTAAAGGCATTAGACAGGCTAGATGCAGCAAGATTGTTCCCGATTTGAGGACGTCCAGAACGAGGGAACGAGAGATGCAAAGGAAAGAAAACTATGAACAGTGAAGCTCACTCTAGTGCCTGGGAAGATTTTAGTGGCTATTACCAAGTATGATGTCTCAGAATTCTTGAAACAACACAATAAAATCAATGGTATTCATCGTGGTTTTCTGAACGGAAAATCTCGCCTGACACATCTGCTGAAATTATTTGAAAACATGAAAATAGAATAGACAAAGAATAATTGTGTACTCCGATTTAGAGAAGGCGATGGAAAAGGTGCCGCTCATGAGGCTACTTACAAGGAACGAGCATATAGTGTTATCGGAAAGTTTCCAGCATGGATAAAACAGTGGCCTATTGGAAGGAGACAATGCGTGAGAATATGGGAGCCATGCCCGTAGTGGTCAAAAGTGATTTATTTTCCTGTCAATTCATTTTTCGTTATATGTCAGGGCCATTATTATGAAGGAGAGCAATAGGTAGTGATATAGTTTTATGGATTCATTTCCATTCATAAATCTGACGGCAGGAGTGAATGACGTGTTATTAACCGTTCAGTGTTTGCCTTCAAGCAACTTTACCACCTACCTGATGGCAATAATTTCAAGAAAGAATGCTCTGTGCGAAGCCGATACTCAATGATGGGAGCTGCCTTTTTGAGGCATCAGTCCCGAATATGTCCTGGCTAACATACAGGCCAGTGCTCGCGTTGGAACTGAATGGCCTTGCAAGTGTCTGCAGATTATTTCGATCATTTGCAGTGCCCTTTCCGTCATAACTGATGTTGATATATTCAGCTCGAATGTGTCCCCGATACATCTGTAGAAATTAGCGAGTATCTTTGAAAGCATACACAATCTCATCGAACTGCATCGAACACTTGGGTCAGGATAGATCCTTAGAGATAATGATAGAGGGAAGCTTGAGATTACTCCACATTTCCCAGTTCTGATCCGTAAATGATGATGGTTTTGTGCTTACTCGTCTTGCACATTCCGAAGTCCACGTTCAATTCTTTGATTTTACTGAAGATGTGTACAATGTTGTTGGTGCAACACCACTCAACGAGCTGATCTGGTGGTTGAGCCCACTGGGGGATGAGTTATTATGGATTTTCTTTTGTGCAACTAGCCAGACTTGCTCAGACAGATCGCGGTAATGGATCCTTTTGGGAAAAGTCATCATAATATGAGCTAATTCACCTGAATGCCTGAGACAGCGAAACAGAAGACATAAGTATCAGTATTACGGTTGTGTAAAGTGAGTTACAGAGCGATGAGAGATGGTAAAGGCTGAATTTCAAAATAAACCGACGAAAATACATTGCTGAATTTAAACTATGATTCTCAAGATATAAGAGTCTTGAACGAAAGGCGAGAATGGATTCCGGGCCGATGGAAAACTATGGTAGAGATGTTGTAATGGGTTACAGTGAAATTGCAAAAGGAACTGAATAGGTATTTTGCAACAGTCTTTACCATCGAAGGTACGAACAGTATGTTGGAATTTTTTTGCTGTCAGTGGTCATGAGTTGTGTGAACCTATCATTACTTGAGAGAAGGTATTTGGGATACTAAAAACGACTAAAGGTAGAATTCACCTTGACGAGATGCTGTACACACAAGTGCCCTGAAAAGAGATGTCGTAAGATATTGTTTTGGAATTAGCAATGATATTTCAAGAATTATTGTGCTCTGGAAGGTTCTGGAAGACAGTGATACAGAAAATATCGCTGCACTCTTCAAGAATGGAAAAAAAGGCAGAAGACAGGAAACAATAGGACAATTTATTTGATCTCAGCTCTGGAATCAAGAATCACTGGGCTCTGGAAAGTTCTGGAAGACGGTGATATGGCAAATGCCATCGCATTCTTCAAGAATACAGAGAGGAAAATGAAAGGAAACAGTAGGACAGTTTATTTTATCTCAGCTCAGACCCTTTTGTCGAAGTTGTTGCAGAAGATAATTAAGGTAGTGAGCTCAGGAATTTTACAGGACCTTGATTAAGTAGGCCGTAGTCATTTTGCCTGACAAATATGGCTTTACAAGCTAGGAGCGCAAGGTATTTCAGGGAATATTCTGCAATGCATAAACAGTGGGTGATAAGCAGAGGGCAAAGTGTCGGGACAAGTGGAGCCTTTTCAGGATGATGTCTGTCACTGAATGTGGTATTTCTCAGGGTCTGTGTTGGGACCGTTGTATGCCAATGAATTAACTACGACTTTGAGCGTTTTATCACAAAGATTGCAGACGATTAGCAGAAGTGTGGAGGGCAGTTATATTTGTGGAATTAAAGTGGCTACAGAAGGAATTGGACAGATTTGCAGAAATAGGAAAACTTGAAATTGAAACAAGTGTTGGAATGCGTATGGTAATGCAGGCTGGTAGTAGAAATGAAAGGATTGACTGTTCTAAAAATATAGGAAAATAGAAATCCTGAGCCACAAATGGATTTGACAGTTCATGCACAGTTTAGCTTCAGGTTAATTTCGAGGTTGAGTCTATGGTGCGGAAGGCAAATGCGATGTTGGCATTCATTTCAAGAGGACTAGAATATGAAGTCAAGTATCGAATCCCGAGGAACAATAGAACATCTGCAGATGCTAGAAACTCAAACAACGCACACAAAATGTTGGGCGAACTAGTCAGGCCAGGCAGCATCTTTGAGGGAAAAAAAAAACTGTTTTCGGCAGAACGAATGATCTCCGCCCGAAACGTCGAAAGTATTTTATTTTTCAAAGTTGATCCCTGGCCTGCCGAATTCTTCCAGAATTCTGAGGATTTATAAAACACTGGTGAGGCCTCAACTGAAAGACCGTGAGATGTTGTGGACCCGTCATCTTAAAGGTCCTGGCATGTGTTCAACACTATCCTGAAGAATGAGATGTGACATTGCAATTTATCGAACAGTAATGGAGTGAATATGGAGAGGGCGTATTCGATGGTAGGAAAGTATAAAATCGGAGGACAGAGCCTACGAATAGATTGAAGAAATGATGAGGTATCCCTTTATCCAGAGAGTGCTAAGTCTGATGAATTGTTTTCCACAGGCAACTGTGGAGGCCAGGTCTTCTTATGCATTGAAGACAGAGATTGATAGATTATTATTATTTTTTTTGGCGGGGAATGAAGGGATGCAGGGAAAAGGCAACAGATTAGGACTGAGAGGAAATATAGTTCAACAATGTTGAAATGGAAGGCCAGACTCTAAGAACAAAATTACCAAATTTTACTGATAAGCTTATTACATTTTTGTCGATATCTAGCTCCTTTCCGTCATCTGGTCAACTTGTGAATTTCTGCAAACAATAGTGTCATGGTCTGGTCCGTGAAGTCCGTATTCCGGTTCACGCTCCGGTCCATCGACCCTTGCTCCAGGTTTTCATGTCTACCCTGTGTATGTTCTTGTTCAGCTCTAATTGAGGCAACTGATGCTCGTTGGGGCTGGTTGCATAAATACCTTCAGAGACTAGGGCGTGGCTGCTGGATTGTTCTTGTCCTTACTCCTTGTATCCCTTCCTCTGACTTCTGTTTCCTGCCTGAAGCCTTGCATGTGACTCTCGCTCGCCTGGAGTTCTCGTTTCGCCTTGCAATGTCTGAAGCCCTCCCTTCCCGTGCCGGTAACTCTCGCCTCGCCTGAAGTTATGTCTTGCCTTGCATTGCCTGAAGCCTTGACATGTCTTGCTGTCTTGTCCTGGAGCCACCCGGTACCTAGCTCCCTTCCTGTCCCTTGCTTCCTTCGAGTAATCCAGACCGTCTTGCCGTTACTTGCGCTTGATTCTGTCCCTTCCTGTCCCTTGCTTCCTTCGAGTAATCCAGACCGTCTTGCCGTTACTTGCGCTTGATTCTGTCCCTTCCTGTCCCTTGTCTCCGTAGGGGAATCCAGGCCGTTTTGTCGTTACCTGAGGTTGGTCTGTCCCTTCCTGTCCCTTGCCTCCGTCGGGTAAGCCAGACCGTCTTGCCGTTACCGACGGCTGGTTCTGACCTTCCTGCCCCTTGCCTCCGTCGGGTGGAGATCCGCGCCCTGCCCAGGAGGACCGCGCCCTGCCCAGGAGGAGCCTGCCTAGCCTAAAGCCTGATGACCCCAGCTTCCTGTCTAGCCTTAAGCCTGAAGACTCCAGCCTCCTTCCTAACCTGAAGCCTGAAGACTTCAGCCTCCTGCCTCCTGCCAAGGATCGCCTCAAGTCTCTAGCATCAAGACTGAAGACGCCATCCTCCTACCTCCTGCCAAGCTTCGCCTATAGCCTCAAGCGTGAAGACTCCAGGCTCCTGCCGCCAGCCAAGCCTCGCCTCTAGCCTCAAGCCTGAAAACTCCAGCCTTGTCCTGCCTGCCTGCCAAGCCTCGTCCTTGCCAAGTTCTGGGGTCCGAGCCAGAGGCAGGACACAAGTACTGGGTCCTTGTCCAGTCTCTGACTCGGAGTCCAAGCCTGGGCTTCTAGCTGTCTTGTCCAGTACTGTTCCTGTTTCCCGGTTTTCGTGTCCATGTCCTTGCCCTCAGCCTGTATCCTTGTCCTGTCCCTAGTACTTCAGTGTCTGTGCCTTGCACTTGGGTACGTTCCGAGCCACCGCCTTATGACAAATATTTGAGTCGTCAAAATTTTTTTGATGGCATTTAAGGTGTTCCGAGTAAAACGGTTATTGGCGAGGGGGGCGGGGGTAGGGGTGCGGAAGAGAGGTAGAGCAGTGTGCTAAGCACACGTCCTTTAAATGCACCAGCGTCGCTTATAAACATGGTAAATTATTTACTTCCGATTGGCAAAGACTGTGGTCTTCCACTGTGGAGCACGGATTTTGTAGCTTTTTGGATAGACCTCCAGTACTGATTGTGCTTAAAGCAGAGCTATCGTGAATATACTGCAGGATAGCGTAAGTGTTTGTATGATCCAAGTGATCCAAGGCCGCATGTATAGCCAAGAGATGGTATCCGCGGTCGTCAAATTGTGGCGACAGACACACTACAGTTGATCCTGGTCCTCAGAACCAGAAGTCGAAAATGTTCTGCATGCTATGCATGTCATAGAACATAGAACATAGAATAGTACAGCATATTTCAGGCCCTTCGGCCCACAATGTTGTCCTGACCCTCAAACCCTGCCACCCATATAAACCCCACCTTAAGTTCCTCTATTTACCTGTCTAGTAGTCTCTTAAACTTCATTCGTGTATCTGCCTCTAACACTGACTCAGGCAGTGCATTCCACGCAGCAACCACTCTCTGAGTAAAAAAAAACTTCCTCTAATATCCCCCTTGAACTTCCCACCCCTTACCTTAAAGCCATGTCCTCTTGTATTGAGCAGTGGAGACCTGAGGAAAAGGCGCCGGCTATGCGCTCTATCTATTCATCTTATTATCTTGTACACCTCTATCATGTCTCCTCTCATCCTCCTTCTCTCGAAAGAGTAAAGCCGCAGCTCTGATCATAATGCATACTCACTAAACCAGTCAGCATCCTGGTAAATATCCTCTGTACCCTTTACAATGCTTCCAAATCCTTCCTATTGTGAGGCGACCAGAACTGGACAGAATACTTCAAGTGTGGCCTAACCAGAGTTTTATAGAACTGCATCATTACATCGCGACTATTAAACACTATTCCTCGACTTATGAAAGCTAACACCCCATAACCTTTCTTAACTACCCTATCTAACTGGGAGGCAAATTTCAGGGATCTGTGGACATGTACCCCGAGATCCCTCTGCTCCTCCACACTACTATCCTGCCATTTACTTTGTACTCTGCCTTGGAGTATGTCCTTCCAAAGTGTACCACCTCACACGTCATGTCGGGAGCGGCGAATTATTTATTTAATATCAGAGTTTATATTATAAGTGGCACAATCAGTAAACTCATCTATAGCTCATATTGCATTAAGAGAAGCTGTGCTTGTTGTCAATTGATGTGTTAATGGTGAAGGAGGGACATTATCTTAAACCTCGGAGAGCAAATAGGAAATTCCATTGCATATTTTTGCCCAAAGGACATATGCAGCAATGATTCCATTAAAAAAAAACATCTCTTTTTGGATGTGTATCATCGGATGAAGAATTATGTAGAGAAGAGCAGTTTAGAACCCTAGCAAATAGAAGATGATTTATATATTCTCTGCAGTTTTCACCCGGGATTGAGCCTAATATCAGTAAAGACAAATTGAAAATATCACCCATCTCTTCTGTGTTTCTGGTTCGCGAGATGTAAAGTAGAAAACCAGATCAGCATAAGTTCCCTACTTTATTAATGGAGAAAATAAATGTCATGCCACTTATGAGCGTTACGTGGCGCAATTGAGACTGTCAGCATCGACCGAAGCATTGCTTTATATACGATTTGTCTTTCTCGAAGTAAGCTATGGAACGCAGATATTAGTGATAATTTTTGAAGACCGACTAATATCTAAATGGCCTACAAACCGCACATTCGACGTCTCCCGCCTTGCTAAAAAAAAAATAAAATAAAAATGACACTGTGTTCTTTCATTTTCCTGGCTGTTTCTGTGCTGCAGGGATATCTGAAATTATTTTATTTTCACTAACACATGCTCCTTTCTGAACTTTACACAGTTTGATGAAACGCTTATCCACTCCATGTGCATTCCTCCCAGACAAATAACGAAACGAAACAGTCACATTTCATCCAGTCTTGCTGTCTCGCAATTCCTTCATCGAGAAAACTGCGTCTTTTTTTCCCTACCTCTTTTCGTCATTTTATGTGACTACTCTTTCTGCCATGCATGAGATGTTTCATCATCTGCGACCAACGATTCTAATTTCCTGGGGGTTCCCAATAACGATAGGAATTAGGACACCTCTCCTTCTAACTGCAATTACCAGATAGCCCGAGACGTCTACGATCTAACATTATGAAAATTCAATTCACAGATATCATGTAATTCACTCCATGTTTGTTTCTTTCTCTCTTTATCCGCAGAAGTGCTTCCATAAGTCTCTTACTTCAAGCACCTTCAGTCCCGTGTTTCCCAGTGTCCTACAATTCAAGACTTTAATAGATTTGCTTTTCCCTGATACCATGGAACAAATATATACCTTTTGCCAAATGCCGCCATCTGCTCAGACTCCACAACTTTCCTGGGCCCCTGCACTTTTTATTTAATACCGTATTCACGAACCTGCAATTATCTACTCTCAATACCTCCATGTATTCGCGTTATCACCAGCCTTCCGTTTATGATATGCTTCCACCTTTCAAACACCGTTCCACACCTGCATGCACCAAGAGCTTTCCAGTTCTTCATGACGTTTTGTTTAGTTTAGTTTTGTTTTGTTTTCTCTATACTCCCTCTATCTCTCGCTATTACGGCTTTCAAGTCTGGGATTTGATTAAAAAAAAAACAAATTATACCCGAAGCGTGAACGATCGTTTTGCCTTCAGAGACGCTGCTTGACCAGATGGTAATGATCCAGAAGATTTTCAGTGGGATTTTCATCATATCATATCCAGATATTGCAAGTGTGACATGACAGCAAAGGTTATTCAGAAGCCGGAGAGGCGTCTGCAGAAGTATAATCAACGTTAATACATCAGAATGATGTTTCGATCTAATCCCGAGTTTCAATTGATTTTCGGCAGGAACTTGATACAATCCATAATACAGAGAGGCAAAGCCTGCTTTGATATAAACGCCTGGTGACATTCCGATATATGACCAAGCGGTTGCATGTCTATTATTTAAAGACATGCAGGTTTATTTTGTGTTATGCTACGCAGGACCTGATGAAATATATATGAGGACTGATCTCAAATATAAGTGACGCAATGCACATGCCCAATGAAACATTACATGTAGATGAAGCTGTGCAATTCTAACATCCCCAAGAGCTTGAAAATTTGATATTGTAGGATTTATGCAGTAAAGAGGGGTGTGTGGAATAATGGTCACTGATATAAAGTGCCAACAATATACGGAGAACACAATGCACCCAAATACGGAGAGCCTTCAAGACAATGTACACATTGACAACCTGCTCTAAATATACATTGGTCAAGGCAGAGGCAGTGCAGAGTATCATCTATACATATACAGTATATGTGCCGAGATGGTCGCATTGTGACGAGGCATTGTGTGAAAAAAAAACAGAACAAAATGTCTGTCATAATATAAAGAGAAACGCTACAGAATACTAGCCCTGTAATACAAAGAAGCACAAGATCTTGTGAGATATAATGAAAAATATAGTTGACTGAGTTGAAGACATATTTGCGATACTGTCTCTCCAGAACCTATGTAATGCCAGTGTATTTGCTCAGAGTACCATGATATCCCTTTACATAGAGATGTGCAATGTATATTCAGATATACTACACATTCCGTTCTAAACACCTATCTGGCATACTTCGATCAGGATCACAACGCGCCCGGAAGACTCACACTTATCCCTGGATAGTATTTCAGAAAGTGTCAAAATGTGCAACATCGACACAGTACAATAGTTACAATGCCATACGGAGGTAAGTAGAATACAATATGAACAGAGTCGTTATGTAATTCATATAGAGCAGAATATAGCTGGGACAAGTGAATGCACTTTAAAGTGAAATTTGAATCTGTATGGTAACGGATCATCAGTCATTTAACCAAGGGCAACGGTCCGCATAATATGCAACGTTTCAAGTGAAGATGAGATGCAAACTTATACAGGACTAGTAAAATAGAGTTAACGGATATTATTATTATTATTATTATTATTATTATTCGCAGGGATGGCCATTAAGAAACAGATTTTTTAAAAAAAGTACAGCATAGCATTTATTGCAGCAGGGCCGGCGGTAATATAGGAACCTACAGACTCTTGTGTGCTATGAACACAGAGTGAACGTATATCTTGATACTTGCAGGCACATTAAGCATTTTGCCATAAACAGGCACATGACTGTGTGAGTGTATACTGGCCTAATCCGGTACATACAAATAAAAGGCAAACATGATAAAATATTTTGTGGTCATCGGACCTCAAAATGTATCAGAAATTGATTCCTTAGATGGCACACAGCAGAACATAGAGCATGGAAATGTACAGAACATGAATAGGATATTCTGCCCACGAAGTTCTGAAAAAAAAATCATTAAGGTTATGATGTGTATAGGTTTTGTCACACGTGGTTCCTATCAACTTTATGCGCAGCGAATTCATGTGACCACCAATGTTATATACATTTCTGAGTCATTGCCGTAATAGTAAAAAACAAAAAGTAACGACCCAGTGCAGTAATGTTAGTATCTGGCCGCTCATAATGCAAGGAGCCATCATCTCCCCGTGGGAGTATAATTTTTTTTTTTTTATATGCTATTCAGCGATGTGCATCTTATCTCCTACCCGTGGTTCTGTCAGCCTCATCTGTTACATTCTCTGACAACATATACAGTGGCATGCAGAACTTTGGCCACATCTGGTAAAAAGTTCTGTCATTGGGAATAGCTAAGCGAGTAAAAGATGAACAGATTTCTAAAAGGCATAAAGTTAAAGATCACACATTTCTGTAATATCTTAAGCAGGAAAACGTTTTTTCCCATCTTTTGCAGTTTCAAAATAACAAAAAAGGGACGAGTACGAAGCTAAAGTTTGGAGATCATGCATTCATCAGTTCTTAGTAACACCCCCTTTGGAAAGCGTCACAGCCTGTAAACGCTTTCTGTAGCCAGCTAAGAGACTTTCAATTCTTATTTGCGGATTTTGGCCCCTTTGTCCTTGCAAGAGGCACGCACTGCTCTTTTGAGGTCTACCCACAGATTATCGATGATGTCAGACGCCAGGGGACTGTGAGGTTCATGGCAAAATCTTCAGCTTGCGCCTCTTTAGGTAATCCATTATGGATTTTGAGGTGTGTTTAAGATCATTATCCTGTTATCTTAGCCATCCTCTTTTCTTCCCCGGCTTTTTTACAGACGCGGTGATACATTCTATCAACATTTTCTGGTATTTAATTAAATTCATTGTTCCCTCTACCTGTACATGTTCCCTGTGCTACAGGCTGCAACAGAAGGCCAAAGCATGATCATCCACCCCCGTGCTAAACAGTTGGAGAGGGGTTCTCCAAGCATAGCTTTGTTCATTGCGGCAAAAAAGTTCTATTTTAACTTCATCAGTCAAAGGACTTGCTTTCCCTTTCGTAAACCCTTCTTTTCCACTTGACTAGATTTACAATGGCATTTGTACACCACGGTTCCTGCACCCTACCACCCTTTCCCTGTCTCATTCGAACGTACCTGTGGAGAAACCCACGCAGATACCCCCTGAGCATGTGCCACATTTTTTTTCCTTCCGTTTCCCTGAGAACATTTGTTTCCAATTTCCTCTTCCAAGTTCCTGTCTGATATCCTCATATTTCCATTTACACCAAGTAAGCGCTTTCCTAACTTGTCTGCCCCTATCCCTCTCCAATGCTATGGTAAAGCAGATAGAATTCTGAACACTATCTCTAAATAATCTTCCACTGAGAGATCTGAGATCTGACCAGGTAAATTTCCCAAAACCAGATCAAATACAGGCCATTTGGAATGTAGGCCTATCCACATATCGTGTCAAAAAAAAACTTCCTGAACACACCTAACAAACCGACTTCATCTAAACTCCTCGCTTGAGCGGGACGCTAGCCGATATTTAGCAAATTAAAATCTGCTACCACAGTGACCCTGTTATAATCACACCGTTCCAGAATCTGTATCCCTATATGCTCCTCAATGTGCCTGTTACGATTGGCTGATCTATAAATAACACCCAGTTAAGTTATTGACCCCTTCCTCGCCCTAACTTCCAACGATAGAGAATCAGTAGATAATCCATTCATAGTCAACAGTGCCACGCCCCCACCTTGTTTCCCCCCTCCTCGTCCTTCCTAAAACATCTAAATCATGGTACTCTAAAAACCATTCCTGTTCTTGAGCCAACTAAGTCTCTGTAATGGCAAAAACATCGTATCTCCAAGTACTGATCCACGCTCAATGCTCAAACAATTTGTTCATTATATTCCTTGCATTAAAATAGACACATCTCAAATTAAACTATCGGTATGAGCACTATCCCTTCTCGATTTCCTGCCTATCCTCGCTCTCGCATTGTCTCAAAGCTTTCTCTATTTGTGAGCCAACCACCTTTTCCTCCGTTACTCCGTTCGCTTCCCATCCCCATGCAATTCTAGTTAAACTCTCCCCAATGGTCTTTGCAAATTTCCCCACCAGGATATTTGTCCCCTTGGGATTGAAGCACAATCCGACCATTTTGTACATGGCACACCTGCCCCGGAAGAGGCCCCGATGATTCATAAATCGGAATCCCTGCACTCTGCTGCAAACCCTAAGCAACGCATTAATCCTCCACCTCATTCTATTGTTATGCTCACTGATATGAGCAGCAGAGAGTAATCCCAAGATTACTATTTTTGAGGTCCTGCTTCTCAACTTCGTCCCTAACTCCCTGTCGTCCGCTTTCTGGTTCTCCTCCAGTGTTGCTACCTATGTCTTTGGTACCAAAATGTACCACTGCCTCTGGCTGTTCTCCTTCCCACTTCAGGATATTGTGGACGCGATGAGAAACATCTCGGATCCTGACACCTGGCGGAAATCTACCATCCGTGTTTCTTTCCTGCGCCACAGAATCGCCTGTCTGACCCCATAGCTACTTTACTTTATTTTACTTCACTTTACTTTTTTGTTGCTAAACAATTGATACCAGACCATAAAATCACCACAACATTATTTGATGATGCGTTTCGCGCTCCCTGAAGTTCAAAACGAGAGTAAGTAGTAAACGTGTAAATTATAAATCATAAATAGAAAATAGAAAAAGGAGGGAGGCGTTAGTGCAAAAAAAAAAAAAAACGAGAGGCAATTCCGAATATTTGGATGGTACTGCCCAGATCCGTGTCAGGATCTGTTCAGCAGTCCTATCACACTTGGACAGAAGCTGCTTCCAAAACTGGTCATACGAGTCTTCAAGTTCCTGACCCTTCTCCCGGAGTGAAGAGGGACTAAAAGTGTACTGGTTGGACGGGTCGTGTCTTTCATTATCCTGGAAACACTGCTCCGACTGTGTGCGGTGTAAAGCGAGTGTGCGGTGTAAAGGACGGAAGATTGGTTTCTCTGATATGCTGGGCTGTGTTCACGATCTTCTGCAGCATCTTCCGGTTTTGAACAGGACAACTTCCATACCAGGTTGTGAGCACTTTAGAAGAATGTTTTCTACGGGGCATCTATAAAACAGTAGTGAGGGTTTTACGTGACAGGCCCAATTTCTTTATCTTTCTCAGGAAGTAAAGCCGCTGGCGGGTCTGCTTGGTTGGACCAAGTCAGGTCATTTGTGATATTGACCCCGAGGAACTGAAAGCTTTTGTCCTGTTCTTCTTGCGCACCACCGATGTAAATAGGGTCGTGCGGTCCGCTACTCCTTCTGAAGTCAACAATCAATTCCTTCGTCTTGCTGATGTTGAGGGATAGGTTATTGTCTTCGCACCATTCCACCAGATTCTTAATTTCCTCTCTGTACTCAAACGCATCATTACCCTAGATACCGCCTACAGTTGTGGTGTCATCAGCAAACTTATGTGTTGCATTCGATGGAAACTTGGCTACACAATGATGGGTGTACAGTGAGTACAGCAGGGGGCTGAGCGCACAGGCTTGTGTGCCACCCGTGCTCAGCGTGAGTGTAGAGGAGAGATTGTCCCCGATTTTACAGCCTGGGTTCTGTCTGTAAGGAAGTTCAAGATCCAGCTGACGATCTGAGTTTCGGAGAGTAAGAATCAGTTTATTTGGAATTATGGTAACTATAGAGCCTATATCACTGCTGACTCCTCTTTCTCTCCCTACATTTCTGAACTATAGGCCCAAACTCTGTGTAGAGTCCCGGCCGCTGTTGCTTCGCCTAGGTCGGCCGTCTCATCCAACAGTACTCAAACATGACTACTTTTTGTTAAAGGGTTAGCCAGTGGGGTAACCTCCGGCATCTGCCACTTGCCCTTACTTGGATAATTACACATGTTCCGGCATTAAAAAAATAATAAAGAAAAGGCCAAATATACCTCGATGAACACAGATCGCAAAATTCATTTTAAAGCTTGAAATTCTGCACTGATCAGCAGGCAATATGTAAACACGAGGAGTTCTGGAGATGCTGGAAATTCAAGCAACTTTGATGTGTGTAGCTGTCAATACGTGTGGTTTGGACGTGGACAGTAGATTTTGGGATCCTCTGCATTGTTTATGAATATAATATTGCTTTATTCAGCAAAATAAGGAGAATCCGTTACTGCAGCAAATGTCTGAAACATGCAGAGCATGAATTGTACAACTAAAACTGGCCGTAAAATTAAAAAAACAATCGCACTCCATCATACGAATGTAATATAATTCGTATTTTGTGAACTAAATTGTATAAAAAATGAATTAAATCCAATACAGAGATATATAGTTGTTAGAGTTAGACTGTTGAGATCAATGCAGTTCCAACACCAGATTGGAAACAAACAAAAAAAAGAAGAAAAATGGTGATAAAGAAGTCAAAAAAAGAGGGCGATGTCTCATTGTTCCTGCTATTAGACAGTAAAATAACCGTTAAAAGTACTTCGTAAATAACAAGTATAACAATCAAGGAGACTATTTTTGAAAGTTCAGTCGCAGTAAAATGTAGCCAATGCAAAACTTCCTATAATATCGACAAACAGTGTCAAGATTAAGAAAAAATGATGTCTTAACTCGGTCGATGGATATATTCCTTGAAACGAGGCAGGTTAAAGTGTACAAACACAGGATCGAAGGCAATGCATGGACTCATGTGTTAATATGAACACCATAGTCGGACTTAGGTCATGCAGACATGGAACAGCACAGCAGAGAAACAGGCATTTTAGACCATCTGGTCAATGTTGAGCTTATTTAAACGGCCTACTGCACTTGTCCTGCAAAGGGAGCATTGCCTCCATACCATTCCTGTCCACGTACCTGTCCAAGCTTTGATTAAACTTTGAAATAGAGCTTGCATGCACCAGTTGTTCCACATTCCCTCGAAGCTCGCAGTGAAGAAGATTCCCCTCATGTTCAATTTACACTTTTCGACATTATCTTTAGTCCCACGTAAACTCAGTGGGGAAAAAATACTATTGCATTTACCCTTTGCACACATCTCCTAAACCTAAGAAATATGTTCTGTGATTTTAATATGTTCCACCGAAAAAGACTCTGAAATAATTAATCATTCCTTATAACTGGGCTTCTCAAGATGCGGAACGTCCTTATAAACATTGTTTACACTTTTTCAACCTTATTTACACTCTTTTTCTCTGCAAATAAGGGGAAAAAAATCAGAAAATAATACAGGTAGAGCCTCAGCAGTGTTTTATCTAACGTTCAAATAACATCCCATGTACTACACTCAGTATTTTGATTCATCAAAGCCAAAGTGCCCGAGGCTTTCTTAACGATCAAAACTACCTTCGACATCACTGTTTCTTCCGTTTGTTCTATCAAACTCATCGTCACGTAGACATTCATTTTTTTTTCTCCGCCAGGGACACGATATTGTTTTTTTTTTCTTTTGAAAATCAAGGTTCCCTGCACCTGGTATCTTTATTTTGTATTCTGACATTATCCTAGACGCGTCGGTATCTCAATATTTCAGTTTTGACGACCTGCTGTTTACAAGTACACATTTGCCAGTAAGCAAGCTCTCTCAATTCAGACTTGCTTGATCCCTTGTGATACCATCTGCACTGGCCTTTCACCAATTTAGAATCTCAATATTAGGCACAAACAACACACACACACACACACACACACGTATATATATATATATATATTTGTATTTATTTATTTATTTATCTGCCTATCTACCTATCTATCTATCTATTTATCTATCTATTTCTTTCTTTCTTTCTTTCTTTCTTTTTTTGTTTCTCCCCCTGCTGTCGATGTGCCTCAGACCGGAGCGATGTCCACTTAGAACATAAAGGAGGAGGATTTTCTTCATCGAAGTGGAGCGTATTCTTTGCAATTCAGTGTTTAAAAAAAGCGCTGTGGACGCCAAGTGTCACAAGACATTTAAGTGGCCTTTGATATGTCCTTGATTAGTTAGGGCGTCAGGTTTCCGGGACGCGGGGGGGGGGGGGGGGAGACAGGAAAATAGGGTTGTAAGTGTTAATAAATTAGCCGTGATAGAATTGAGGAGCAGAATCGCTGAGACGCATTACCTTATTCTGCTCCAATGTTTTACAGCCATGTGATTTACTTGTTTGAGCATTCTTAAGGGCCGCGTAATTCCCAGGGCCAACGTAGCATGCTTATTACGTCATTCTTTAGAATGTGAAATAAATCGACATTCCCGACTAAAACAAAGTGGGCACGTGGAGAACGTACAAACCCATTACAGGCGTCATCGGGAATGGACGACCTAACGGAGAATTATCGCTTTAATGGTTTCTGCTAACTTGTGCTCTACCACGTCATTGCAGCAGATTGAACGCTGTGCAACATGATGTGCTACTATGCCATGTCAGCATGAAAAGCCAGCCTTTAATTAAATTAAATCGGGACACGAAATCGGTACATAAGAGTAAGAAAAGGACCAGTATCATATCGCTCAACTAGTGTCAGGTTATCTTCATTTTGACATTCAACTTTTGTCATGCGCATATATATATATATGTGTGCATTTGGTGAGTATTTGCTTTTCAGGGATTATGAACACATTTTGAAAACTGCAGAATAACTCAAGTCTGCGCTGTTCTGTGGAATTTTAACATCAAAAATGCTATCTGGCATCCAGCTGGTTGCAATATTTTTAAAAATTGATGTGAATGCCCAACAATTCTGAGAGAATGCTGCACAAGCTAATGATAATCATTCAAATGAGAACTTTCTGGTTAGTTGTGGGAAAATGTTAATCAGCTTACTAATGTGATTATATCTGTAGTGATCACAGATGGACTCGAGCTAGGTGTTGATATAAATAATGTCAGAAATGTAAATCCCAGATTAGAATGCAGAAGGACAGAAACGGAACATATTTGTCCCCACCAACGCATAACATATTTTCAGAGAGAGAGATGCAAATATTCAAACTATCGACCAGTAATGGTTAATGTATCAGTTATGTTTCTGTCAGCTGGAGGAGATTAAATTAGAAATGTTATTCAGGATCAATCTGGGTCTTTTTCCCCGTAATCACAGGGAATCGGAACGTACTGATTACGGGTCCAGTGCAATTCAATAACTCACCCGCTCTCTTTATCCCTGCCCAGTTATCGTCCTAATTATATTTTTTTTTGTTTTCTTTTTTTCCTCTCAGAACTGGTTTTATACAGAGATACCGAATGAATGAAGGAATAAATAAATAAATAGATAGATAGATAGATAGATAGATAAATAGATAGATAGATATTTTCCATAATAATAATAATAATCACCATCATCATATTAATTAAATGATCGTCTGAATTGTTGATCTGAGCAGTGTCTGCTGGAGTTGTTGTCGTCCATCGTTAATGTATTTCCCACTGGGGGTGTATGGGCTGTCAGGGTGGGGTAGCATGTCTGGTGCAGGAAATGTCGTGTCCTTTTCAAGGCGGTTAGGCCACCTTTGGTCGCCAACTGACACTCAGCTCTCACCTGTGTCTCTCCGTAGCCGTATCCATGCGACAGCGGCCACGCCCCGGGCAACGGCTTCGAACATCGGGCTAAACCAGCAGAGGGTAGCCGACGGGTCTCAAACGGTCGGTGAGACAGGGAGTTGTCTATCCCAGCATGTGAAGACAGACTCCAGCGGATTGAGTGGACGAGACCAATGGATGGGCCAACGGTCAGGACGGCGGTCTCTGCAAGCGTCGTGGAACGTGTAGAGCACGTCAACACACAGAAGAAGTCCTGGTCATCCACTGCACCTTGTCCCATCTCCAGCCGTCTTGACACTGTTTTGCCACTGAATCCAGATGGGAATTGAGAAGAGAGAGTGAGGCTGACGCTGCGCAACTCCCCCTCATTTAAATCCAAATGACTCGCTAGTCTCAACACCATCATAATCGTGTCGAGGTCTTCAACGACGTCGACGATGGACGAACACATTTCCGACGATCAAAAGATGTTCCCAGGCAGAAACTGAAAGAGTTGGATTTGGCATTGATCCTGTTAATGATCTGTGACAAGGCCTCTACCACCACCCCTTACAGTGCATTTCGGGCAATGTACTCACGAATCTATATGTAATTAAAAAAAATAGATTATAAAAACACTCAGTCCACTTTTATTGTCAATTAGAAAGGCATACATGCGTTAAGAAATGATACAATGTTTCTCCGGAGTGATATCATAGAAAACAAGACAAACCAAAGACTAACACTGACAGAAGCACATAATTATAAGACATAGTTACAGCAGTGCAAAGCAATGGCATAATTTGATGAAGAACAAACCATGGTCACAGTAAAACAAAATCTCAAAGTTCCCGAGTCGAACGACTCCCGTGTCCCCGATAGCGGCGACAAAAGGGTGTGGGGGGGGAAGAACTCCCTGCCATAACCCTCCGGCACCGTCAACTTGCCGATACCTTTGAAGCAGCCGTACACTGCCGACACTGAGTCCGTCCGTCGGAATACTACGAGCCTCCGACCAGTCCCTCTGATACAGCTTCCTAAGCACTATCCTCTGACGAGCGCCTTCGACCTATCCCCTGCCACTGAACCAAGCAAAGCCGAGGATTCGGGGCCTTCTGCTCTGGAGATTCCAGTTACCATACAGTAGCAGCGGCAGCGAGGCGGGCATTTCAGAGGTTTCCCAGCTGTTCCTCCGTACTCTCACGCCCGTCTTCATTAAATTAGAATTGGTCACGGTCCCCTACTTAACACGTCACAGATATCATTCACCGGAGAGGCCGCGCGCGCTGCCGTCGCTCCGCCATCTTCTCCTCCGTTGAAAATAATTACCCTGTCTCACATTAAATGCATGCCCTCTCCCATAAGATATATATATATATAAAACACAGAAAACAGAAAAGGACAACGACTGAAAATAAGGTGCTGTTCGCCGATATTTTTCTAATCTTCTCAGAATCGTATAAATTTCCATACATCTCCCCGCGCCATGCGCCACTCCAGAGAGAATAATCGGAACGCATCGAACCACACGTGGTATCATATGTCTTCAAATCCAGGCAGCATCCTCGCGAAACCTTCTGCACCACACAGAATCCCCGACGTATCTCCCATATTGCGGTGAACAGAAAATTATGCAAAATTCCAAGTGCTTTTAACCAGACATCCGTAAACTAGCAAAATAGCTTCCTGACTTTAGAATTTCATGCAACGACTTTTAACTGCAAGGATGTTAGGTGTCTTATTAATCACACTATCATCCTATGTAGCTACTTCCAGGTGGCTGTGAACCTGCACTACAAGATCCTTCTGCTTCGCAACACTATTCACTGTATCGAAATTAACAGTGTATTTTATCTTTACGTTTGTCTTACGAAGCTGAATCATTACCCAGTTGGCAGAGCGAAATACAGTCGACCTTTCACCGCCCATACCTGCAATAGCTTCCGCTGATGTCTTAGTGCGTCGGCTACGCTCCCCACGACATCACCAAGTCTCGCCACATTTCTAGCGCCAACAGAATATGTTTATCCCGTATGTTTTAGGGATGAGAAATAAATTGATGTTACCAGGCAAAAGCGACGTTGTCACGGAATGAACGTTGAAAATCATCAAAACCTTCAGCATGAATGCGCCACCTAACTTAAATATTGCACTGTAATGAGTTAAGCTAACTTATTCGCTTCCATGTCATTGCAGCATATTAAACGTGACACAACTCGTTGCACTGCTACGCCATATTAGAAAGTTAAGACAGGCTTATCTTAAATGAAACCGGGACACAACATTTACATTTAAGAGAAGAAGTAGGAATATATCGTTCAACTATTTATGTTCTGCCAGGTTATCTCCTTTTTTGCCATCCTTTATTTTCTCATCTGTTAACTCCTGCTCTCGAACGTTTCCTGCATATTTGCTGACTGTTCCCCGTTTTCGAATTATGAAAACATTTCAGACACTGCATGATGGCTCAAGATTGTGTTCACCTGAGGAATTAAAAACGCAGATAATAGGTGCGGGAGCAGGCCATTCGGCCCCTTGAGCCTGCACGTCATTCAGTATGATCATGGCTGATCCTCCAACTCATAAATAGTACCTGCTATCTCTTCATACGCCCTGAACCTTTAGCCACAAGGGCCATATCAACTCCTTCTTAAATATAGCCAATGAACTGGCCTCAACTGTTCCCTGTGGCAGACAATTCCACAGATTCAGCACTCTCTCTGTGATGATTTTTTTTTTCTCATCTCTGTCCCAAAAGGCTCGCCCTTAATCCTCAAACTGTGACCCCTCGTTCTGGACTTCCCCAACAGCGGGAGCTATCTTCCTGCATCTAGCCTCCCCAATCCTTTTAGAATATTATACGTTTCAATAAGATCCCCCCTCAATCTTCTAAATTCCAGAGAGTATAATCCTAGTCGATACAATCTTTCATTATATGGAAGTCCTGCCATCCCAGGAATCAATCTGGTGAACCTTCTTTGTACTCCCTCTATTGCAAGAATGTCTTTCCTCCGATTAGCGGACCAAAACTGCACACAATAACAGAAACAGAATTAACAGAAGTGAAATGTTATCTGGTATCCAGTCGGTTGCAAGTGGTAGATTGTGTTGTTTGCCAAGACTGATGTTAATACCCGCAAAATTGCAGTGCATGTTGCATAAGTAGTCATTAAAGAGAACACAAACAAACACGTAACTTTATGCTCAGGTGTGGGAATCTACTTATCTGCTTATTTAATGTTCTAAAATCTATAGTAATCGCAGATGGACTCGCGGTTGGCGCTGACATAAATACTCTCAGAAATACAAGTCCCAGGTTAGAATGTGGAGGAACAGAAATTGAACCAAATTTTCCCCACCAACGCAGAACGTATTTGGAGGGAGAAATATGCAAATAATCAAGCAATGTAGTAGTAATGATTCACCTTTCAATTATCCTTCTGTCAGCTGCAGTGTATTAAAATAGGTATCAATCAATATCGTTCAGGATATTTTTCCAGTACTCTTAGGGAAACTTAACATACCGAGTACAGATCGAGCGAGATTTAATAAATTCCTCTTTACGTCCGAGATGTTCCTTCTCTCAAAGATGGTTTTATACTCTATTATCATTCTGCTAATTTGCACTCTTCAGGGTAGCGAACTGAATAGTGTATTTTATCTTTACGTTTAACTTACCAACCTGCAGTACTGCGCATTTGGCAGGGCTGAATCCGATTTTCATTTTACCAACCATATCTGCAACAGCTCCATTTTCTACTCTGTTTGACGAATTGTCTACCCTATCCACAACATCAGCAAACTTTTCACAAACCCACTCATTAATAGGTTAATGCTATTATTTATCTATCTCACAATTAACTGAGATTCCAGCACATATCCCTGCACAACACTATTAAAATCCATAACTCCTGCTAAAATAAGGCCCTTAGACCGTCAACTCTCTCTCTCTCTCCTGGACAAGCCATTTATGAATACAAAATGGCGTATTAAGCATTCATCTCTTGCATCTTAGTTTTTCTGATGAGGTCCCGTGACTAATCTGATGAATGTTTGACTAAAATTAATCTAGACAACATTCACAGCTATACTCCGTCAATTAGCATTGGCACCTTTCAAAAAAGAAAAAAAAAAAAAAAATCGGTCGCTAGGGCAAGACCTGATGGGCCTGTACAAACTACAACAGGCTCATATTAATTAGGAAAATGATTTCTCAATGTTCTTAAATCCTCTCCATATTAATTATCGTCGGTAACTTTTCCAAGGAAAGTGTCCGGATACATCGACTTCAAACCTCTTCAAGATACCCAACACTACCTTGTAATTTAGTTCGAAATGTGTGTTAATAATCTCCGCAATAACATCCCTATTCTCTGCATTGTTCTCCTTTATCAGACGCAAGATCAGAGAAAACAAAACATCTGAATTCTGATTCACGTTGTCGTTTTCTGAGACCTGTTAAAGTGATTATTTCAAGGGAAGCTTTTCTCAAACATGGCTAAAATTCACAGCGACCGAATGTAGCCCTTTACACTGTGGACGTTCCATAAAAACGATGTTCGAGACGTTATGGAAGGGCAGATTTAGATGATCGAATGTGATCACCCTTTTGGAGATCCTATTCTAATAATCTCAACCTCAATGGATTGTGTTCTCCGTTGGTCAGTCGCATTTAAAAGGAGAGTTTTGGAATTTTAATGTGCTCTAAAATGATATTTTATGGCCCTGCTATATTTCTTGGCCATGGTCAAATAATTTTGACATTTTATTCAGGCGTATCCATTACCGACACATTCTATGGAATGCTGTTGGGGGATTTTCATGTTCAGAATCAATGGTATGGATTCCTCTGCCGTGCTTAAGGGTGGGGTGCAGTATTGGTGGTCCCTTTCTATTCCATCAGTAATGTCACGCTTTTCCATCTGACGCGATCGGATATTCCAAAAATGGCAATCCAAGAATGAGCAAATGGATAGACATTTTGTAGCAAAACTATCTTTCGGTCTATCCAGGAGCTAAAATGCGAGCTTGGGCGATCGTGGAACAGTTTCCACGTGCAAGTGCAACAGTGGATGTGTTACCAGGGGTGATGAAGCGATGGCAGGGACATACCATTTCTATATTCTTATCTCAATATTACCGTTAATCGAAATCCCCATATTTTCTTGATGAGGAATGGTCGCTGCAGGGAAGTAACCTGTCGAGTTCTGTCTGAGAATTTGAAAATAAAAAGAGACCCAGCTCCCTTGTATTCTGTGAAAGATAACCTAAATTTGCACATAATCTGAATGTTGCACCACCTGACCAATACGACCATTTTCTGGCAGTATGTGAGACCTGTTGCTGGGAAGATGTTGACCTCATGGTGTTCTTTTTCATAACCAATTACTTTCTGTCTTTGCGCAGCCGACTGGAATCGGTTTGTTTTTCGTTGCATGAGGCACACAGGTGTTTCCTTTCAGTTGCTTCATTAAAGTCAAATGCTGGACTCCGGCCACAGATATTGAATGAGAGATGCAGATTACATGTGGACGGGAAAATAAATTAAATGCAATAATTCCATTAAGCGTTAATCCCTCCATGATACATTTCGCCTGCAATCGCATTTAAAAGTGCAATATTGATGAAAGTAATAAACGGTCAGTTTAAGTAGAATAGATGAATGCAATATATGAAAGACTAGTTTATCTTTAACTTTGTGTTGCTTTGCAATCTTAAAGGAAAGTATTTCAACCACACGGTGTATTACTGCCATGACTGAGGAAATGGAGCACAAGAAACTGCCGACAGATTAATCGTCCCTGTAAACTATTCCATCAGTCAATTGATACCATCCAATTTAATTAGAGCTATCGTCCAAAATCAGTCCCCTATACTGATTCCACACTCTGTATCACACAACCATGCTGATCTTCCTTCATATACATTAGATAACTGTTTTAATAATCAACTTAAATTACTGGGTAAACAAACTGTATTTTCAGTTCTCTCTCACTCCACATTTTAACGGTTTTCTGTCACAAGAATGCCATATTTCACAGTCCGGCAGGAATAGACGTTGACAATGTAACTGAACGGAAACAGCTGTGCATTTTGTGCCTAAAAAAGTTGCTCCCAGCACAACCAGCAGTGGACGAATGCCTGTCAAGGCCATTCCTCAACAACGACTTCAAAATCTGCCCCGATAGTAACATGCTGTACTGTTAATACGCGCCACAATGCTAGCCAGCTTGATCGTTCTGATTAAAAAAAAATCATGCTGGCGTCCTGACTATGTAGACTGCAGGCCGCTGTGCTGTGAGAGATGTGTATGGAACGGGAGCAAAAACAAGTATCAAATCAATACATAGGTTTATAGAAGTGTGTGGTGAAAAGGGTTTTCCAGAATGGTATCTAGAGGAGCAGGAATACTGACTGAAATTTGGACGATCAGCCATGATTAAATTCCAGGAAGGGACAGCTGCGAACTGCCGTATGGTCTTCTGCTGCTTCGGTCTTCCTGCTTCGATGAAGTTCCCCAATTAAACATTAAATCATTCATAATTAAATACATATCACCGCATTTAAATAATGAATGTCGTCACACCGTGTGAGTAACTATTTGGAACCATGTCATTAGGGAGACAATGCCCGACATTATTTGTAAAAATGGCGCAATGATTTTATTTTACTTCACCTTAGGTGATTTAAATTTCTTGAGGATGCGGTACAATACTGGTATCGTACCTGCATGGTAAGTTATCTTGCAAAAAAATAAAAATATAGAAGTAACATGCTGTATGGACTAAACGAGGCAAGCAGTACCATGGAAATGACCAAACACACGGACATTCATTAAAAAAAAAGATCGCAGGAGGGTAGTTCACCTCTCGGACCAACTCTCGCTTTTAATCTTCCTCTGTATAAAATGTGTTAGTCTTGGTGCCACTTTTCGAATAGATCCCGTATCAATTATCTCCCTTGTGATTTAAATTTCAACAAATTCCCATGTTGAACTTATTGAGAGTTTCCTTCTGCACTTCCATTGAGATAGATATTTAAAGTATCACTTATCTCTGAAAGAATATGGTAAACTTCGTCGTTATCATTGACGTCGATTCGATGTGAAGCGTCGCCCCTTACTTCTGGAAACATCTGAATAAAACTATTCACCGTATTTAGCCGCCAATCGATTGCAGAAACCGAAATATTTTATTTATTTCATCACTCCGGAGGCTCCATATGAGTGACCACAATACATAATCTTTAATGTGTACGCCAGGCCCTGAAAACATACGGTAAACACGACTGTGTCTGCAACAAAGGAATATCGCACCTTACAGATATTCACCAGAATCCCGCCCCCACCCCCCCCCCCCCGCCAATCCCCACAAAAAAACGAAATATTCGAAATAGATACTATACAGTTACAGCTCCCGGGGCCTTCCTGACGTGAAATAAAATACAATTATTGCGCTCTTTATTAAATGACGCCGTAAATTCTATTCTGAATCACTTCGACAATCTGCACTCTGATATCCACTTTGACATTTGAAGAACATTTTGGTATCTTCTTTCATATTATTGGCCGGCTTACTTTAACATGCTTTCTTTTCCTTATTGATAACGTTTTAGTTATCCAATTTTCTACCCTCAAACCAGTTTTTGCTCTATGATATGCCCGCGCTTTTACTTTTACGTTAAGTTTGGTTTCTGTTTTTACACAGTCTTGTCATTTTTTTTCTTTAGAATGCATCTTCCTGCTTAGTATGTGTATATTCTGTTCCTCCTTAATTGCTGAGGGAAATTAGAGTCATTGCTGCTCTGCCGTCATACCTACCGGTGTTATTTTCCAACGATTTCTGCCCAGTTCCTCCCTCATGCCTTTGTAATTGCCTTCACTGCACACGGAATAATCATCCATATGGATTGAGCCTCTCGTTCTCAAATTTCAGGGTATTTTCAATAATATTATAATCACTTGCCCCGAAGAGTGAATTTACCTTCAAATCTCCAATCAATCTTGGTTCGTAGCACAACAGCCAAAGCAGAATACTTGATCCTCTCGTGGGCTCAACTACAATTGTTCTAAAAAGAAACACATTTTGTTGACACTTTGGAAACTTCTTTAATTCAGCACCAACCTCATTTTTCCAATCTACTGTCACTTTAAGCTCCCCCATGAGTATTGTAATAATACCCTTTGGCATGCATTTTCTATAAGCAACCTTAATTTGTAAGCCAAAGTCTTACGAACGTTTAGGGGTCTATATGCAACTCCTATCAAAGTATTTTAACCACTGCAGTTTCTAGCTGTACCCATAATGATTTAATAGTTTCTGAACCTCTGTAACCTCTATTTAAAAAAAAATATATATATATCATACCAACAGAACAACGCTGCCCCCTTTACTGCTTACCCATTGTTTCGATGCTATACGTATCCTTGGACATTAAATTCCCAGTTACTATCTTTTAGTCACTCTTCAGTGTTGCCTAGAACATCATAACATCGAATCTGCAACAGTGCTGCAAGTTCATCTACCTTATTCTGTATATTGTATACTGCGCGGATTGGAGCACAGGAACTGCACCATTTTCGATTTTTTTTCCGTACCTTACACGGCACCTTACCTGGTTGATTTCAAGTCAGTTAACTCTCTTCAGCACTGCTGTCCGCCATGCCAACAATATTTCTTGCTTTGAAATAAACATAGCTCGGACCTAATCGCACGATGCTTCAACTTTTGATTATTAATATTTTTCAAAGGACGTAGCATCATCTGTCACCAGAAGGTCTACACTGAATGTTCTTACACTGGGCTTCCCATCGCCCTGCAACTCTAGTTTACACCACATAGTACAGCATTAAGAAAACATCCGTCGATGACATTAGATAATCTTAATATCTTATGCCGCCCTTCCACTACCAAATTCTGAGCCACAGATCAAACTTTATATTTTCTCCAGTTCTGGCCTCACCTGCACGTCGGACGTGTAGCAATCCTGATATCACAAAACCTGAGATCCTGCTCTTTAATTTGTACCAAATTCGCTGAACAAGCTATTCAGAACATCGTCACTCATCATGCCCATTTGAGTGATACCTACTGTACCTAGACAACGTCTACTGGATATTTAGGCTCCCACTTAAGAATATGCTGGACCCTGGACCCCAGCAGGATCCACTCTATTGGGGAACCTTTGATTTTTATTTCCGTCAACTAAACCTACTGTCCGTATACCTAAATAACGATTTCCCTATCAATACCACTTTCTTGTTCTCCCTCCTCCTTCCTGAGGCATATAGGCCGACTCGGTGGTATAGATTCGAACTCTGAATCTTTGCTCTGTTAGGACATCCACCTGAACCTAATCCAAAGTTATTGAGGTGAAATACTGGCTCCTTAACACCTTTCCCTTCGCGAGTATCACCCAGTTTCCTGTGTCCTGCCCCGTGGGTAAAACTACCTTTCTAAGTATGCAACCTGCAAGCCCCTCAACATACTGAATTATTCGGAGTACACACAGGCCCAGTTGCATCTACTTAGGGTTTCGTAATGCTCTAAATATGCACTATTTTTTCCGCTGCAATATATGCCCTAAGATTGGCTTTTATGTTGGCCTTGACTTCTCTTGTTAGTCAACGTTCTGCCATCTTCCCTTTAGAATATATATTCGTCTTTGCGATACATAGAATCTGCAGATTCCGAATACCTTCCAGAAATTCCAGACATTCCTTCTCTGCTGCCAGCCCTGCATTGTGATTTCCAAGTATATCTGACCAACTCCTTTTTGATACTTCTGTCATTCCTTTTTATTTCACTGGAATACTGATACATCTGACTTTTATTCTCAATTTTTCAGGGTGAACGTTATCATATTATGATCATTTTCCTCGATGTGTACTTTAACCTTAAGGTTTCCATTAAATCTGGTTCATTGCAGTACACACAAAGCAGAAATCAGATCACCACTTGGGTTCATCCATGATGTGCTCTGAAGATCGATTTCGTAGGCACCGTAGAAACTCCCTTTGCTCGAATCTAGCACTAATAGATCTTCCAAATATCCATGCATATTTAATTCCCCCATATATATTGTAATATTATCAATTTTGTATGTATTGTCTATATCCAGTTCTGATTTTCTAACACTCGCTGACTACTGCTTGGGGTGGTCTGTGCACCACGCCCTTCAGGAACTGTTTACCCTGATAGTTCCTTACCCCTATACACAAAGCATCAGCACCGTCTGACCGTCTGTCGCATATTTCTAATTTCCATAAGTACTTCCTTCATGACACTGTTGTACATATCATCAGATCCAATGTAGGCTAACAACAGCGTTTAACTACAGACTAATTTCCTCCAGTGATAAATTGATTAATCCCGTATAACTCCCTATGATACATGTTTTTTTTTAATGTGAAGTTTGAGATAAAAGTTTATTTAGTAATCCCTCCATTTGTGTTTATTCAAAATGTCCCTTACCAACACTAGTTATGATGCCGGGTAGCAACTAGTTCACGGAAATACAGTAGATCAGTGCATATTACATTAATCCAAACATTGGAAACGAAGCAGCATAAACGTGAAACAGCTGCAGCTTTATGCAGCCACACCAATATTTGCAGGGTTTCTGGGATCAGTATGGTATCACAAAAAATATAATGTACTATAGTACTGAGTGGCATTCTGTGTAATGGATTCCTTTGGGCTTCGATATAAAATGGAATATATCTAGACATAACTTATTTGATAGGTTTAACAGCCTACTCTAAATCGCATCAAATAATGATTGGTGTCATAGAAATGAAGGAAGAAAGATCGACATATAAAGCATACTCCGTTAGGGAGAATCGAAATGCGCTGTGTAGAGGACTCTGCAATCACCTAATCGACACTTCCTTCAATGTGATAATTCTGGCACAGTATGTGGCAGTGTGTTTATGCCTGCATTGCAAAACGTGGAAAGATATATCAAATGTGCTGAACATTCTTTTCACATCAGTGATATCGAATATGTTAAAATTCATGTTTTCTGTTATTCTAAAAGTCTATATATCAGTGAAATTGTCTATGGCTATATCAGTTAGGGCGAACATGCGAAAGTAGGATGGGCAGAAAGGAATGTTTCAGCACTATTGACAATGATTTAAGGAATAATCATGAAAAACATTAACATTTATGAGTGAATGAGATAAGGCGTATGTGGCGATGAATGAGGCCAGACAGAATAAAGGAAGGAAACGTTCTTCTGGACATTCGGATTTAGGGCGTTCAGGAGACCTGAAGTTGGAGCAAATACGAAAACAGCTTAGGAGAATTGTCAACGCCGTGGCCCATGTGTTATAGAGCAGTGGCCGATATCTTCAGGTACCTTGGTGGAAGGAATAAACAGATGGTGGAGGAAAGTTGAGAAATTGGTAGTGCGTTGTGAGTCATCGTGTTGGAAACAGTAAAGGTTATCGTGCATGCTGTGTCAGTCGTCAGGAGCAGATAGCAATATCGTATTCATTTCGAGAGGACTAGTATAGAGAAAAAAAACAAATGTCCAATGCTGAAACTTTTTTTGGCATTGGTCAGATTACACCTTGAGAATTCTAAGCAATTTCGACCCCATATCTTAGAAATGATGAGGTCACAATGGAGAGGGTTTGGAGCATGTCACCAGTATAATTCGCGCAGTAAGAACCAAACGTTTGTTAATCCCTTGTTGGCTGTGAAACTCTACTCGATAGAATTGGAGAAAATGGTGAAATCTCATTGAAACCTACCAAACATTAACAGGCCTAGATAGAGTGCACATGAATATGAATTTTCCAATGATTAGATAATCTTGGATCGGAAAATACCATTGCAAAATAGAAGGGCGACACGTTAGATAGAGAAAAGAAGGAATTTAATTAGCTACAGGACGAGCAGTCTGCGGAATGCATTGCCATAGACGGCTGTAATTGTTAGATTATTAACGTTACATTTAATTGATTCTTCTTTGGCAAGTCTGCCAAATGTTAAGAGCAATAATAAGCGATAATAAAACCGACAACATAGAATCTCGGACAGGACTTGGTGGGCAGAATGGCCTGATTCTGCTCCAATATCGTATGGTCATATATCGGAAAAGATGTTGTGTTCAGTTTGAAAGAAAGATAAAGTGGAAGCATTGATTGCAACGATGATATCACATGGTGCGCCTATGGAATAGGAGGAGATGGCAGTTGAATGCGTGGCTAAGGAGTTGGTGCAGGGAGCAGGGTGTTAGATTTTTAGATCATTGTGATCTATTCTGCGGAATTTGGGACCTGTACAGATTGGGTGGGTTGCACCTGAACTCGAGGAGGAGCAATATCCTTGCTGGTAGGTTTGCTAGCATGGTTTGGGAGGGTTTAAACTAATTTGCGAGGGTTATGGGACCCAGAGCAATAGAGCAGCGATAGACGTGCATGGAGTAAAGCCAGATCTAACGTACAGAGAGCCTTTGAGGAACAAAGGTGACGAACTGAGAGCTTGGATACATGCATGGAATTATGATGTAGTGGCCAATACAGAGACTTAGCTGGCACCAGGGCAGGAATGGATTCTCAATATTCCTGGATTTCAGTGCTTTAAAAGGGATAGAGAGGGCGTAAAGAAAGAGTAGGAGGGGTGGCATTACTGGTCACGGATACTATTACACCTAAAAATAGGGTGGGTAATGTAGCAGGATCCTCTTTTGTGTCAATATGGGTGGACGTCACGTCAGGAACAGGAAGGGAGCAGTTACTCTATTGCGGGATATTCTATGGGCCCCCTGGCAGCAGCAGAGGTACAGAGGAGCAGGTTAGGAGGCAGATTTTGGAAAGGTGCAAAAATAACAGAGTTGCTATGGGTGACTTTAACTTCCAGAATATTGATTGGTACCTGATTCGTTCCAAGGGTTTAGATAGAGCAGAGTTTGTTAAGTGTGTCCAGGACGGATTCCTGTCAGAGTATGTCGACAGGCCGACCAGGGGGAATGCCATACTAGATCTAGTACAAGGTAATGAACTGGGTCAGGTCACAGATCTCTCAGTGGGTGAGCATCTGGGGGAAAGTGACCACTGCTCCCTGGCCCTTAGCATTATTATGGAAAATGACAGAATCAGAGAGGATAAGAACATTTTTAATTGGGGAAAGACAAATTATGAGGCTATAAGCTAGAACTTGCGGGTGTGCGTTGGGATGTTTTTTTTTCAGGGATATTTACTATGGACATGTGGTCTATGTTTCGAGATCTCTTGCGGGATGTTAGGGTTACATTTGTCCCGGTGAGGAATATAAAGAATGGGAGGGTGAAGGAACCATGGGTGACAAGTGAGTTGGAAAATCTAGTCAGGTGGAAGAAGCCAGCATACATGAGGTTTAGGAGGCAAGGATCAGATGGGTCTATTGAGGAATGAAGGGAAGCAGGAAATGAGCTTAAGAAGGGGCTCAGAAGAGCAAGAAGAGGGCATGAGAAGGCCTTGGAGAGTAGTGTAAAGGAAAAGCCCAAAGCATTCTTCAATTATGTGAAGAAAAAGAAGGATGACAGGAGTGAAGGTAGCATCGATTAGAGATAAAGGTGGGAAGATGTGCCTGGAGGCTGTGGAAGTGAGCGAGGTCCTCAATGAATACTTCTCTTCGGTATTCACCAATGAGAGGGAACTTGATGATGGTGAGGACAGTATGAGTGAGGTTGATGTTCTGGAGCATGTTGATATTCAGGGAGAGGAGGAGTTGGAGTTGTTAAAATACATTAGGACACATATGTCCCTGGGGCCTGACGGAATATTCCCCAGGCTGCTCCACGAGGCGATAGAAGAAATTGCTGAGCCACTGGCTAGGATGTCCATCTCCTCGTTGTCCACGAGCATGGTACCGGAGGATTGGATGGAGGCGAATTATGTCCCTTTGTTCAAAAAAATAGTCGGGATAGTCTGGGTAATTATAGACCAGTGAGCCTTACGTCTGTGGTGGGAAAGCTGTTGGAAAATATTCTTAGAGATAGTATCTATAGGCATTTAGAGAATCATGGTCTGATCAGGGACAGTCAGCACTGCTTTGTGTAGGGCAGGTCGTGTTTAAGAAGTCTGATACAGTTATTTGAGGAGGTGACCAGGCATATAGATGAGCGTAGTGCAGTGGATGCGATCTATATGGATTTTCGTAAGGCATTTGACAAGGTTCCACACGGTAGGCTTATTGAGAAAGTTAGAAGGCATGGGATCCAGGGAAGTTTGGCCAGGTGGATTTAGAATTGACTTGCCTTCAGAAGGCACAGGGTGGTGGTGGAGGGAGTACATTCAGATTGGAGGATTGTGACTAGTGGTGTCCCACAAGGATCTGTTCTGGGACCTCTACTTTTCGTGATTTTTATTAACGACTTAGATGCGGGGTTAGAAGGGTGGGTTGGCAAGTTTGCAGACGACACAAAGGTTGGTGGTGTTGTTGATAGTGTAGAGGCTTGTCAAAGATTGCAGAGAGACATTAATAGGATGCAGGAGTGGGCTGAGAAGGGACAGATGGAGTTCAACCTGGAGAAGTGTGAGGTGGTACAATTTGGAAGGACAAACTCCAAGAGAGAGTACAAAGTATATGGCAGGATACCTGGCAGTGTGGAGGAGCAGAGGGATCTCGGGGTACATGTCCTCAGAAAGTTGCTTCACAGGTGGCTAGGGTAATAAAGAAAGCTAATCGGGTGTTAGCTTTCATACGTCGAGAGTTAGAGTATAAGAGTCGCGATGTAATGATGCAGCTCTATAAAACTCTGGTTAGGCCACACTTCGAGTATGGTGTCCAGTTCTGGCCACCTCACTATAGGAAGGATGTGGAAGCATTCATCCTCAAACTCTCACACTACCTTGGCCATGCTCCCTTCTGTAGCCATGCTACGACAATCAAGCAGGAAACACAGAAGCCATATGTCACGCGGACGATTTCAGGAGCAGTCATTGCTCTGAAGTTATCTGGCTCCTGAATCTGCATGATTAAATTAACTCAGTAGAATCCAGAGCAGATTCTGCACCCAAGAGATTCGCTTTCAAGCACTTTTACTGCTCATGCTCTCATGTATTTCTTTGCCCAATTTGTCTTTTTTTTTTGAAAGGTTTATATGTCTGTTTCTGCTTATATATCTTTTTTTTGTAACTTCTTTTATAGCAAATATTTAAAGTATTAGTTTTAATTTGCAGTAAATGCTTTCAGGAAACCGTATTTACATATTGTACGCCTTTACATTTCGGCACGTGTATCGTCCATTTGCTATTCTCTTTGACTGCAGAGATGCATGAAAATTCCAGGCAAGTGTCGCGATAACGTCCCGAGGTATATATATATATATATATATATATATATATATATATATATATATATATATATATATATAAAGTGTAGGAGGCTAACGGCTGACATGCGTGGACGAAACTAGGGTAAAGGAAGGCTAGTTGTTCCTGCAAGAGTATGCTATGGGCTCGTTCCGAAATGTGTACTCTCCAACATTATCTGCAAATGGCGCAGATGGCAGAAGAGCGACAACAGTGGAGGCCGAGTGAATTCAGACATTTTATGATAAACTAAAATGTAAGGCTGCTCGGTGAAATAACGTTAAAATAGATAGGATCCCAAATCATGATTGCACATACACCAAATTATTGAAGAAAGCGTGACGGAGTTTTTTGGTACCAAGACCACCATCATTCCGTCCGTACATAACCAAATATTTGACTTTATTCTTCGTGCTTTGGATTTTATGAGTCTCGAGTTTATGCTGCAGTTTTAAATATATCTACAAAATCCTCATCTGGAGATTTTATTTTAATGTAATTGCATTGCTTTTTGGATTGATGAGCCGTGAGATAATACAGCATCACTATAAAATGGACAACGGTTGCTCAGTTCTGATCTACTCATTATAAGAATTACATAGAATATTGGGAGACGTTGGAGACGAGATGTACTGGGATGCTGCCTGGTTTGCAGAAAATCTTTCGGAATGGCTATTTGTGGACTTCGGCTTTTTCTCTGAGGTACGAAGGGAAATGAGAGATGACATGACATAGGTGTACAAGGCGATAAGTGACACACAGTCACATGTAGACTGCGAGAGACATTTTCTCCCAGCCCAAAAATGGCAAATACCGAGTCTTCAAGGCGATTGGAAAGAAGCATAGGAGGCATGATAAAGGTATTGGAGCGATACTGTAGCATAGTAGTTGTGAGTGCTCCAATTTCCTACCACAGTCCCAGGACTTGCCGGTAGTATGGTTAATTGGTCAATGGACATTTTCCTGTGAATAGGTTCGGGTTAAACTGGGGAATTTCTGAGCGGCGTGGATCGAATAGCTGTCAGGTCTCTTTCACGCTAAATGTCAATAAGTAAAGAAATAGATAAACAGAGAGCGGTAGTACGTGGAAAGAGCTCCAAGGGTGATGGTAGTGGTAGATGCAGGGTCAATTAATAAATTCTGAGAAAGGCACATGGCTGATAGGAAAATGCAGGACGTTGTATGCGGGACAGTTAGATTACTCCCAGAGCAGATCTAAATTTCACCATCGTGTACCGAATGACCTGTGCTGTGTTATATCGTTGTATATCGACGATGTATAAGCTAATACTGGTTCCCAGAGTATAGGCAGGTTGTGGAGACTACGTGTAGATTCAATAATGAGGTATTATGTCCCTGCTAGAATGAAATGTATGTGCTATCAGACTGGACGTGCTCGGTTGCAGTTTGTTTCCACTAAAACTGCGGAGTCTCAGGCGACACCTGACAGAAAGGTATAATGTTATTGAAAGACGTAAAGGATAGGGAAAATTACAGTATTTTTTTCTGTGTTTACATATTTAATACGAGAGTGCATATAACTGTACAGATATTTTGTTTACGAAGCTGTGTTTTTGTTGGTTCATAGATAATGATGCTAGGTGCCTTGTGAGCGCTGCCAGGGAAGATAAATAAGCAGTTAGGTTCTGAAGAATTTGTAGGACCCGTGTAGAAGCGGCCTGCTATCCAGGGACATAAAGCATTATTAGAATTATATTTATCAGGGTGCGCCCTCCAATCAAGTCTGTATTTGTACCTGCCATTCCTTCCTTCAAATCGACATTCATTTTGGTACATAGGGAGTTATCTAATCGATTTCAATAACGTACTAATCGGAAAATGATTTGCAATGAAACATATACACTAAAGGGAATACATCAACGAATGTCTTCTGAACAAAAGTAAATCTACGGAATACTCATTAATCCCGCTAAAATGCCACTAAGTGTCAGTATATGTAAAATAACTAATGTCCCCGTTGAACGGAATCGTTTCATGCGTTAACTAAATCTCTCCCCACATCTGTCTCTCTCTCTCTCTCTCTCTCTCTCTCTCTCTCTCTCTCTCTCTCTCTCTCTCTCTCTCTCTCTCCCTCTCTCCCTCTTTCTCTCTCTTTCTCTTTCCCTCTCTAATTAACATAGGAGGAAAACCATAAGGGCTGATTTAGATAAGTACCAACATTATCAGAAACAGACCCAAGTACAGCAGCTGACAGACAGATTCTTAATAGACGTTTCCCCAATAGAATACAACATAAATAAGAGAAAAATGCAAAATCATTCGTCAACATTCTTCACAGTTCTTTTTTTTTTAAATATTTTAATGATCATTTCTGTCCAAGAATAACTAATAATAAGTGGAGGCCACACATTAGTTCGATCTTGCTCCACTATTTTATCTTTACCTATGAAATGTTTGAATCTCATGTTTTACAACAAATCGGTAGCTACCGGCATTATTTACCGTGGAAGTACAAATGTCACGAAAGGCATCTTCCACAGAACAGTCAGAAATGCTCTTTTCATTTTTTTTTAAATCCAGGCCTCTAGAGTTCCTCTCGCTGCTCAACGTTCTCGTTGAAGCCTACACACAATATTTATTTGAATATATCTATGGTATCAGTGAAACTATCCTGTTGTCAGGGTTACTCCTTATAACAATGGTCAGTGAGGTACAGGCAGGTCCGTATTTACCGACATGAACCTTTATTGCTTAACGTAAGCAGTACGTGAATTCACACAATAGATGTCTTATGTTTGCACGCAGTTTCTTTCCTTGATTTTTCTGAATAGTCATAGAACACCAGAGGAATTACTTGGGCAAAGGGATCTCCGCTGTCCACGCGTTTCTCGTAGTCCCCATTTACTCGCCACGTATTCCAAACAGGGTTGCACACACTTGCGTCCGCGATGGTACTTCTTCTAAATTACCTTTGACATTATACAGGATGTGTCCACATTCATATCGTTCTTTATCAAATTAAATATTGCATTCCAGTGTCATTGGCCATAGTTTATGTCCCTGACCATTAATTACTTGTTATTGCTCTGCTCCAACCCATCATCCATTTATTGTTCTCTTGCCATCAAAAACAGTCGATGATTTATGTCTCTTTTTTTTCTCTCAGTCACCAATCAGTTCGAATAACTACAAGCAAGCACCAAACGTAACATTCACAAACTTGCATGTTCTATGCAACAGAGGAGCATTATACAAATAGATTTTATTTTTCTTTTTTGGAAATAGAATCTAGTCCAGAAATTTACCTGGAGCACCATTGAGTCATCTGCAAAATATTGACCATGCCAAGCACTTCCAGCTGACAAAATGGAAAATACAGTGTTTCACAAATTGGTTGCCTTCATCACAAAGCACGAGGGATGAAAAAAAAATCTGTTAGTCTACTTCCACTGTCCTCGATTAATTCGAATTCACTGATTTCTAGACTCCAAGACAGTGTAACGATTGGTTTCGAAACTTTGAGAGCAGAGTATATGTTTGTTTGTTTTTTTTTGTTTATGTTTGAATTGGTCTACAATTCATTGCTGAAGCACTGTGTACATTAGACTGAGCAGACGTTGAATAGACCGAGTTTTCGTGGAAGGAGTAAAATTCTATAAAGTCAATAGATATGTATGAAGAGAAAGACAAGAGAATGACGGCACAGTATGTATGAGTCCCCAACTTTTCAGTATTCACATTTGGCAGACAGACAGAATTTCATTTATATCTGTATAATCACAGAAATAACTGTAGGTCTTTCTGACAGGTTATATCCATCTACTTGTCTATCTACCTGCCTATCTATCTAAATATTTACCTATCTCACTGTCTCTGTGCTTGTGACGACCTGTGCTTGTAGTTTATTGGAAATAGTTCTCACTATTCGTATTATGCAGATTTTAGAAATATCTTAACACATCTACAGAACATAAAATAATCCAGGTACGTTGGTTTTTGCATGGAATTCGAAGTAGATGCTCTCGATCGCCTCAACGATTTGAACTGCCATTCATAGAAAGAGCCAACTGCGAGAAAATATATATATATTTTTTTTCGCCTAAACATGAATTTCCCTTAACTATTACTTTCGAAACTAGTTCCGTGCATGCATACACTTTTGCAAATGTTTGTGTTAGACGGACCAAGATCATTGAAATTGCATCTTTGGCAATGACATTTTTAACCGTTGGTATTTATTAAGTAGCATTTAAAAGTGGGCAAAGCGGCTTAAGTTCCATAGCAGGTCTGAATCACAGCATATCCTTACAAATACCTGGATGCGCAAAGATAGCACTGTTGACATCATCTATGTCTTACCGAATGAAGTGCAATCTTAAGCAAATTTCCATATTTAAGTTGCCATACAGTCCGGCATGGGGTGTTTGCAGATGTGGCTTATTAACATAAAAAATGAAGCAGGGAAATAACAGAAAAACAAAACAAAAAAAATATGTTGAAATGCATCTGCACTGATTTCATTTTTCATGCGTGGCAAATGTAACCAATTAATTCGCCTTCACCCACCACATACTCTGGGCATTGATGTTTATTTTACTCAGAATAACTTTCAGCATCAGTAGCTCGAAATTACTGAGAAATGTACTGAACTTGAAAATCACAATTGACTGATCTTCTTTAAAAACATTATTCCATTCGTGATGTGGAACACCGATATTTATATCAATAAGTAGGATGATAATCATTAGAGCCGTGAATCGCGTGGCAGAAGGCTGCTAAATGTTAAGTGTAGACGTTGCGTTTATTTTTAATTGCTACCTATTTTGAAGGTGTGACTCAAGCTGGTTGTTATGTGGGTGGTGTAACATCGCTTAAGCAAATAGAGGTCTCAGTCTATAGGCTCCGCCCATAATCACGCCCATATATTCTGTTGCTTAAATGTCAGCCATCGTTGCATAGTTCAAACTCCCCGCAGTCGGATGCCGTCAAGTGCTGTGCAGAGTCGCTCCGTTTGAAAGCGTCAGTAGGATGAAATCGCTTGCTTCAGTCGGCGTGTTCCTGGCTTTATTAACCCGTGCGTAATTTGGGTTGAAATATTTCTCACTTTCTCTGATTCAGTTATTCTTCCATTGCATTCAGTCTCTAGAGTTTTAATTTATAAGTTCTAACGATAAGAGTCATTGTCGCAAAATTGATTTTCAGGTTTTTATCTTTGTATTTAACATACAGGTGTCCATTCCGATGTCGTGTTAACTCAGCCCACGTCGGAGACTGCCAGACCCGAAGGATCAGTGAAGCTCACCTGTAAAACCAGTGGGTTTGATCTCAGTAGCTACTATATGAGCTTGGTACGTCAGGTGAGCGGACAGGGGCTGGAATGGCTCCTTTCATACAGGAATCCTTCAAACAAGTATTTCGCCCCAGGGATCCAGAACAGATTCACTCCGTCCAAAGACTCCACAAACAATATGTTCACCGTTGATGTGACCCAGCTACAAACGGACGATACCGCTGTCTATTACTGTGCGAGAGACACAGTGCGGCGAACAGGAGTCGAGCCTGTACAATAACGGTGAGATGAAAGACTATATTTTATATCATCAACTAACAGTGAGTCATTATTCTATTTGCAACAATGGGAGGACATAAAATGAGCGCACATGTTCCTCCATGATATATTCGCAGTATCACACATAATATCAAATACACTGATGTGGCATTTTATTCCTGTTTCTCCTGTTTGAAACCAGCTGTTCATAATTGTGGAGAAGAACACTTTATTGGATCCAATGTGAAAGGTGCAGGGAGAGAGAAAGGATGGGTTGATTTAAAATTAAATATGTTTGTGAACTGCTGGATAATTTAAAATAGATTCAAAGCCTATTTCAAGAGAATCTTGTGCTTCATAGTGTCTGCAGTTTTTTTGTTACGGTCTGTCTCACTGTGCGTATACAGTGGGTACACTGTGCTGTAAGCGGCGCATTTCTCGTCCAAAAACCTGGATAGGTAGTCTACTGCCTCTTGACCATGCCAACACAGCAGGAGAGGCTACCGAATGGATATTGAAATAAATCGATGTTGAGTTGTATATTTATAGCTACAAAAGGAACAAAATCAAAAAAAACATGGCGTTCTGGCCCACGAAAGCGGAGGCATCTATGGACAGGATGCGAGAGGACAACATGAGCGGACAACCTGCAGAATATTTATCAGGGTTTGTCTCACTGTGTATACTGGATGGCACAGTGTGTGGCTCCAATACAAAAAAAAAATCTGATCGCTAATTGTGTGCTTTAGTTGTTGTTTTTTTTTTAATTTCTTCTTCTTTCATTCGATATTTCTGTATAAGTCTTGATGCACTTATTCTACATGTGCATAAAACACTAATTAGTCTGAATGAACCAGCCTGGATATGTTCATGATTTATCTCTCAAGAAGTCTCATGTAATTTCGGCAGCGTGTCTGAAATACAGTATTATCTGATCTTCTGTCGGTTAAGCAAGCTTTTTTTTTACAACCTCCTGTTTTCTAATAATCAAATATAACTTCAATTTATTTGGATTATGGCTATATGCACAATTGTCGAACTTGTCCTTCTTATTTACAGAGCCGGTAATTGTGTGATGCAGACCAGGGAATATAGCACCGTGACTATTTAGATTACTGGGGAGGAGGCACCATGTTAACGGTAACAAACGGTAAGAAGGAAAAACTTGTTCTTCAAAAAGTGTTCCAATTGAAATTTAATTCTATGGTTAGTTTGTGATTTTGATTATTCTTTCTTCTGATTATGTTTTGTCTTCAAGTGAACTCTCGACTAATGTCGCTTTGTTAAATAATTTGTGATTCTGTCCAATTATATTGTGGAATTCAGCGTATTTTCGACTCTTTGATACTAAAATATTCATGATTTACTATTCATTTACTGAATTAAATAATGACCGATCACCATTTCAGCATCCCGATGCTCTCAGTTTGTTAGGAATTCCAAATTTGGGAAACCTAAACAATATATGTCCATTCTGTACAATGGAAGACATTTCATTTCAAACTGTTTCTCCTATCTACGGAGAATAAAACAGAACACGAATGAGAGTATAATAGAACCTCGTTAGGAACATATGCATTCATTAGTGGAATTGCATTATCGACCAGTGAACCAGCTCCCAACATGGCTTGCAGAGGAGAAGTTTTTATTTTACCAAAAACTGCAGCACTTCAAGAATCATGGACTCAAAAATGTATGCATCTGTCTAAATTGATTTATCGTGGTCTTGCAACTAGAAGTAATATCACAGTAAGAACAAAATCTTGATATTTATGAAGCGATCCATGGAACAATAATTCAAGGATTGTCGGATATTTAGCGTTATCTCAGGGAATGCGTGTTCTCGTTCCTCTCACTGCCTTCAGGCTTTTAAGCTATTAGGCATTCTTTGTTTGCAAAGGCCCGGATAAAATCGATGTGCAGAACATTTTTTTTTCCACGGGGGAAAAAAAAAACTAGTATCCGAAACTTAAAAGGCCATTTCATTTGATTTGAAATTAACCAGTAAGTCCATCATATCATGAATGAGAAGCAGTTTATTTCGGTATGAAATATGGATTCTGCAAAGTCCGTTGTTATACATACGGTTCCGAGCGTCGCCTGAGGAATAGTGCAACTGGGGATTATGAGGAGGTAGAAAAATGGACATAAAAAAGCAAAACCGATAGGCAATGCAGAAGCTGTGGCCCAAATGATCTGAAACATCTCATAAACCTTATGGTCATATGATCCTGTTGATTAATCTGGAACATATGTATTTGATTTTGTTTTTGTTATCATCAGATGTAGGCAGTTTGTATTGATATATTTTTGTACTTAGAGGACAAAAAGAAAACCGACAAATTGGAGTTAAAATAGCTACATTTTTAAAAGTATAAATTATACTGCCGAATTACATTGCTACCCATTGATTCAAACACTAGCATATATTAGGTGAATCGTATATGAAAACAAAGAGTTTCATCAAACACGAACAAATCATTACTGATAATTTGAAATCATGTGATCTGGAAACTTTAAGCACTATTGTAGTAATGCAAATACGGCATTACAGAGTTAAATACAGTCCCTGGAATCAAATTCTTACTGTGATATTGTGGGCTATTTGAATAATTTGTAAACTGAAGACAGATCAATGATACTGAATAGATAAATAATCTTCTCAATGTCATTGCACTGAAGTAGTTTTGAAGGTTCCATTTTGAGACCTGGTCGGGAGTGGCATTGTTTAATAAATGCGGGTACTATTGGGATTCTATGGAGGGTCTTGTTCACTCCATAAGAGAGGCAGCAAGTGTTTCTACTTTATAAATTGTCACATGAAATTACCGCAAAAGCACAATTAATTTATTATCCAAAAGCTGTTGATTTAAACATTCTTATTTAATATATTAGCTTAAGTATGAGCATTTAAAAGTGCAGAAAGAAAATGCCTAAAACTAAATGAACCCCGTTTTTTTTTCTTAAAAAAAATATGTTGATCATGCAACATCGATGGAGGAAGAAACAGTTTTGGTATTTCATCTTGACAATAATTTGATTGGAGTGTGACTGAAGGGTCTTTAAGCATAAAAAAACTAAATAAATAAAGTCTCACACATCAAAGTTGCTGGTGAAAGCAGCAGGCCAGGCAGCGTCTCTAGGGAGAGGTACAGTCGATGTTTCAAGCCGAGACCTTTCGTCCTGACGCGTTCACAAGCAACTTTGATGTGTGTTGCTTGAATTTCCTGAATCTGCAGAAATCCTGTTGTTTGCGTTTTATAATAAATAAAGTCTATTGGTTTACCCCTAATAATTCGAATGTATAAGACTGGGAAATATGAACATTCCGGCCATGCGGCTCACAAAATTGTCCAGACTTCTTCACCTGCTCTCCAATCAACCTAACTTGCTGTACAATACTAGAGATTTTCCTCTATCTATGTGGGTGTCTAATAGTGTGTTATATGTCGCTCTTAAATGTGTCTTTCCTATTACAATTCGTAGAGTGTACAAGGACGTACCAGTCTGTGTATAAATCATTACAGTTCAAATAGACAAATCGAAATATCGTTATTAACATCTGTACGGATATCTATGTTATTCTAATGCGGTGTGACTGTGCTGGCCGGGGTTGTAGTGGCATCTGAACTGGACTTCGAGAGGAATAGCCCTGGTCTCGAATACGGCCGGACGGGAAAAAAAGAAAAAAAAAACGTGTAACTGCGATGCTGTCTGCTGTTGTGCTCTGTACGATTTGACAACGTGGACATTTGCTCATAGATTTAATTGTGCAGGATTTCTTCTGAGAAAATATGCAATCTTTATAGTTCTCTGTTAGATACTGTTGCGAGAGTGTTCCTTTAAAACTCACAAATGCAATCTTTTCAAACTGTGTGCCAGTTTTATAGATATCAGATTTAACGAGGAAAGCTGTTGGCGTGCGACCGAGTGCTTAAGGCGTCGGTCTAGTGATCTGAAAGACACTAGTTCGAGCATTTGCTGAGGCAACCTATTGTGTCCCTGAGCAAGGCACTTAAACACACATTTCTCTGCGACGCAACTGGTGCCAAGCTGTATCGGCCCTAATGACTTCCCTTGGACAGCATCGTTGGCGTGGAGAGGGGAGACCTGCAGCATGGGCAAATGCCGGTCTCCCTTTCAATCTTGCCCAGGCTTGCGCACTGGAAGGCCTTCCGATGCGCAAATCCATGCTCTCTCGAGACTAACGGATGCCAATAACTGGGAAACTTTTAGCAACATTTCCTCGACTAGTATCATCTATCTGATCGTTCCAAAAACAAATTTGTTTGGAAGCTCTGAAAACATAAATAAGTGAATTGCGTGAATACGACCAATCATTCGAGTAAACCTGTGCACAAGATTGCATTGTGTGGAATTTACAAGCTTGGAGAATGTCCTTCAAGTTAACTAATTGAGACAACGGTCATTCTAGAGGAATGCTACGCTGAACTGTATGGAATAGCACTTTAGCACTTAACAACTTTTTTTTGATTTATCTGCATGTATTGAATATATATATATAGAAAGAGTTTTGCTGATCTGCACACGGAATTACAGGGAAGGCAATATCGTCGCCACTCAAGGTGGTGTTCTCCAACTAAATTACGACTCTTTTCCCAAATAATCTCTCACTTTCAAATGGCTGACTGACACGAAGAACATGAAGTTCTAAACTAGCTAATCCACGATTCTATTATACAAATTTGGAACGTATAGGTACCTGTATGTCCGTTCTTTGTGCTATTTCTTGTGTAAGCATCGTTACAGCTGGTTTCCAGAGAATTGGTGCAGGAAGGAACACAAATCAAAATGAAGTGTAAAGGTGTTTTCCTCCCATGATAACGAGAGCGCAAGCATATACAGGTGAAAGTGACTTGATTCTGAGACGTAGATCTATCCTGCCGCGTTGACCGGAGAACGCTTTGCGTATTTAGTTGTGGCAAGCATATCAAATTATGTAGATGCTATTTGTATTTCGCTATGATTGAAACACATTTTGAAGGCTTAGCCGATGGTTTAAGATATGGTTATGTCCGTGTCATACCTAGAAAATTATTTCCTGAGCACTAAACATTCTATTTATTTGAGTATCGAATAAGCCAAAAATAAAACATTTAGTTTACTTATGTGATCATGTTCTTTCAGTGGCAAATACCCACCCCACCGTTTACCCTCTCCTTTCATGTGAGCAATCCAGTGCCACTGAAACAATCACCTTCGGCTGCTTGGCGACGGATTACTCCCCGGTGGGAATCATCGTCTCCTGGAAGAATGATGAAGCGACAATCACAACAGGAGTGAGCACCTATCCGGCTGTGTTGAACAAGAAAGGAACTTACACACGGAGCAGCCAGTTAACTATCACCGAGACACAAGCAGGGAGAAGCACCATCTATTGTGTCGTTCAGCATCAAAATTCATCTCAGGAAATCCCAGTGAAAGGTTAGTGTTGGGATAACTGTGGGTAAAAGTAATGTAGAGAATGTAAGGTTCAAACACAAGACAAGATATGTTTTCATTGCACTGAAAGTACATTAACGTCTTCAGAAGATTCTATTCTCCAAGCCACATTCCATCTGCAGGGTGGCTTTGGACCATCAAATACTATTTTGTAACGCACATTTAGATACTATTCCACAGATGTTTTACCATGGGTGGCAACACGTTTGCAGTTCATTTTTCTTTATCCTAGCTCTATACTTACATAACGCCTAGTTGTTTGAACCTCCACTGCGAGTTTTTTTTTTCGCAGAACAGACGTATAAGAGAAAGACTGGAAGTCTGAGCAACTCGTTATTCTTTTTTTTTCCTCTCTAAAGTAATAAGAACTGTGCAGAAATCGCGAAGTGCGTCGTGAATTTGAAACACTTTTTTTTTTCTCTTTGCGCACTGTTCAAAAACATGCGAGCATCAATAAATTTAATTACTGACACTTTCCATCTATTTCAAAAGGACACTGAATATAACACAGAAATGAGTACAGCGCAGAATAGGCCTGTCTATTGCACCGAGGTTTTCAACCACTTCAAGATCAATCCAACACATTCATCCGATTTAGCTCTCAAAATTTTGTTGATGCATGAGCATTACACTCTCTAACATTCTTCCAATATATCTGTCTCTGCAATTTCCAAGGCGTTCAAACTTTGTGCTTCAGTGAATTTCCATCCTACCTCGCACTTAACGGGAGGTAGGTTGGAGAAAAAAGTCTCCACCAAAGCCGATATAAGGCGCAATTTCACTCAGCTGTCCTAAATGCTACTATTGGGAAAGATGTGATATCTGATTAGCCCACAATCAGTGTTAACTGAAGCAGTGAGAGCAATTGGTGATTGACATATGAGCAAATGTTGGATTGAACGTCCTTGTTGTGTGCACGGAAGCCAGACTGGAAATTTTTGAAGAGTATGATAATAGCTGGAGTCAGTCCTCGTGTAAAGTCACAGGCCAGAAGAAAGAAATCGCAAGCCACTTCTGCCGTCTTTTCCAAGGAAACAAAGTAATCATTCTCTTGGAAACCATTTTCCAAGTCATACAACACTGCAGACAATGATGGTAATGATCCCTATCAACATTCATCAGCAAAACACACATATTCGCTGGCCTACAATTTTCTGGTAGTAATCCTTTGACCATTGAGAAAATAAAGGCCACTGCCAAATGTGTAGGTATATCTTCCACTGATTTATCTTGTAATATTGTATATACCTGTCCTTTATAGCCCTCCATCCCATCAGATTCATATATCCATTTTTTTTTGTTTGTTTCAGCACTGAACTTTTCAAACGTAATACTATTTGGCGGAATAGCCAATTCTATGCTGATTTCACATTCGCCATTTTCCAGTTTGCCGGTCAACACTAAATTATACTTTTATTATTATTATTATTATTTAAATGGGTGCTCTACCTCCTCCGGTACTGCATATATGTTTCCTATTTCATAACTGACCACCCCTATACTCACATATGCTTACACACCTGTTATTCCTATATGAGCAGAACGACGTTGATGATTCGTTAATCCCACTCGGCTATCATTCTCCTGTTTCAATCTTGCACTCGCAAGACCTTTAGTTAGTCGTTTCCTGCCGGCTTTAGAAATCTCAAGAGCCCTATTTGAACTTTCCATTTACACCCCTTATGTATGTATTCATCATTTTCTTGATCGAATGCCCCATCGACATATCATCCATGCTCCCTTACCCATCTGTCCTTTCCTTGCTTCAACGCGGCAAGCCTTCCAGAGCTCTTTTACAGATGCGCATTAAACTACCAAGAGGTCTCCATTTGATATTTCCCTGAGTATATCATTTTCCAATTTACAGACTCAAGCTTATTCTTAACAACATGAGAATCGGCTCTCCTACGGTTGTACACTTTCATATACTGACTGCTCACATTTGTCCAATGTTATGCTACTGGTCAGGAAGTCATAGTTGCAACCTATTAAATGCTTACCCAACAGGAGACCTGTCACTTCAAAAGGTTCAGCAGCAAGTTCCAGACAGTACGTCATTTCCTCTAGTTGGCAGGTCTTCTTACTATATCAGCAATCTATCATGGATATAGCTATCACATTCTGCTCCATCAAATTATATTAAACTAGGGTGGTCTCAAACAATATTAAGAACTGTTTTTTTCGAGCGCATGACAACAAGCCAGTTACATTTGCAAATTTTCAAATTCTGCCTCCCATCCTACTCATCTGCTCTGTTTTACTCTGGGTGGTGTTAATAGAATACATCCAACAGCTTGATTCCATTATATCTCTTCAAAACCCTCTCTCGGAATATCTCACTAAACGATAATTCCATGGCTTCACCTGAGACGCAGTTGTGACAAAATCACTCATAACCAATGCTACTCCACCCCTCTGTTAACTCTTTCCCTCTCTATTTTGAAGAATCGAAATAGGGAAAAATACAGCAGCCATTTCTGCCCTTGAGGCAGATCCCTCCTGTAATTACAACATCATCTCTTTTCCAAGAACTGATGCATGATCTGATTATATCATACTTTAGCTTAACAATCTTTTAATTTTCAAGCTATTCAACAGACTCTTTCCTCATAGTCTCTTTACACTCTTTCTGCCCAGCCCCAGCGAACAGTAATTAACCCTACCCAACAGCTCTAAAAAGACCCCTATGACTTCTGGTTGAACACATCCCTCTTGTACAGGCCAAAATTTTCAATAAAATATTTTAGTTCTCCATCCCCTGCTACAGGTCTGCTGCCAACCCTTTACCCGAAGGTACTCGAGCTTATCTCTTCAAATGTAACTGAAATGTTGAACTCTCTGCCTCATTGACCATTTGAAGCGGCCTCTTTAAGTGCCTTGGCGGGATCCCCACAATCATGGAGATGGAAAAATGCATTGCAGAGAAAAGACATGCAATTTTCTACAACTTAATACCTATCTGTACTTCAGCTATTTACTAGAATATTGTGAGGCATGTGCCCATATTGCGTCGGAAGAAAGGGAAATTCAATTGATTCGTTTCTTGCTTGTGTTGTGCAATCCTCGATGATTAACGTTTTCCTTCCTCAATGGCTTCTTACTATATTAAAACCAATTTCAAACACATTTGTTTTCTTCCAGATGATGTGCGTCATCCAATCGTCGTTATCTCCGTGAACTCCCTTGAAGATATTAAGAGGACCAGAAAAGGGACCGCAGTCTGCTCTATGACTAACTTCCAACCGGCGCAATTCACCGTGATCTGGCTGAAAAATGGACAGCCGTTGAATTCCGGCGTCGTCACCTCCCCTGCTTTTGCGGTGAATGGGAACTTCTCAGCGACAAGCCAGGTGACTTTCACGGCGACGGAATGGTTCGCAGACTATGTGTATACATGCCAGGTTACACACAAAAATTATATGCAAAGCCGAAATATCAGCAAATCTCAAGGTAAGAGACGTATCCGGGGAAAGTAGCATGCCACTGTCAGTGTCGACCTCAGCCCAAAGTCAGAACTTCATTGACATTAAGAGAAACACGGAACTGCATGTTATTCTGTTCATAATGTAGGCATCTGATCAGTGAGATGATTTGTTTATAGCCGTTTTTTTTTTGGGGGGGGGGGGAACTGTACAGAAACCGAGAGATCGGAAATGTTTTTGACCTATTTCAAACTCAGAAGATTAATTTCAGATTCCTGATTCAGCTGTGGAAACTTAAGTGATGTTCATTTGCCATAGAAACATGCCCATGCGAAGAAGTAAAAGTAACAATTGAACAGCCACCAGCGGAGCAGGTGTTACTGGAGGCGACCGTCACCTTAACCTGCGTCATCACTAATGCGCCTTACGACGTCCAAGTGTCCTGGAGGCAAGGAGAAAATGAGTTGAAAACAGAGACTGCCTACCAGCCAGGAGACTCCCACCATAGCGTGATCAGCCAACTGAATATATCGACACAAGCTTGGCTGAGTGGGGACTTAGTCGAATGCGTGGTAAGCCACGAGGAATGGCCGACCCCAAGAAGAGCATACATCCGCTGGGAAAAACGTAAGCTGGGGCTGGTAATATATGTCTTTCGTCGGGGTGGAGAGGGGGTGGGTGGCACTCTTTTTCTTTGGGATTAATCAAAACAACTGGTGGAGACCACTCAGCAGATTGCCAATATCTCCGGAAAATAGTCCGGCTGGAGTGCCTCGACAAACCATGTGGTCTTCTTATTCCTCACTGCCTGATCTGCTGAACACATCGTCGGAATATTAGATGTTCCTTAATCCTATTCAGTCTGAGTGCGTGTAAGACCTGCAGGAAACTACAGGTAGAGCAGAGCGAACTTGTTGATGTCCATTTTGTATACCTTATCACTCCATTAATGTCCAACCTCCTTTCTACGATAACTTCCGCTTTCATCATCTCTGCAAATTAACATTAATTAGCTGTCCTTTATCACGTCACCGGAACAGTCCTCCAATGAACGTTTAACTCAGTTTTACCATTTGTGAATATGTTCTGTGACATAACGAGGAATTGATAAAGTTTAATTCAAGTGACCTGGATAACTGAAATATTCCCGACACCCAAAAAAAAAAAAGAATGCTTTAAAATATATGTTTAAACTCTCAGCAGAGGACCAAGTGGCATGAATATTAACATTCATCTGAGGGGCCAAATACTCACGTAATGCGCCTCGTGTTTCAAACAATTGTGCCTTTTACAGGAAAGTGATGCTGTCCTCCATGACAGCTTCTTCTTACCCCAGAACACAAGCTCGGATACTGTAAACATTCACAGTAGAGAAATGCTGTACTTTACATATTTCACAAATTATCACCGTATCGTCTAGTCTAAACTATCATCATTTCATTTTATTACTTCCCGGTATAATTATTGTTCTCCCCGTTTGTACGCAGCTGTGAATCCTCAGGAACCTTCCGTCTCTGTCCTCCTTCCGCCAACAAGTGAAAAGTCCACAAAAAAACACCGTCATCCTTACCTGCTTAGTGAGAGGGTTTTCGACTCGAAGGATTTTCGTCACATGGACAGTCGATGACGCACCGGTGGATTCACGCAACTACTCGAATACTGCAGTTGCGGCAGAGAACAGCAGCAATTCGTTCTTCATGTACAGTCTGTTGCCTGTTCGATTCGAACAGTGGTCCCGAGGTGCTTCTTTCTCCTGTGTTGTAGCACATGAAACCCTCCCGATGAAGATCATCACAAGAACCGTTAATCGATCAAGTGGTAAACCCAGTTTTGTCAACGTATCCCTTGTACTGATGGATACTGTCGATTATTGTCAATGATAATTTTATCATTTACATTAAATGTTTAAATAAATATCAATAAATATTCTTTCCAGCAAATTTTCAACTGTCCACAACAGCGTTTAATGGTTTCTGATGCTTCAAAACATAAGACCTTCGAGGGTCCCGAGTTGTTTTTTTTTTAAACGTGGACCCCTATACACCAGGTGTTATAAGACAATTGATAGCTCCGTCCTCAGAGGATTACAAGACATGTTAGAACGCAATTTCGCCAGATACGATCCAGAGTACTGGAACTACCTATTGCCGTTTTCTCGCGTCCCATTTATTCACAACTGTAGAATAGATTCAGTTATTGTGCTTTGCAGTGAAAATCGGTCCTAAGAGAAATGTGTAACACATTTTGCAAACCGAGAGGAGCACAGAATTTTTACACTATACGGTGACGAGGTTCTCATGCGTACCCGAAAATGCAAAAGCACTTCCGGATTAAAAAAAAAACTGTCGGAATCAAATAAATTATTTTCCAGGCCTGATAATATGAGTGCACTCAAATGGATATCAAGTTCTTGATGCTAAAGTCTTTTCAAATGCTCTTTCCAACAAGTGAAATATATGCACAACACAGCTTCGGAGGAATATGGTTTGAACAGCAGGTCAACAAGGTACATCTGCACATCACTCAAGTACTTCTGCACTAAGTCGCAGTCACTAACAAGCACGCAACTATATATTTATCAAAAAAGGGGGAATTTTGTATCCCTAGAATTTGCAAAAAGTGAATATACTACTTTGCTATGTAAGTCTGGGGCAGAGAAGGCATTGTCAATTCGTTTTCATGAATAAATATCTAAGACATACAAGTTAAGGAAAATGGACCAACAGTTGAGAACAAAAGGTCGAGGAATCTCAACTTGTGCTTTTAATTTTCTACTCCGTAAATGCACTGCTCTGCATCATCGTATTAGTGGATCTGTTGAGGCAAAAATATGAAATTTAATTAAGGATCTATGGTAAGATTCAAGTACCAACTCAGTCAATATAAGATCAGTTCTCTGATTAGATTAGTCTGATTGAGCACTTCTGTTAACATATCTTTCTCGCAAATTTAGGAGAAATAATATATCCATATACTTTTACATCATTCATTCTTTCGTTATTCTCTTTTATTACACCTCGGTGCATGAAACCTCTGTAAAATGCAAACATATAAACATTAGTTTAGAGATATACATAATGATGTTTAAGCTTACATCAGCATTACGGTTACCGAAATCCAGACATTCTCACTTTAAACTTTCATTAATACTAGAGATAATCATGTCCGTATATTCTTAATCATAGCATACACACAAGCAAAATTACCACCTTTGTTGCACATAAACAGATAAATTTGAGAGGACGTTCATAAATGGACAAGCTGAAGCCACTATGGCTTCATCGGACATGTTCGGAAACATGTGCACAAGGCCACCAGTCTGTTGTACATGTGCACCTATAGAGACAAGGTGGTGAATAAATATAGAAACAAACATCCCTGTGGGGGAAAAAAAAATCAGATAAGCTTACACTAAAAAAAATGCTTCAGCGCAATTCATGCCAAATGGATTTCGGACTGAGTCTTACAGCAGATACACAAACATTTGATAGTAAACACGAAATATCTCTAAATTATATACAGAAATTCATGATCCCAATGGCAATATTTTACAATTTCTCTCTAATTGCTATTTTAATCATAATGTTTTGTCACCCTTATTTCGCTCTCTATTTCTGTCCATCAAATTGTGTCAATGATTTCTCAGGTGTGAATTATCAAACGTGATAATCCAATGATCTCTTGAGCACAGCAACATTATTTACTTTCAAATATCGCTCAGTAATAACCAAAGTTAATTCTTACCCAAAGTGTTATACAAATAGGAATGTTCAAAAGCAAGAACTTTATAAATCTAACAATTAGTGCATTTTCACTGCAATTCAGAAATCAACTTATAATTGCTTTTAGCAATTATTGATAATTACGACATTGATACCGACATTTCATGGGAAATTCATTATGTAAATTTACCTATATCATGTTAAAAATAAGCAATGCAAGAAGTAAATGAAATCCTGCAGTGACAAAAAACGTGAATGTCTATCATTTCTGCTCTCGGCAGATTTTGCAGAAGACATCCGGATTGAAGGCTATGCGGAAGACACAGACAACTTATGGACAACTGCTTCCACATTCATAATCTTGTTCTTCCTGAGCATTTCCTACAGCGCTGCCCTAACTTTAGTGAAGGTCAGAACATTTAGTCCACTTATCTTTCCCCGCATTTGGAGATGATGACCAAATGTTCATGACGTTAATTTCTTGCGGGGGCTGAAATCTCACAACCATTACTTCATTTGTATTTTCTCTATTTCTCTTGTTTTCACAGGTGAAGTGATAGTATGAACATAGGAAAAAGTCGATTTTTTTCCTATTGAACTCTTGACATCTGAGTTAACGTGCCGGAATGTACCACCTTTTGAAGCTAGCAAAGTCATGGTCTGAATTTCTGTTTTAAAACTGGAATGCTCATCACTGCAACTGCACAGTAATTCATAAAGCTTTACAACATGTACACCTAAGTCGATTCTTTCCATGAATTATGTCATATGTTCGATTTCTTTAACTACGACATTAGTCCTGTTTTCTTGCATCCAGTGCACTTGTGCAGCAAAAACAAAATAAATGATTTCCTGACGCAGCATATTGGATTGTTCCATTTTGTTAGCCATAGCATAACCATACTCAATAATCACAATTCGTTATCACATGTTATTTTAACTTTCGCAAACTTATATAAGAGTACCATAGTAGTCAGGTCCTTGGCACTTCCTCCGTCTGTCAAGGAAAGTGGAGATGCGAGAGGAAAGAAGACTAACAGTATTAGACGATTCATTGGTTCTGGGAACAGATTCCATTAACGGTCGCGAATCTCCCGAATGGTATATTGCTCTCAGGCCTGAACGTCAGGGATATATTGGGTAAATGACACTGCATTCTTGAGGCGTATCGGTTCAGATATTTAGCATGGTATGCAATAGTAACAATGGCAGAAATTGGATAAAGAATATTGTTCTGAATTGAGAATGCAGTTAACAGGAAAGGAAAGAAGCGCAGAATCCAGTGGGTAGTACTCTCTTCATTCAAGTTTGTGGCGTGTACCGGTAATGGTAAGAATATAATTATCAGGCAGATAAATGCATTGCTGACCATTTGGTTTCGGGCCCAGGGCTGCAGATCGGTGGATCTGAATGTATGACCAGAAATGTTGATGCTGTCGAAAGTAGCGAAGGGACATATAAAAAAAAACGTTCTGCGCAGAAGTCGGGAACTTGAGGAAAGCAATCTATTCACTCAACTCATTTCACTGAACCTCGTCTTATAGGGTATGCTCCCTAATACAGGCAACATCCTTGTAAATCTCCTCTGCACCGCGCTACAGTGTCCACATCCTTCCTGTTAGGAGACGACCAGAACTTCCAAAGACCTCCTTGTGGTCACCTGGAGAAGAAGGAGCAGATAAGCAGGCAGATTTTGGGAATTTGCCAAAATAATATGATTGATGGCATTGAGACTTCAATTTTACTGCCAATTTTTTTGCGCCCTCAATATCCCTAATACTTATTGACAATTATTCAGCACAAAATCTACAGATGTGGCTGAAACGATGAGGTATACCCATAAAATCTGTGCGTGGAAGATAATCATTTTAACTGAGGTTTGCTAAGCATGCTTTTCCAGTAGCAGCTGCAACTGGAAAGGGAACCAGCAGTTGTAATTAAACAACAGTTATATTGTTTGTTGTTCATTTTTTTTTACTTCTGGATTTAAATGGAAGTTCGTCTTCAATTTGTTATATGGAAATAGATAGCAGCTTGAAGATATCAAAGCACTCTATGGAAAGCAATTTTAAAAAATTAGCTCTACATTTGTAGAGAGTCACTGCACCTGCTTTATTAATTCTTTCTAAAATATAAGTCAGTGATCTGTTTAACTTAGGTTATTTCAGACAAACCGACTCGTAAGTTCCCATGATCAAGCATGCTCGCAGAATAAATGTGTTATATCATTTAGAACGTCAGTAACTGATATGTTTATAGGAGGAAAAGTGTCTGTACTCAACGATGTTAGCTTGACAGAAATATCAGTATATCGCTAAGACCTATGTTTCCAAAAGATGTTTCCAAACTTGTTGGTCTGTGCCTTTGTTATATAAATATATCTTTTTTTTTGTTAGTTCGCTGGAATGCGACCAGTGTTTTCGAAAATTTTCTTTATTATTTTCTTTCAATCTGTTTTATCCTTTGTGGACCAGAATCATGAAAACAGAGAAACATGCAAAACCTACAGCACGATACTGGCCGTTCGGCCACAAAGCCTTGCAGATCATGTCCTTATCTTACTACTAGCTAGACGTATCCTTCAACCTATACTTTTTCTCGAGACAATGTAACAATCTAGGACTCTCTTAAAAGATGTAATCGTTTCCACCTCCACCACCGCCGCTGGCAGCCCATTCCACCTAATTGCCACTCCCTGTGTAACAAAACTTATCCCTGAATTCCCCTCTGTACCTACTTCCAAGCACCTTAAAATTAACTTCTCTCGTTTTATCCATTTCAACCATGGGTAAAAGCCCCTGACAATCCACGCGATTAATGCATCTCATTATCCTGTACAGCTCTATCAGGTCACCTGACATCCTCCGTCGCTGCAAGAAGAAAAGCCCGAGTTCACTCAACCTGTTCTCACAAGGCATGCACACCAATCCAGTCAACATCCTTGTAAATCTCCACTGCACCCGTTCTGTAGTTTCTACTTTCTTCCTGTAATGGGGTGACGAGAGCTGAACACAGTACTCCAAGACGGGTCTGACCTGTGTCTTACAGAGCTGCTACATTACCTCTCTGCTCCTAAACTCAATTCCATGGTTGATTAAGGTCAATGACCGGTGTGCCTTCTTAACCACAGAGTCAAATTGCGTAGCAGCTTTGGGTGTCCTATGATGTACTCGGACACCAAGATTCTTCTGATACTACACACTGCCAGGAGTCTTACCATTAGTGCTATATTCTGCAGGATGTTTGACAACGAAAATGAAGCACCTCACACTTCTCTGGGTTGAGCTCCATCTGCCACTTCTCAGCCCAGCTCTGCATCCTATCAATGTCCCGCTGTAAACTCTGACAGCCCTCCACACTCTCCACAACACACCCAACCTTTCTGTCTTCAGCAAATTTACTAACCCATCCCTCCACTTTCTCATTCAGGTCACTTCTAAAAATCACGAAAAGTAGTGGTCCCAGAACAGATGTCTGAGGCACACCACTGGACATTGACCACCATGCAGAATATGACCTATCTACAACCACTCTTAGCCTTTTTCGCAAGCCAGTTCTGTGTCCACAAAACAATGTCCCCTTGTATCCCATGCATCCTTACTTTATCAATAAGATTTGCATGGGGTAGCTTAACAAATGACTTTCTGAAATCCATATGCACTACATCTACGGCTCCACCTTCATCAATGTGTTTAGTCACATCCTGAAAAAAAAAAACTCAATATGGCTCATCAGGCACGAGCTCCCTCTCACAAAGCCATGTTCACTTATCACAATCATATTATGCCTCTCCAAATGTTCATAAATCATGCCGCTCAGGATATTCTCCATCAACTTACAACTCCTGAAGTAAGGCTCACTGATCTCTAACTTCGTGGACTATCTTTACCCCCTTTCATTAATAAGGGAATAACATGCGCAACTGTCCAATCCTCCGGAATCTGTACCATCCTCACTGATGATGTAAAAATCATCACCAGAGTAGCAACAATCCCCTCCTTCGTTTCTCATAGTAGACAGTATTACATCCCATCCGGTCCCGGTGACATTCAACTTGATGCTTTCATAAAGGTCCAGCGCATCCTCTTATATCTTCTGGATCTGTATAATTACACAGTTTTTTTTTTTTACCTTTCCTAAGCTCTTCTTTTCTTCTTGACTAGATTTACAAAAGCCTTTGTACACCACAGTTACTGTGTCCTACCACTCGTTCCCTGTTTTATTGGAAAGTACCTATGCAGAAGCCCGCGTAAATATCCCCTGCACATTTGCCATGTTTCTTCCCTACGTTTTCCTGAGAACAACTGTTTCTATTTAGGCTTCCAAATACCTGCCTGATAACCTCATATTTCCCCTTACTGCACTTATACGTTTCTGTAACTTGTCTGTTCCTATCTCTCTTCAATGGTATGGTAACGGATATAGTATTGTGATCACTATCTCCAAAGTGCTCTCCCACTGCGAGACTTGATACATAACCGGGTTCATTTCCCAAAAACACGTCCAGTACAGCCTTTCTTTTTTTGTAGGCTTATCTGGATTTTGTATTGAAAAAAAAAAACAACCCCTCCTGATTACACCGAACATGTTCAACCCCATCTAAACACCTCACTCTTTGATGTTGCCAATTAATATTTGGGAAATTAAAACCTCATACCACAACAATCTTGTTATTACTGCAACTTCGCAGAATCTGTCTCCCTCTCTGCTCCTGATATCCCTGTCCCTATTGACTGTTTTGTAAAAAAAACAAAAACAGTCAGCAGAGCTATTTATCCTTACCTATTCCTAATTTTCTCCCAAAGAACATCCGTAGACAACCCCTTGATGACTTCCTCCCTTTTCTGCACACGTGACACTGCCCCTGATCAACAGAGCCACACCCCCAACTCTTTTGCATACTTTCCTGACATTTCTAAAACACCTAAATCCTGGCAGTTGAAGTAGCCATTCCTGCTCTTGCACCATCCAAGTCTCTGTATCGGCGACAGCATCACAGCTCCAAGTGCTGTTTCACGCTCTAGGCTCATCCGCTTTGTTTATAATACTCCATGAATTAAAATAGACACATCTCAAACCATCCCTTCTCCATCTACTGCCTATTCCTCCTTTCGGATTATCTCCAAGCTTTCACTATTTACAAACCAAACCCCCTTTCCTCCGTCACTTCAGTTTGGTTCGCACTCCTGCTCCCCCAGAAATTGTAGTTGGAAGTCTCCCTAATAACCTAAGCATACTTCCCCAACAGGATATTGACTCCCTGAGATTCAAGTGCAACCTGTCCTTTTTTGTACTAGTCACATCTGTCCCAGGAGAGATCCCAATGATCCCGGAATCTGAATCCCTGCACTGCTTCAATCCCTCAGATACGCATTTATCCTCCACCTCCCTCTATTCCTATACTCATTGTCACGTGTCAACGGCAGTAATCCCGAGTTTACTAATACCTTTGAGGTCCTTCTTTCGTAAACACAGTAATCTTTTTTCAGGATCTCCTCCCTGTTCCTACCAATGCCGTTGGTACCAATATGGACCACGACCGCTATATGTTCTCCGTCTCACTTCAGAACATCATCGACGCAATCAGAAACAGCCCGGACCCTGGCACCTGGAAGGCAAAATACCATCCGCGTTTCGTTCCTGCGTCCACCTAGCTCTGGAGACCCCTGTATTCCTGCCATCCTTTTCCTGTCCCTACCACTGTGAGCCGCAGGGCCAAATCTGTGTCACAGGCGGGACCACCGTTGCTTCCCCAGCTAGACCGTCCCCACCCTCTTCCCAACTGTACTCAAGCAGGACACTTATCGTCAAGGGGTACAGCCACAAAAGTGCTGACTATTACCCACTTATCTGTCTCCCCAGTGCCTGGAGTGACTCCATCCCTATAGCTCCTCTCTATCACCTCCTCACTTTCATTGACCAGAAGACATTGACCGAGCTGCATCTCCAGTTCCCCAGCCCGGTCCTTAAGTGCTGCAGATCGACGCCCCTGGTGCAGATTTGGCCGTTTGGAAGGTTGGGTGTTTCCAGGACCTCCCACGTCTGACAGCGAGGACAGAAATCCAGTCTAACACATATACGTCTTGTCTGCATTCTACACAGATAAGCTACATCGTTTCGTCCCTTTATCTTCGAAGCCCCGTTGATCCAAAGCTCTACACCGTCGTCCGCTTCTGGAACGACCGCTGTATAAATCTGTCCTTTTTCAAAACTCTTCTCGCTGTTGTCACTGGCTGACGTCCCCGCGTTTGTGCAGTCGTATTCAGTTCAAACTGCTGATGAAATAAATTTTGGAAATTGTTTTTGTTCTGGAATTGCTTTTTTTTTTAAATTTGGAAATATTTCATAATATTTCAAGATTCAAGATATTCAAAGGTGCAAAGGTTCGAAGGTTAATGGGTCAAATTTAGTGCCAGAGAAATGAATACAATATACATCCAGAAATGATATTTATTCGCAAATATCCTCTTAATAGCTTGTATTCTTCTATCATATATCCTCTCATCCTCCTTCTTTCCACAGAGTAAAACACTAGCTCCCTTAATCTCTGATCATAATGCATGCTCTCTAAACCAGGCAGCATCCTGGCAGATCTCGCTATGTCCTTTCCAAAGCTTCCACATCCTTCCTATAGTGAGGCGACAAGTATCGGACACAGTACTCCGAGTGTGGCCTAACCAGAGGTTTATAGATCAGCATCATTACCCCGCCTCCCTTATACTCTATCCCTCAAAAGCTAACACTCTATAAACTTTCTCCACTACCCTATCTGCCTATGTGACAACTTTCAGGGATCTGTGGACATGTACTCCCAGGTCCCTATGCCCCTTCACACTTCCCAGTATCATGCCATTTACTCTGTCCTCTGGTTCGGAGTTTGTCCTTCAGAAGTCTACCATCTCACTCTTCTCGGGGTTCAACTCCATCTGCCACTTCTCAGCAAATATCTGCATCTTATCAAAGTCTCTCTACAATCTGTGACAAATCTCTACACTATCCATAATAGTGTCGTCTGCAAACTTGTCAACCCACGTTTCTACTCCGACATCTAGGTCCTTAATAAAAAACACGAAAAGTAGACGTACCATAAACGAGCCTTGTGGGCAACACTTGTCACAACCCTCCAATCCGAATGTACTCCCTCTACCACGACATTCGGCTTTTCTGCAGGCAAGCTAATTCTGAATCCACCTGGCCAAACTTCCTTGGATCCCATGCCTTATGACCTTCTGAATAAGCCTACTGGGTGGATCCTTGACAAATGACTTATTAAAATCCAGGTAGATAACAGCCACTGCATTAACCGCATCTCTATGCCAGATCACTTCGTCAAAGTAGACTGTCAGGCCTGTTAGACACGATCTGCCCTTCACGAGGCCATGCTGACTGTCCCTGGTTAGACCATGCTACTCTAAATGCCCACAGATCTTATCTCCGAGAATCCTTTCCAATAACTTTCCCACCACAGACGTACGGCTCACTAGGCTATAATTACCCGCATTATCACTACTACATTGTTTTTGAACAAGGGGACAATATTTGCCTCCCTCCAATCCTCCCTTACCATTCCCGTGGACAACAAGGACATAAAATCCCAGCCAGAGGCTCCACAATCTTTTCCATCGCCTGGTAGAGCAGCCTCGGAATATTTCACCAGGTTCCGGGGACTTATCCGTCCTAATGTATTTTAACAACTCCAACACCTCCTGTCCCCTAATATCAGCATGCTCTGAAACACCAACCTCACTCTTATTGTCCTCACCTTCATCAGGTTACCTCTCGTTGTTGAATACCGAAAAAAAAGTATTCAATGAGGACCTCGCTAACTTGCACAGCATCCAGGCACATCTTCCCACCATTATCAAAATTCGCAGAAGGTCAACTTACAGAATTCTGTCTACAGTGTATGTAAATAACAGAACCAGGATTGATACGCAGTTATTCGAATTACGCTCAGAATGTGTTTGGGAAAAAAGAAAAAAAAATGTACAGCCATGAGCTGCAGAACACGCAGAGGGCTTTGCGACTTTTATTTATGTATTTATTTATTTATTTTTTTGCAGTGAAATCACAAATATTATTGTTTTCCAAAAGTACAAGGTCAAATTTCTGCCACTGCTGGTTCATTACGCAACAAATGAGTGTCTTGTTTCACTGGGAAATACCTTAAAGCGATGTTAGATAAACAGGTGTAAAGGGTTCTTCTTATTTGTTACTGCTAAGGTCAATAAATTGTTTTTTTTTTCTGTAGAGTTAATTGCTGAGACAGAGATTATCTATAGCAGTATGTCTGGGTTATAATTAGTGATAACCGGACTTTTATTCATGTATTAACCAATTAGGGATAGATGTCATTCTTTCTGCCTGTGTGAAAGCTGGTAGTTGCGCGGGCTTTGAGGAGAAGGCGCAGGAGGATGAAGAGCGAAGAGGTGGCTAGAGGAGACGGTTGCCAGACCGGCTGGGGCCTGGGGACAGGGCAGGAGCCCACGGTTCGACGACGAGCGAAGGAGGATCAGCAACAGGGAATCCGTGAGCTCCAACGTTTGTGCATTGGAAATCTATATGAGATTATTGGCGCCATTTATTTGTCTTCCTTTTCTTTTGTTCTCTACTAACTCCATACTTAAAAATAAAATCTTACTCGTTTAACCGCACATTGTGGACTGAATGATAGGACTGAGGGATAGACGTGAAGGAAGGGGAGGTGGGGGTGGCGTTGCTGGTTAATGAAGAGATTAACGCAACAGAAAGGAAAGACATAAGCCGGGAAGATGTGGAATCGATATGGGTAGAGCTGCGTAACACTAAGGGGCAGAAGACGCTCGTGGGAGTTGTGTACAGGCCACCTAACAGTAGTAGTGAGGTCGGAGATGGTATTAAACAGGAAATAAGAAATGTGTGCAATAAAGGAACAGCAGTTATAATGGCTGACTTCAATCTACATATAGACTGGGTGATCCAAATTGGTAAAGGTGCTGAGGAAGAGGATTTCTTGGAATGTATGCGGGATGGTTTTTTGAACCAACATGTCGAGGAACCAACTAGAGAGCAGGTTATTCTGGACTGGGTTTTGAGCAATGAGGAAGAGTTGATTAGCAATCTTGTCGTGAGAGGCCACTTGGGTAAGAGTGACCATAATATGGTGGAATTCTTCATTAAGATGGAGAGTGACATAGTTAATTCAGAAACAAAGGTTCTGAACTTAAAGAGGGGTAACTTTGAAGGAACGAGACGTGAATTAGCTAAGATAGACTGGCAAATGGCACTTAAAGGATTGACGGTGGATATGCAATGGCAAGCATTTAAAGGTTGCATGGATGAACTACAACAATTGTTTATCCCAGTTTAGCAAAAGAATAAACCAAGGAAGGTAGTGCACCCGTGGCTGACAAGAGCAATTAGGGATAGTATCAATTCAAAGAAGAAGCATACAAATTAGCCAGAGAAAGTGGCTCACCTGAGGACTGGGAGAAATTCAGAGTTCAGCAGTGGAGGACAAAGGGCTTAATTAGGAAGGGGAAAAACAGATTATGAAAGAAAACTGGCAGGGAACATAAAAACGGACTGTAAAAGCTTTTATAGATATGTTAAAAGGAAAAGACTGGTAAATACAAATGTAGGTCCCCTGCAGACAGAAAAAGGTGAATTGATTATGGGGAGCAAGGACATGGCAGACCAATTGAATAATTACTTTGGTTCTGTCTTCACTAAGGAGGACATAAATAATCTTCCAGAAATAGTAAGGGACAGAGGGTCCAGTGAGATGGAGGAACTGAGCGAAATACAAGTAAGTAGGGAAGTGGTGTTAGGTAAATTGAAGGGATTGAAGGCATATAAATCCCCAGGGACAGATGGTCTACATCCTAGAGTGCTTAAGGGAGTATCCCAAGAAATAGTGGATGCATTAGTGTTAATTTTTCAAAACTCGTTAGATTCTGGACTAGTTCCTGAGGATTGGAGGGTGGCTAATGTAACCCCACTTTTCAAAAAAGGAGGGAGAGAGAAACCGGGGAATTATAGACCGGTTAGCCTAACGTCGGTGGTGGGGAAACTGCTGGAGTCAGTTATCAAGGATGTGATAACAGCACATTTGGAAAGCGGTGAAATGATCGGACAAAGTCAGCATGGATTTGTGAAAGGAAAATCATGTCTGACGAATCTCATAGGAATTTTTTTTGAGGATGTAACTAGCAGAGTGGATAGGGGAAAGCCAGTGGATGTGGTATATTTGGATTTTCAAAAGGCTTTTGACAAGGTCCCACACAGGAGATTAGTGTGCAAACTTAAAGCACACGGTATTGGGGGTAAGGTATTGTTCTCGTTGGAGAATTGTTTAGCAGACGGGAAGCAAAGAGTGGGAATAAACGGGACCTTTTTCAGAATGGCAGGCGGTGACTAGTGGGGTATCGCAAGGCTCAGCGCTGGGACCCCAGTTGTTTACAATATATATTAATGACTTGGATGAGGAAATTAAATGCAGCATCTCCAAGTTTGCGAATGAAACGAAGCTGGGTGGAAGTGTTAGCAGTGAGGAGGATGCTAAGAGGATGCAGGGTGACTTGGATAGGTTGGGTGAGTGGGCAAATTTCTGGCAGATGCAATTGAATGTGGATAAATGTGAAGTTATCCACTTTGGTGGCAAAAATAGGAAAACAGATTATTATCTGAATGGTGGCCGATTAGGAAAAGGGGCGGGGGGTGCAACGAGACCTGGGTGTCATTATACACCAGTCGTTGAAAGTGGGCATGCAGGTACAGCAGGCGGTGGAAAAGGCGAATGGTATGCTGGCATTTATAGCGAGAGGATTCGAGTACAGGAGCAGGGAGGTACTACTGCAGTTGTACAGGGCCTTGGTGAGACCACACCTGGAGTATTGTGTGCAGTTTTGGTCCCCTAATCTGAGGAAAGACATCTTTGACATAGAGGGAGTACAAAGAAGGTTCACCAGATTGATTCCTGGGATGGCAGGACTTTCATATGAAGAAAGACTGGATGAACTGGGCTTGTACTCGTTGGAATTTAGAAGATTGAGGGGGGATCTGATTGAAACGTATAAGATCCTGAAGGGATTGGACAGGCTAGATGCAGGAAGATTGTTCCCGATGTTGGGGAAGTCCAGAACGAGGGGTCACAGTTTGAGGATAGAGGGGAAGCCTTTTAGGACCGTGATTAGGAAAAACTTCTTCACACAGAGAGTGGTGAATCTGTAGAATTCTCTGCCACAGGAAACAGTTGAGGGCAGTTCATTGGCTACATTTAAGAGGGAGTTAGATATGGCCCTTGTGGCTACGGGGGTCAGTGGGTATGGAGGGAAGGCTGGGGCGGGGTTCTGAGTTGGATGATCAACCATGATCATAATAAATGGCGGTGCAGGCTCGAAGTGCCGATTGGCCTACTCCTGCACCTATTTTCTATGTTTCTATGAATGTTATTTCTGGGTACTGATGTTACACGAGAGACACAACACACATCATCCAGCCAAACTTTATTGCCCAGTGCGGCGGGGCCGAAGGCTGCTTTCCCCAGACGAAAGCGAGCTCAGTGAGTCTGAGGCTTATTATAGGCCTACATTGTGGCGGCTCGTCCTGGATATGGATTTTTGTAGCGTGCTCTGTGATTGCCCTGTTTAAGTCACTGCTGTGTGTCTTTCGAATTGCAGTTAATACTGAGTACCTCCGTGGGATTGCGGTTAGTAACGGGTTGAGAGGGGTGGATATTCGTACCTTGGATGAACTGTTAATTCGATTTTTGGGTACGGTTAAAGCTGATGGTGAAGTTGAAACCCCAGGACAAAAGTTTGATAAAATGTCGGGCTCAGAACTTGCTTCAGCGTGGGCTAGCGCTGACTCCACGAAGCTGGGATTGCCAGTGTCTATTGATTCCCCACATGAGGCGGGGATATGGCCTGTCCATGCTGTCATGAGGGAGGGGGAATAGTGGTCGGATTTTTACTGCTATGGTGGGCTCGGCCCCTATCTTTAGAATAATGTCCACCCTAAAGGGGCGGATGGTTTGGGCGGAGCGGATCTCTCAGTTGGTGGATGAGTGGCAGTGCTCAGTTGAGGGAGAGCAACAGGGATTGGTTGAAAGTTTGAGTAGTCGGGCTGTTGATGGTGTTAGAATTGTCAGGTTCAATTACCCCGTAGTGACAGCGGTCAGTTATCTGAAGCGGGGGGGGGGGGGGATGCGTCTGTTTTGACTGGAAGTAAAATGCAGCATCTGGCGGGGTGGGTGGGGGGTGCTTTCCATACCTGTGTCAGGAATTTGGAGAAAAGCTTTCAGTGTATCTCCTCTGGCTAGGAGGGCAGGTAAATTGCTTGCAGTGCCAGGGGGATCGTTTCAGTGGATCAGCCCCTACCTCAGTTGTTCAGCTGACCAGAGAGGTGTCAGGAAACTCAGTGGAGGCCCAGTGTGGGAACGGCTTGGGGTCTCTGGGGAACACGCTCCCAGCAATGTACCAAGGAACTTGCGAGAGGAAAATACCCTATTTTTTCAGGCTTAGAGTGACCCCGCCCACGTGTGTCGTTACGGATAGATGGAAGCTATGCTAAGGCAATCCTCGACACTGGGGTGCAAGTGTAGTTGATGTTCAGTTCGTTTTACAACCGGTATTTGAAGCATTTACTCTCGAAACCATTCGGGGCTCTGTAAATTCGGAACATGAGTAGTGGGGATTACCCAGCAAACGATTATGGGTCAGTGAAAAGGTGGAGGTCTCTGAGTTTCGTGAATCGTTAATGCTGACCTGACCGGACACTGTTGAGACGGGCAGCGTTTCGATTCCGGAGGGGACCGATACCCGGCCGACGACGAGGCGTATGGGTGCCTGCCAGGAGGAGGCGGGTGAGAGCTGTCAGGGGCGTTTCTGTGCACCCAGTGTTTCGAGCTGCTTGTGAGGACGTGTGTAGCAGCATTGGACTGGTACGAAATTTAAACGAGAGCCGTTGGTGGTACGGATTTGAGGAAGTACATGAGGATAGGACCCTCTTAGTAGACGCTCCGAAATTTCGTGAGGGAGGAGAGTTGACCGCTGAAGACACCTCGATGAAAGAGGGGTCGCGGCGACTGGCCCCTGGATACGTGGAATTTGTAGGCAGCGTATCTGTCGATTATAGGACTCTGACCAGACGCACTGTCATTGACCAGAATACGGCCCTGAGGGTCAAGAACGCTATGGTTTGTTTGTGTGGTGCGACATGGTTTAACGTGCTGGATCTGAGGAGTGGATGTTGACATATCTCGATGATTGAGGCAGGCAAGGAGAAGTCGGTTGTTATTGATTCTCTAGGATTCTTCCGCTCCGAAAAGATGTCAAAGGGCATTTTCGGAGCTTCTGCAGCTTTCCCGCGGGGCATAAGGTCTACCGTCGGGGAAGTGAAGGTGTGTGGAGTTCTGGTGTATGTGGATGATCGTCTAGAGTTTCGGATCGCCTTAGGTGACAATGATGTGAGGCGAGTGGCGAAGCTCGGGGGACAAAGACTTAAATAATTCAAACTTTTTTGGACGAGTTGCCAGGTCTTAGCAAGTTGCAGTTCATGTACTCTCTGTGTTCAGCTGTGGAATTCTCTGGTAATTTTTGGAAATTCATCAGGGAGAAGAAAGAATCGGGGCGGGGGTGGGTGGGGGGGGGGGAGTGAAAGCGACCCAAGCGAAATGTAAAATCTGGGGTAGCTTTTGGCCGGCGGAGTTTGGTGCAATCTGACAGAAATGACCCTACAGAACTGTAGCACTTTCTAGTGTTGTTACAGACGTTCGCGGGCCTCGGGATGGAAAAGCAGGTCGTCAATCAGAGTGAGACACTGGGAATATAGGCTATTTGCACCGCTGAACTGAGCGCTCAGAAATGCAGGCTGACAGGTCACACTTTTGGGACAAACCTTGAGGACTTGGAGTTCATGCTCGTCAAAGTGGAGGCGGAGAAACGGAATTTCAAGCAGAAATTCCGGCCACTTACTGTTGAATTAATCCAGAAAAGATTGGAAGACTTACAAGTTGGGGAAGACAACGGAAGCTGTCTGACTAAGGCCAACAGAAAACCGACAGCCCGGAGAGTGGAGTTCGACTACACTTCCAAGGAGGTGAAACAATGTCGGACAGATCTCTGAACAGGGAAACAGACGCCTCAATGGAACCTGAAGATGACCATCGAGAATTTAAATCAACTGGCAAAAATGAGAAATGACCTGGTAGAAGTCCTCAGGAAGAAAAAAGTTGGATGTAAGTTCAGTGAACACTAAGCTGATGGCTGAACATTCTTTAACTGCTACTTTTCAGGTCAGGGTGGAAGAAGTTGGTGGTGTAATTGCGTCCCAGATTGAGATGGACAAGAGGCGTGAGTCAGATCTGCTGCGACTGGGGTGAGAGTTGGAGGAGTCCAAAAAGATGATGACGTCTCGATTGCAGGAGGCTAAAGAGGCTGCAGAGGCAGCCCAAGCTAAGTGCTTCAGTTTGGAGAGAATCAAACAGCAGCTACCGATCGAGGGAATGGGGAAGGATACGGATTCGAAGGATGATGTACTGGATGTGCGGTACGTGCAGTTTTTCGCTAACTTCCCCTTGACTGAAAAGAGAATTTTGGCCGTTCTCCCACTGAGTCAGGTATAGTGAGGAGGATTACCTTTGGACAGCCTGGGTTACAGCAGGACTTTGAAGGAAAAGAAGTCGCTCCCAGACACAGGACACGGGGTTTCGAGTTGCAGTGGGGGCATGAGTGAGAGAATGAGAGAGGAGTCGGCAAGCAGACCGGAGGTATCCCCAGTAGTGTCGAGCCTTAAAGGTTTAAGTGATGGGGTACGGAGATCTCAGAGGAGTAGGAAACTCCCAGATAGGTTGGACTATATAGCACCCGTGGGACCGGGGGTAAGGTCAACTATTTGGGGAACAATGTCACTGTTTGTACCTGGATTGTTTTTTTTTTTGTATCTGGAGGAAGGCTTGCGAGTTATTTAGAAGTCATAAGGACGTGGATAAATTTGGTGGGCGGGGGGGGGGGGTGAGTGTAAGTGTTTCTTCTTTTATGTTACTGCTAAACTGAATAAAATGGCTTCACTGTACTGTTAACTGCTGAGACAATGGTTCTTTATGGCAGTATGTTTGGATTATAATTAGTGATAACGGGACATGTATTCATTTGTTAACCGATTAGGATAGATTTTTGTTTTCTTTCTGTCTGTGTAAAAACTATTAGTTGCGCGGTCTTTGGGGAGACGGCGCGAAGAGGATGAACAGAGAAGAGGTGGCTTGAGAAGACGGCTGCGGGACCCGCAGGTCCTGGGCTCTGGGCGGGAGCTCAGGGATCGACTACGAGTGAAGGAGGATCAGCGACAGGGAATCCGTGAGCTCCAACGTTTGTGCACTGGACATGCTTATGAGATTATTGGCGCCTGTTATTTGTTTTTTTTTATTTTGTTGTTCTCTGCTAACCCGATACTTAAATTGGGACTACTCCCTGCAGCTCTCATCCATCACTGCCTCATTCTCCCTTATGAGTCGAAGGTCATCCAGTTGCTGCTCTAGATTCCTCACACGGTCTTGCAGATCGCCCAGCCGCGTGCACTTCTGGCAGATGTGACTCTGCGGCACAGAGTAGTTCCCCCAAGACTGCCACATCTCACATGGCAGGAACTTCTCCGTCTCAGGAGGCATTGATAAGACTGTCTGGAAACAAGCTTGTCTTCCTCCTCTTCTCGTCGAAGCCTCTCGGCTCAAAGCCCCCAAAGTTCCACTCCTTCACTGACCCACTCACTCTATGGCCACTTTCCACATGCCGCTTAGCTTGCGCTACGCCTCTATTTATTTGCCTGAGCTTTTCAAACTGCTTGGTCACCTGACCTCTATTGCGGTACATGCGTTATGCATTACCTTATTATACGTCTCTTGTTCGAGCACAACACTTTAATAGTGAAGAAAAGAGATTGTCCTGATCATGTTATTTTATTTATTTATTTATTTATTTATTTTTTAATGTCCTTTTCTTTGTGCTAATAAGTCCGGCGTCCGAATAAGCAGCGGGAGCAACGCACGGAGGAGTAAATGAATGTACAGAAGGGACAAACGGAGCGTCCATTATTGGGAGTGGAACAGAGGTAAGAATAAAAGTGTTAGGCTTTGGTTCACATGAGGCTTTGGTTCAGAAGAGTAAGTGGCTTTGCGTAAGGGGTCCGGGAAATTTCTGTTAAGTTTCCCAGTGTTCTCACTGTGTAAGGGGAATTTAGTATAGTTTAATTGGCGGTTGTGTTCTTCATGTCGGATGACGTAGACATGGGAATACAGAGGCTCCCTGGAATCTGACACAAAGTGAATCGCGTCGATATGCATTTCGTTGAAGACCACGTCAGAGATCTGAAACAGCAGCTGGATGATCTTAGCTTGAATGGGAGAATGTGGAGATTATCGATCGGTCTGACAGAGAAGTGGTATCTCCTAAGATGTAGCACACGTGTGGCTGTGTCACTGTCAAGTGAAGGAATGGGACGGTGAATAGACAGTTTGCGCAGAACAGCCCTTCGGATATTCTCCTCAGTAATAAATATACAATTTGGATACTGTCGCGATGGGTTACCTCCCAAGCGACTGCCGCGGAGTACAGATTACTGGCACTGAACATGAAACATGCCGCAGAATGGAAGGAGGGACGAGAGGGGATTTGTAGAGATTGAACAGTAGCCAGTAAAACACACAGGAGATTCCATGAACGTGAACGGCACATCGGATGGTAAGCTACCTTCCAGATGCCAGGGGCAGGGAAGTTGCCGATCGTGTCCACAGCATTTTGGAGGACGAATAATAGCAACCACATGTGTTGGTACATATTGGTACTAATGACAAAGAAGGGAAAGCATGACGTTCCTGAGGAGGGAATATATAGAGATAGGCTAAGAACCAAAACATCCAAGGTTGTCATTTTAGGATTGCGGTATGAGCAACGAACCAGTGAGTGCAGAAATAGGATAATTTGACCGGTCAATGAGGTCATCCAGCTATAACAAATACCTCATGCAAGTTCCTACCCCCAGGTCTTTTCCATGACCCGCAAGAATGTTGCAGGAGCTTCCAAGATTCCTCTGGGCATCCTTTCGGAAAGGGAAAATCCCAGGGGCATATAAATGCCTTTTTCACTTTGTCGGACTCACTCATTGGTATCTGGTGATATCCACTCCTCAAGTGCAGCGCACTGAACAATTTCGAACCACTCAGTCAGACCAACGCACCTTCAATCCTTGAGGCAGGATTCTCGGGACAGTCCTATAGCCGAGAGCCATCCGTACCTCCCCCTTCTTCTTTAGGGCTGCTTATTTTCGGGACGCATAGGGGCTACGGGAATCGGTGATGATTCCACCTGCCTTCAACTTACACAAATGCTGTCAAAAGTCCTCCACCTCTGAAGGGGCCTGTCTCCGCGACCATTATCTGAATTGTGTATCTTCATTCACCGGGATAGTGTGATGCGTGCTCTTGGAGCAACCCACATCAAACTCGTCAGTGGACAAGGCAACTTCCAGCTTCAACTTCTTCTCTCCAAGCCTCCCCTTCCAAACTGGAATAACCGAGGAATCCCGGAAGTAGAACGACTCAGCAGTCAACTTTCCCCCTTTTCCAATAGTTTTCCACCGGGTGTCTCACAGATTCACTAGACATTACTGACACCGGGAACAAATGCGCCAGGGGCATCCCCCACTTAAAGGTGACCTCCTGCTTCGTAGTGGCTGGAAGGAAACCTCTCCTCTTTGTAGTAGCCTCACCAGTACCACAACAAGAAATCCCGACTCCCCCTCGTGGTCTTCCGGAGCGTCTTCTAAGAGGGCTTCGCATCACTCTCACCACTTCCCCGTGCGTACCACCATTGGCTTCGACCTGGTGAACAACACAGCCCCCGGTTTAAATTCAGTATATGGCCCAATGCTGCAACGCGCTTTCTCAAAAGCAACTCGAAAGTCCGGGTGCACGGACCTAGTGCCCAGAAAGCTCTCACCAGTCGTCTCCTCGCCGGGCCCCATCAGCCTCTTCAGAGCAGGGGCGTTGGTCTCCACCAGAATTGAAACGCCGCCCTTCTTAATAGGGTCCGGAAAAAGCAGCAACAATGTTTCAGGGACCTCAAACACTCCCACATCGGTCTACGGAAACTCCAACTTCACAAAAAATAAATAAGTACATAAATAAAAAGAATAAATATAACAGTCGCATGGATAATCACTGGCACTAAACCCCACATCTCCAGTGTCCTGAATGGTTGCAATGGTAAGTGTTTCAGATACCGGTTATAAATCGAATGATACAACAACGTTATCTGCGACCCGCTGTCGAGTTTGGATTTAGCATAAGTACCCTCGATTCGGAGCCGCATACTGGAGTATGGACCCGCTAAGCCTTCAGAAATTGGGTATTTCGCTTTCGGGGATTCCTTGGTACATTGCTGGGAACGGGCTTCCCCAAAGACACCAGCCCGTTCCCTCACTGCGTCTCCTCTAGTTTTTCTCAACGCCTCTCCCTGCTGAGGTACCAGGGTGCTCACTCTCCTTCTGGCGTGACACCTGCTGCCAGCAGGCTATGCATTGTTCGTCCCTTGGGGAGTCCGCCCCCCACCCCCATCTGCTTCATCATATGGGGGGTGTGGGGTTACACCCGCTGATCACAGCCGACATATCTCCGTTCTGAGCTCTGCCAAAATCTCCTCTACTGCTTTCCGGATAGGCTATATGTGGTCACTTCACCGGAGTGGACTACCAACGCGACTCTACCCCAAGCAATCTGGTTATTAGACTGGGTGCCCCTGTCTATCTGGTCCATTCTGAACTGATCCACCTCCGCCACCTGAATCACCCACTGCGCTGCAAGCAATTTAGCTGCCTCTGTAGCCGAAAAATTAAAGCAGGAAGCTTCACCACTTCTCCTGACGCATGTTATGAAACCCCTTCATGAGCTCCATTGGGATTGTAAGTAGGTCAAAAACACTGCCCGGTGTTTGCTGATAATCGACAGCTGTCGTAACGAGAGATTTCAACCTGGTAACTCTCACAACGTCATTCAAACGTTCAATCAATCTCTGCCGCTTTTCATCATCAGAGCACTTCCACTCATGTAACGACTGAGTGATCCTCCACGCCCAAGTCTGATACTCCTCCTCCCTTTTAGAAGTGGGCGTTATTCCAGAGCTGCCAAAGCTGGGACTTTGAATCTTATTTTTCCATTTATGCGCCAGAGAGGTAAGGGCCGATACTAACAGAGAACATAGAATAGTAGAGCACAGTATAGGCCCTTCAGCCCATAATGTTGTGCCGACCCTCAAACCCTGCATCCCATATAAGCCCCCACCTTAAATTCCTCCATATACCTGTCTAGTAGTCTCTTATACTGCACTAGTGTATGTGCCTCCACCACTGACTCGGGCAGTGCATTCCACGCACCAACCACTCTCTGAGTAAAATAATCTTCCTCTAATATCCCCCTTGAACTTCCCACCCCTTACCTTAAAGCCGTGTCCTCTTGTATTCAGCAGTGGTGCCCTGGGGAATAGGTGCTGGCTATCCACACTATCTATTCCTCTTAGTATCTTGTACACCTCTATCATGTCTCCTCTCATCCTGCTTCTCCAAAGAGTAAAGTCCTAGCTCCCTTAATCTCTGATCATAATGCATACTCAGAATTTTCACTCTGCTCTGGGGGACGTGGACTATTGAGAAATTCTAAATCTGACCACTCTTTCCCATCAGTCTTCAGAAACAAGAGAACTCTGTCTTTGAAATCTCCTACCACAGCAATTGCTACCTCAGCGCTTGTCTGCATTAAAACGATAGCTGCGCCAGCCATATTTATCAAACCTCCCCCTACAACCGCAACTTCAACAGTAATTAACAATCGAATTAACATTTCATTCGAAGTACAAATATCTGCCCCACAGCTTCATTGCTTATGGTAATCACGCAGCATCAAAAAGAGTCAGTCCCCGAACGTAGCCCCACAATTGTAAGTCCCGCTTCGGCTAGCGGCGTAATATAGAGGGTGATAGACCCGGCCAGACAAGTGTAACAAAGGTTGTTTGGTTGGATGCAGCTCGATATGTTCTATGTTACAGGTCAGAACCCCGAAATAACTAACAGAACATAATATGCGCTTAAACGATTAAGCTCTATAAATCTTCCTTTGATGATATGGTTAGTCAAGAAAAAAAGAAGGAAAACAAATGGCCCAAAATTATCAAACAGTTGTTGCGCCTTGTTGGAGTTCACTGATAAGCCGATCATTCGCCATTGAACTCTTCCGATCATTGCTGCTTTTCGAACCCTCGCTTCCAGTCCACCCCGTCCGGCGGTCTACGAACTCCGCCTTCGCGACTTCCTCATCTCTCCCCGGCGAAAGACCGCGAAAATCTGTCTTGCAGCTCACAGAAATGAACAACAGCATTCCAAACCCCGTTATCTCTCGTCATAACCCAGGGATTGCTGCTACAGAGAAATCATTACATTATTAGTGAAAACGTACAGCACGTTACTCAACAGTGAAACTCTACAGCATGTTACATACAGATTATTAGGTATGATTTTGCAGTTAGCACTGAATCGTAATTGAGGTATGGTTGTTATTGAGAGCTGAATGCGCTAAGTTACACATTATATATGAAAGTTACGAAGGTAGACACACGAAGTGGCGGAGCTCTGCTGCTAAAGAATGGCATCAAATCACAAGTAAGATGTTGCATTGGACTGGAATTGTGGAATCCTTATGGGTTGAGTTAAGAAACTGCAAGTGTAAAAGGACCGTGATGTCAATTATATACAGCCCTACAAAGTGCAGCTGAGCTACGGTGCACAGATTAAAACGGAACTAGAAAATGTGTGTCTAAACGGTAATGGTAAGATTATCATGGGACATATTGATATGCATATAAATTAAAAAAAAACAGATTGGTATTGGATGTCAAGGGAATGATTGTTTTTCAATGCCTACGAGATGTCGTTTTAGAACAGCTTGCGTTTCAGGCTATGGGGCATCGACTATACTAGTTTGTTCGTTACCTAATAAACGGAGTTTCAGGTAAATGAACCCTTTCGAGTCGTAGTAATGATTGTGATTGTATTCAACTTGAAATTTGATATGGAGAAAGGAAAGTCTGATGTGTCAGTATTTCAGTGGAGTAAAGGAATTTGCTATGGTATGACAGAGGATTTAGCCAAAGTAACCTGGAAGTAACTTGCAGACAGCGATAACAGCAAAACAGCAATCGCTCGAGTTTCTGGGCAAAATGACGAATATGCAGATTCAAGTTATTCGAAAAACAAATAAATTCTCAAATAACAGAATCGTTTATCCCTGGTTAACAAGAGTAGTAACAGCTGACGAAAAACAAAAAGCAAAAGAGAGTGCATACAACGAAGCAAAAATAATAGGCCATTCGACGATGTGGCAACATTGCAATAGAAACGTTTCATGACAGAGCACCATATACAATATACATCCTGAATTTATTTCTTTTTCGCAAACATCCACGAGAACAGATCAGTGCCCCCAAATAATGAATGACAGATACATATTAGAAACCCATCCACCGCCGCTGTCACCTGCCACACTCATAAGCAGCAGTAAAGGAAAGCAATGACCCCCACACCTCCCCCAACAGAATAGAAGCATCTGCACCCTTCACCAACACTCAGCGTGCAGCAAAGCATCAATAAAGACACAGACTTGCAGTACCTCAAAGAATACTCATTCACCCGTTTCACTCTTTTTTTCCTTCCGATCTCTGTGCCCAAAGAACTCGGGTCTCTGGCCACATAACCGCAATTAGTTCGTGCTTTCAATCTTCCATGTACTTCCACGACAGATCAGGCGGCGGCACCGGCCTCTAATCTGTTCGCCTCCAGAGCCACGAAAAATCGGCACCTTGAAGGCGCGCTAATCTTCAAGGCCGCGTCCTCAGCATATCAAACAGCGGTTGTCGTGAGGCCCTGATAACATGTCCTATTTCCTCAAAGAAAAGAATTCAGCGTGTATCTTCAGGTCAGGGTCTTCTGAAGAACCCTGAGAAAAGGGACAGGGAGCAACTGAAAGAATCATTAGAGGGGAAAATATGAAATATGAAAGGAAGCTAGAAAGCAATATCAAGGTCTATAGAAAAAAAAAACATCTTCAAGTCTGAAATATGAAAGATAAATGACAGTGGATCTAGCACAGGTTGTATACGGGCCACATAATCGATAACGGTAGAATTCGAGGCAATATGAACTATGTAAGTTGGTATGCACCAATCTTCAGTGTGAAACAAGCTCGCTGGGCGTAGTTTTTGAAGGGTGTGAGGGAAGAGAATTAAGAACAGTTACTGTGCCAAGGGAGAATGTGCTCAAACTGCCGAAATACCTCAACCTGCATACCTCAAGTGGACCAGATGAAATGGACTGTGGAATTGTTCCAGCGGACTCGGAACTTTCAGATGTCACTCGACTCTTTTATGAAATAGAGAGGCAACAGTCAAGATATTTTACCCAGATGTCCTGACCATACTTGTTGGGAAGATGTTTTAATCAATTGTTAAAGATGAGCTTCTGGAGTACTTGGTAACACAGTACGTGACAAAGTCCGCATGGTTTCCTTTTTGGAGGAGTTTATAAGTGCGATGGATAAAGGGGATAATAAGGTGCCACAAAGGAAGCTGCTTCCTAAATTAAGAGGCCATGGTATTACTGACCATTTACTAGCATTGTTTAGGCATTGGCTGAATTGTAGATGGCATTAAGTGGGAATAAAATGATAATTTTCTCTTTGGATGCCTGCGGCTAGTGATGTTAAGCAGTGGTTGGTGTTTGTGCCCTGCTTTTACTATTGTATAGTAATGCTTTTGAGGGTGCCATAGATGGCTGTGTTGCTAGCTTTGCAGACGATACTAATACTGGTGGAGGGGCAGATACAGTTGGGGAAATAGGAAGAATGCAGAAGTACGCAGAGATTAGGACAATGGACAAGCAAGTCCCAAATGAAATATGATGCTGGAATATGTGTGGCCATGCACTTTCGTAGAATAATTAAAAGTGCAGAGGGACAGCTGGAAGACCCGGAGTCCTGAGTCCACGGACCGGACCGCGAAACTGAACATGGAGTTCACAGACCGTACCATGACAAAACCAATAAATAATCATTCGGGTCATGTCTCTTTTTTTTTGCTATTGCACATTACAGAACTTTTCAGGAGAGGCATGTTACAATGTAAGCATCCTTAGTTTGTTTATCAGAAAGCTTGTGCGGTATCATTTCGAAAAACAGCGACCACAGTGTTACAAACCACAGCAAGGTTCGGGACGGCGGTCAAAGCGCTCGGTAGAGGGCTGATTTAGGAAGGTCCTGGTGTTCCTGACTCCTGTGTGTTTGTAATCTGTACGATGGCAGAGAGATCAGTAGCCATTTTCCATTGCTTCACTTCTCGCCTACAGACCCTATCTCTCTGCTGTCCCAGATCAGATCAAACGTCGTGTACAGTGTGTTCATCAATCCAATATGAGCACACCATAAGGGCTACGAGCGAACTTCGTTGCAGGAAGACCAGAGACCTTGTCAACGCAAACATACTAAAAAATCAGTACAGATATTGCGCAGAGCAATTGCCATGATCCTGTAGAAGTTGGATCTATCATAATACACAGAAGAGCTCGGTGTCAGTTTTACCGGACAAGTAATGACAACGACGAGCAAGCAGCGGAAGTACACCTAGATGTACGGAGTAATGCAGAACATTGAAAATCCGCTGCGAATGAAATTATTCCAAATCGAATAAAAGTCATGATTTGAAAGAATGCTTAAAATCCCAGTGATACCAAAGGAGAAACCTACAAAGCAAGTTGAAAAACAGAGCTCGCCCAAATGCAAACAGTGACATGAAATGCAAACAATCTCAAGAGCACTTCATAGCACTAAGTGAATTTTAGAAGGAGTCCACATAGTAGGAGGCAAAAAAAAAACGGTTTTATTTCATACTTGATCTCGTTGTGACGATTTTCCAAATCTCTACAACGCCACATCACAGAATACCTCTGAGTTGCCCGAAGATGCTTGCCATTGGAAAAAAAAAATAGTGCGCTTGGATTTATCTATTGATCGTGTTTTATCAGGTTGAGTTGCGATAAAATATAGACAGTAATTTAGTGATACTCTCCAATAAATAGGAAGATTCAAACTACCGTAATCGACAAAGGTGAGGTTCACCACTGAAGTCGCCACTGCATTTCCAGCCTCTTAAATCGCTGTACTTGCCCAGAATGAGTGTCAATTCTCCGATCTCCAACTCCCATCAGCATTGCTTTCTCCTTCATGAACGCCAAGCCACCTCCCCCCTCCCCAACACCTCCCCCTCCCACATTTGTGTAGAACGGAATCCGTGACGACACAATGGACAGACATTGATTTCCAACTTATAATTGTAAACTGAGATTTTTTTTTTTTTTTTTGTTCATGATGGACCTCTTGAATCTGTACACAAATATATTTCAGAGCACTGGCCCTCTCAGGAATATGTGGAAACAATAAATTAAATGTGACTGCATGCCGTACTTTTAACTCGATATTGGCGCTGATGCTTTACAATAGCTCAGAAAAACTGAAGGTTTTGTTGCTATTATCGTTTTTTTTTTTTTTCGTTCTCAGTGTCTGAGGCATCTGACTTAATTGTCAACAGTAATCATCCAGTACTGATGGATAGTGGACAGCTTGATACAACTTCTTAATGACCAAAAATGTCATCATGCTTGGAACTGAAGGACCAAGATTTGCAGACACGAAATCTAAAAGGCAATGTTCAACATTATATTTACTCTTTTTTACTATCATTTTTCGCTTCGGTTCTGATTGTTCGAATGATGTTGTCAATGAGCTGCACGTACTATGGTTATCTGTAGTTTCCAAGAAAATAATCAATGACACGCTTGCATGTCTTCCATGCAACCATCTGCGACACGACTAGGAATTCGTCGAATTGCCTGCCATTGTCAAATTGCTTGATTTCTGGTCCACAGAACAAGCCTTATCTATTCGTGGCATCTGTTATTCTGACAGAAAACATGAACTGAAATAACAAATATACAGAGGCAAATTTAACGACGTGAACATTCCAGGGATAAACAACCAACCAAATTCTATAAGGGATGGAGGGGAGTGGAACGTCGAATCAGACCATGAGAGGCCTGCGTCAGGCATTTTCATGCCTTACAAGGCACACATTGGAAGTCGGTGTGGGGCGCCACTCCTCGCATAGACGGTAGAGCAATGTGTGGTTAACTGCCCTGCTCAAGAATACAAACACACTGCCACAGCTGAGGCTCGAGCAAGAGAGTTTCAGATCACTAGTCGAACGCCTTGCCCACTTGGACACATGTCAAAAACAATTCTATGATATGTACACAAAATCGTTCAGAAAGCAAAGTCTTTGCTCAGCCGTGTTTTCTGTCTTTGCGAAAGAGACGGAAGCACTCTAAATCTATAACTCTGCACGTATGTTCATGGGGATTTTAAATGTTTCGTTTATAGTCACTGATGTGAGGGAAAACCTTTGTTCCTTCATGTTACATGTTCATTGTTTTGATCCATGCTACTCCAGTCTGAAGACAAGTTGTAATCCCAAGAATGACTTACAAATGATGTTTTGTCTCAGTGAAGTTCACTTCCATCTTCGATACTTTAATCGCTATTTACCTTCGGTGTTTCACAATATCACCCGAGGCTACTCTTAATCTCTTCATATACAGTCCTCGCATTGGCCGATATATTCCATTTCAAATGAATAAACGGATACAGTCAGAAACTGACGCGACATGATATCATAACTTACTGTGGTTTGCTGTCGATTGAGTCGGGTGATAGCAGAAGCAGTGCACTATGTACTGTATATTATTCATTATATGTACTGTACTGAGCAGTAATTAAACACATACCTTTCAACATATGGAAACGTGTACGTCTCTATTTCTGCTTAATTTTATTATTAGACCATTTCTGAGCACTATTAAAAAAGGAATCACATAGAATAACGATGATAAGGGGAGAAATTGTCTTCCATTATTTTATCCTTGTCAGTTTCCTCCTGGTGCTGTCGCGAAATGTTGTAAATTTTCTACCTGTGCAAATTGCAGCAATAAATTTGACAACATATCTGTCACAGGAATAAATCCAATTGCAATAACGGAAAAGTAGCTACAAAGAAAGCAGATAGTCGTTGATGCCTTTCGTTTCCCGAAAATATCCATGATGTTATGCTACCCCTGAATGTGGAACAGAATGAAATGTTGTTGGTAATTAATGTAACAATATGACATGTTTCTTCTGTTGTACCGCGCTTGGAGCAGAAGAACCAGAATTATTATCAGTTATTCCTTACATCCTTACAACCCCTTTTCACAGAGGTATAGGAACAGAGAAGAAATACAGCAAAATACAGAGCCTTCAGCTAACAATGCCTTTCCGAACATGTACCTATTTTCGAAATTTCCAAGTTTACACATAGCCTTCTACTTTTCCAAGCGCTATGTACCTATTCAGGCACTCTTATAAATACCCCATCATATCCTGCTCAACCACAACGCCGTCAGCCCATACCACGCAATCGCCACCCTCTGCGTAAAAAAAAACTTACCCCTGCTATCCTTCCAAGTACTTCAAAACTGTGCCTTTCTCGTGATAGCCATTTCAGCCCGAGGGAAAAGCCCCTGACATCAAAACAATCAAAGCCTTTCATCATTTTATACACGTATAATCAAGTCACCTCTCATCCCCCGTCGTTCCAAGGAGAAAAGGTCAAGTTCACTCAACCTATTCTCGTAATCCATGCCCCACAATACAGGCAATAACCTTGTAAATCTCCTCCGCACCCTTGCTATAGATTCCACATCCATCCTGGAGTGAGGTGACCAGAACTGAGCAGAATACTCCAAATAGGGTCCGACCTGTGTGCCATATCGCTGTAACATTACCTCTCGGCTATTAAACTCAATCCCATGTTTGATGAATTGGAATGCGTATGTGTTCTTAACCACAGTGTCCACCTGCGCAGCAGCTTTGAGAATCCTGTGGAATCGTACCGAAAGAACCCTCTGATCCCACACACAGCGAAGAGTCCAACTATTAATACTATATTCTGCCTCCATATTTAGCCTACCAAAATGAACCACTTCACACTTATCTGGGTTGAACTCCATCCACCACTTCTCAGCTCAGTTTTGCATCCTATCCATGTTCCGCTGTAACTTCTGACAGTTCTCCAAGCAATCCACAATACCCCCAACCTTTATGCCATCAGGAAATTTACTGAACCATCACTCCACTTCGTCATTCAGGCCATTCACTGTGAGACCTGACACCTAATCACGGTCATTTCCCAATACCATACCAAACATAGCCTCTCCTGTCGTCGGCTTATCAACATATTTTGTCGGGATCACCTTGCTGACACACCAAACAAACCCACCCTATCTAAACCCCTTGCTCTAGGGAAATGCAAATCAATATTTGGGAGCTTAAGATCTGCCACCACGACAACCCTGTTATTATTATAGCTGTCCAGAATCGGTCTCCCTACTCTCTTCCTCAAATGTCCTTATTACCATTTGGTCGACTACAAAAATCACCCAGTAGAGATATTGACCACTTCCTGTTTCTATCATACAACCACATAAACTCAGTAGACAAATCTTCCATGATTTCCACATTTTCTGCAGGGGACATTATCTCTGATTATCAGTGCGACTCCCACACTTATTTTGCCTTCCTCCCTGTACCTTATGAAACATTTAAATCCTGGCACTTTTAGTAATCATTCCATAGGCAATCGTGTTTCTTTCGTGTGTCCACAGTTTCGCTGCCTGACCTCTTAACTATAGAGTTCCTTGTCAATGACGCCTTCTTCATTTCCCAACCCCTCTCAGCCCCAGGGCCAGGATCAGTGCCTGAAGCGCAGCCACATTTGCTTCCCCCTGAGCCATCCAAGTCTCTGTAATGGGCCCAACATCATAGCTGTAAGTTAATGCGCTTAATTCATGATGCTTCTTGCATTAAAACAGACACATATCAAATAATCATTCGGACCGTATCCCTTCTTGATCATCTCCCCATTTTCCCTCTCGCACCTTCTCCACTATTTTTCTATATGTGAGCCCAACGCCGCTAGCCCCGTCTCTTCAGTTCGGTTCCCACCCCTCAGCAATTCTAGTTTAAACTCTCCCCACGGAGCAAACCTCCCTGCCGTGATCGTGGTCCTCGCGGATTCAAGTGCAAACCTTCATTTTTGCAAAAGACATACCTGATCTCAAAGACTCCCAATAATCATAAATCTGAATGCCTGCCCCTGTTTCAATCACTCAACCGCGCGCTTATCCCCTACCTCGCTCAATTCTCATACTCACGGTCGCGTGGCACAGGCAGTAATCCCGAGGTTACTACATATGAGGGACTGCTTCTCTACTTACTTCCTAACTCTCTATCGTGGTGTTCGGGACATTCTCTTATGTCCTACCTATGTCGTTGGTACCAAATACCGCTGGTTGTTCACCTGCCCACTTCAGGATAGCGTGGACGCGATCACAAACATCCCGGTCCCTGGCTACTGGAAGACAAACTGCTATTCGTGTTTGTTTATTATTTATTTGTTTTTTTGTGTATTTGTGTGTGTCCAGAGATTCGCTGCCTGATCTCTTAACTATAGAGTCCCTTATTAATGTTGCATTCTTCCTTTCCCTACCCCATGAGTCACAGGTCCAGACTTAGTGCCTGAGGCGCGGCCACTTTCGCTTCCACAAGGTATGCTTTCCACCCCTCCACCGTTACTCAAACAGGGGCATATATTTTTAAAGGGGGCATCAACAGGGGTACTTTCTACTAACTGACTGCTGCTGTTCCCTCTCCTGACTTGCACACTTATCTGTATTCCGATGCCCCGGTGTAACTACTTGACTATAGTTCCTTTCTATCATCTCACTTTCCCTGAATAAACGAAGGTCATCGAGCTGCATCTCCAGTTCCCTCAACCGGTCCCTAAGGATCTGCGGCTTGACGGAACTGCGGCAGATGTGACCGTTGGGGAAGCTGGGTGTGTCCCGGATATCCCACATTTGACACTCAGCACTGAATATCGGTCTCACAGTCATACTGATTGTTTCTATTCCGAACAGGTAACTTACCTCTCCTCGACCCGTTATTGCCGAGGCCAAATGAGCCAAAGCCATGCCACTCTGCCTCAGATCACTCCATCAAAGACCGATCATTTGACAACCGCTCCGCTAGGTAGAGTCTCCCTTTTATGCCTGAAACTTCTCTGCTGTTTACCTTACGATTTTTGTTCCGGTTAGAGCTGCTGATAGGCCAGATACAATAATCTAACGATCTCGAAGCTCTTTTTTTTCTTTTCAATAACCGCCGTCGAACCGCGAGAAATTGCTCTTGGAAAAGCTTTCTTGACGCACTGCTAGGCCACGTACAATGCACTAACATACTCGAAGCTCCCTTTGTTTCAAATAACTGCAGCCGACCTGAGAAAAATCCCTCTTGATAAAGCTGCCTTGACGCCACTGATAGGCCACTTCCCTTTCGGCGTCCTTTCTGCACTTATGGGTGCGCATTTTGTTCATCAACGTGAGTACTGATTAGTGCGAGTTTAATAATGTGATAATATGATATGTGTTTTTAAACAAACATTCGGATGATCTTTTTCGCTCCTTTCCTGATTTTTCTTTGCCGTTTTGCAACAGTTTTGCTTTATTTTTAGGAATTTTACGAAAACTGTTGTAAGGTAGTAATACTTACAGAAGGCGTTAAGTATTTTTTTAAATATGTGTTTGTCAATATTATCGGTGCCAGGACGATTACAGGTGTGAGTATTTTTTATTTTTATATAAGCGTTTTTTTTTACATCAGATATTTGCATATCTTCAATTTTATGTGTGTTGAGTACCTGCCTAATCAAGCATGTCTCTTGATCATGAGGCCTGTTACCGGTCCAGATTTTAAACATGGAGTACACAATCTCTGTGTTGGTGAGTAATGCATTGCTCCGGTTGCTAGCGTGTTGATGATTAGAATTTTGTACCAACGTCCAGTATAAATACGTTGATGGAGATTGTCAGTAACCTTACTCATTTTATTTCAAGCAGGAGAAAAGAATGGCAACTGGACTTGCTGCATTGTCCAGAAATGTTTTCGCCACTTATTAGAGAGGCTTCTTCAGTTCATCCCATGGCCTGTAGATTTCAACGTTATGTGTGTTCGTCCACTGTCGACGTCGATGAGGACCTCAACACCATTATGATGGCGTCGAGCCTAGCGCGTCATTTGGATTTCAGTGAGGGAGAGTTGTGTAGCGTCAGCCTTGCTCTATCTTCCCAATTCCCATCTGGATCCAGTGGCGAGACAGAGTCGCGGAGGCTGGAGATGGGATTAGGCGCAGTGGATCACCAGGACCTGATCTGTGTCTTCTCCTGCTCTACACGTACACGACTCTTGCAGAGACCGCCTTTTTTACCGTTGGGCCTTCCATTAGTCTCGTTCGCTCAGTCCGCCAGAGTCTGCCTTCGCATGCTAGAAAAGACAGCTCCCAATCTCACCGAGGGTTTGAGAGCCGTCGGCTACCCTCACTTGGTTTAGCCGACATGGCGAAGCCGTTGGCCGTGGTGTGGCCGCTGTCGCATGCAAACAACTACGGGGAGCCACAGGTCAGAAATGAGTGCCAGTTGGGGACCAAATGTGGACGAACCGCCTTGAAAAGGACGTGACCTGTTTCCGCACCAGAGGTGTTATCCCTCCCTGTCACCCCATTACCTCAGATTTCAACGATATAAAGCTATAACAATCACATGAGCATTGCTAAGAATCTCGAACGTGATGAGAGGGTCATTAATCTCATTAATCTTTCGATGAATAGGCATGTTTCCATGCTGTGCAGATTTCGGGGAGAAGATTTAGGACGGCATTGTAAATAGCTGAAAGGTGATATCGAACCTTAGTTTGACGAATATGACTGATTTAACCCCTCTTTCAAACCACCTGCCGTCCCTGTCCCAATTATGGACATTGCTATCATTAAAGATTGTGTTCAGGCAGGACAACTGGTTACAAAGCCATTTTGCCATCTTTGTCAAATTGGAAAACCCATCCTTGAACAAAGGTCGGTGTGAGGTGTAATTGTTGATCTTTCATCAACTCACAGAGTTCATAAGCGGAAGAAATACCCACCATGGATTTAATTCCTATTCTCTTCCCTCTTAACTTTTCTCCTGTCATTATCCCTTTTATAAACCATTTGGTTTCCTACGCATGCTCTTAAAGTGTTGTTATTGTTTTTTTTTTCTGAATCTATCTGCTCTTTACTGCTCTCCTTTCTTAATTCAGTGCCTCTGTCGCCACTGCATCACACTGCTGAAAAGGCTGTGCAGTAAGTTATTGTGTGATTTTGCCTAGGGCTGCAAATGTGTAATTATTCCCCTACATATTGTCATAATGTACTATTCTTCAGACGATTGACAATTTCCGCCAATGTTGATGACGTGGTGGTGTCTTTTTCAATGATCATTGTCATTTCAATCAACAATTTAGTTGATGGCATCTTGAATATTTTAATTGTTATCACTCTATGTTGTTCGGAGCTTCGTTGTGCAGTTCATTGCATGAAAGGGTATTGTTCTCTGAACTGTTAATGACTTTTTTTTTACTGTATGTTGTCATATTAACCTCGCGTTGCTTTACTCGAACAAAATAGAGGCAGAATAAACGTGCTAAGTTCTAATGAGTATTTCGTGCTTGTTTTCTTCGCTCTTAAACGCTTCAATGCTTTCAATTGCATGCGGACTTCTGCCCTGAGAAAACTTGCAATTGTCGCAGCTTGAGGTGTTGGTGAGCCACGTTGAATGCCGGCTGCATCTTTCTCCAATTTCCCGGTGACTGTTGGTCTACTCAACAGTTATCCGCGAGCAGCTTGATTACAGCTAAGCCCAGTGTTAGCCCTAGTTCTATAATAATGAGAGCATCCCGAATCACGTTTAAATACCGTTTCTGTCTCAGCGTTAATGTTTTGGTGTGCCACACTTGTTCCACGATCAGCAATACCCTGAGGTATAAGAATAACGAATATAATGTATATATTTTGAAATATATTAAATATCCTCTCATTTACTTAAACTATTTTTTTCTCATAGACACCAATTACTTCCTTCTTTGTCAGAGCCATTTCCATCCTCATTTGTCTGCATTGCCTGGAGCCTCTCTTAAATCATGTAACCAACTAATTTGCATTCCTGTGTATCGTCGCTGATGTAATTTACGTTGAGTTGTCATTTGGGTGCAGGCGAGATCACACCCCGTACATTCCTCACAGCTCAGTAGTGGATAGCAGAATCGGAGGGAGTTGATAAGCTTTTCTACGAGACGAAAATACCAGGGAAAAAGAGAGATTATTCGTTGATAAAACTTGTTTGATTTTTTTTTGTTTGTTTTTTTTTAACATTTGCAATTGGCCTCGTCTAATCGAGAAACAATTATGGAAATGTAAGAATTCCACAAAGTTACTGCCTTTTATGTTTAACTGCAGAATAAGTGGAGATTAGTAATCTGTTTGGGCTTCGTATCCAATTTTGTTCATATTATCTTGTTCGCAAGACGTATTTCTAGCTGTCTGAAAATTGGATTTATAGTCTTCTCTGTTCCCCTGTTTATTCACTAGGGTGAAATATTACCAAATGAAAGGGTTTGAAGTAAGCGAACACCTCCACGTTGAAGACAGAGAACAATCTACACAACCCTAACAAAACAGTCCACATGAATGTTTTACGTGATTATTTCACCAGACAAAATGTTGTTACGTTCTCTGTTTTATCGGAGACCAAGTTAAGATCAGGTTCATTATCACTGGCAAATGTGGTCGACATTGCGGCAGCATTGAATTTAAATATAGAGTAATAATCTTGTGAATAATTCTGTGAAATGCGTCTGTGTGTGTGTGTGTGTGTGTGTGTGTGTGTATGTGTGTTTGAGAGAGAGAGAGAGAGAGAGAGAGAGAGAAGAGCAATTACTTAGTTTTCATAGATTCATTGTCCATTCATAAATCTGATAGCGGTGTCAGGAACGTGTTCCTGACTCGGGGAATGTTTGCATTCAAGCACCTGAACTCCTTCTTGATGGCAAAACTGACAAGTATGCAAGTTCTTTCAGGGCGATGCACACCCTTAATGTTGGAAGCTGCCTTTCTGATGCATCAGTCCTGAAGATGTCCAGGGCGATGTCTGGGCCAGTGCCCGCGATGGAACTGAGTGGCTTTACAACTTTCTGCAGCTTAGATCGAGCACTTGCATTTGCTCTTCCATCGTAACAGACGCTGATGCATTTCGCTATAATGCTTCCCCGGATATCTGTAGCAATTAGAAAGTATCTTTCACAACCACGATTTCAGCAGAGCAGCAGATACGGCAATTGCGCTCGTGAATATGCAAGTGTCAGCTGATGGTTACTTCTTTGTGATAGTATTTAACTCCATTCATTATATCGTTCTATTTGCCGAGGCTTGGACACGGACACAGCAACGTTTGCAGCCTGCATTCTGCCTCGCCTGAAAAATTGTACAGTCATGTCAGCTGACTCTGAAGACTAAGGGTATTCGATTTATTCTTAGTAGTTCTTCTCTACCGCAGTGTAGCTAGTTCACCGTTTGAGACTTTTAGCTAACGGTACCGCATTGGCATGGAGTTCATTGTTTTCTTTTCCCTTTAACTCTGTTCGCATTAAAGTCTGTGAAATATCGACGTACTTCAGTGTCTTTCCCTCCGCACGTGGACCATATCCGAACTGCTTACAGTATCTTTGGAAACATACAAAATCTCCTCGACCTGTCGTCCTTTCTAAATAACTGCTTCAATATGCTGAGGCAGATTAGATCCCCAGAGATAATGACACAATGGGGCTTGCATTTAAGTCAATTTTCCAGTTGTGATTCGAAAATAACAAACTGTCTATGTTTATTCGTCTTACCCTTTCCGAAGCCCACGTTCCATTCATTCATCTTACAGACGATGAGAGCAGTTTTGTTGCTGCGACGCAACCCAACTAGCTTCTTTCATTTCAAATCTTTTTATTGTATATAGGAAAAATAACGAGTAAATCGAAGTAACAACACATAAAATGCCTCATAAAAACATAATCTTAAAGACGGAAAACAATGTTTTGTGATAAGAAAAAAAAACGTACACTGCAGAAAAGTGAGAGAAAAAAAAAAGTGAGAATCCATTAGGAGTACATTCCGGAGCTATGCGTCATACAAAAAGCTTCTAACAAAAAAAAAACAAAAACAAAAAAAAAAAAACGCCATCAAGAAAAGAAAATATACTAAAAAGGATTATAATTAGATCTTGGAAAAACTGTACCAACTCAAATGATAATAACGAGCAAATGAGTCCCATCTTTTCTCAAAAAATCAAATAAAGATTCAAAGATTCGACTTCTCATTTTCTCCTAACTAAGGCATAGCATCACTTGAGAGAACCATTGTGACAAAGTGGATGCAGAAATACCAAGAATATTTTGATGAACTGTTCCGAAAAGGACAGTTAATCTATTAGGTTGTAAATTATTTTTAAGCGTTTTAGAAATTGTTGAGAAAACCAACTTCCAGAACTGTTCCAATATGGAGCAAGACCAAAACATATGTGTCAGTGTAGCTATCTCAGTTTTACATCTATCACAATGACTATCAGCATACGGAAATGTTTTAGAAAGTCTGTCCTTTGTCAAAAGATAACGATGTACAATTTTAAATTGAATCAATGACTGGGTAGCACAAATTGAAGAAGAACTAACCAACTTCAATATCCGCATCCAATCCTCCGTCATAAAAGTCAAATTAAGTTAACTTTTCCCAATCCGGTTTAATCTTAGATAAAGGACGCTTATCCCATTGTAATAATAAATTATGAATTCTTCCAATAGAACCCTTAATCAAAGGATTCATACTCATAACAGTATCCAACCCAGCTAGCTGATATAGTGGTTGAGCCCAGGGGCTTTTCAGCAATGAGCCAGATTTCCTGAGACAGATACGGTAGAAGATCCTTTTCTGAAAAATCATCATAATATGGCCTAATTCACCCTAATCCTTGAGACTGAGAAGCACAATTCATAAGTATCAGTATTAGGTTTGAATAACAAAAAAAAATATGGAGCTATGAGAGACGGTAAAGATGTAATACAAAAGTAAGCTAAGAAATAAAATTGAATAATTAAAGCACATTTCTTCAGGTATAATAATTTTAAACGAGAGACAAGAGTGGAAAACGATGCCAGAGAGGTTGCAATGTACAACAGTGAAATGACGAACGACCTGCATAAGTATTTTGCAACAGTATTCACTATGGAAAATACTAGCAGTATGTTGGAATTTCCAGGAGTCCGTAGTCATGAAGTCTGTGAAGTTACCATTACCTCAGAGAAGCTACTTGGAAACTGAAAGATCTGAAGGTAGATGCTACTTGGAACAGAGTCTGTACACACAAGCTTTCTGAGAATGGTCGCCTCAGAGATTGTGGAGGCATTAGTAATAATATTATAAGAGTCGCTTGGCTCTGAAAAAGTTCTGCAAGACTGTAATGCAGCAAAAATCGCTGTACTCTTCTGTAACGGAGAGAGCAGCGGAAAGGATATGATAGGACATTTTGTTTGAGTTCAGGTCTGAGCCTTTCGGCGAAGATGTTGCAGAAGATTATTAAGGATTAGCTCTCAGGTTTATGGCAGTAATCTTTGCTCCTTAAGGCAAAATCTGGCAAATCTGTAGCAATTAGTTGAAGAAATAACAGGCAACATATACACAGTAGAATTGATCAGAATCGTGCGAATCAAAATGAGGTTTATTATCAGGGGCATGTGTCGTGTAAAGTGTTAACTTAGCAGCAGCAGTTCATTGGAATTCATTAGCGAAAGAATGAAAACATAATAATATAGCATTAATAATAAAAATGAAATAAGTACATTAATTTCAGTATACGTGTATTCAATAGATTAAAGTTTTTGCAAAAACAGAAAATAAACATATATATATAATGTGAGGTGATTTTCACTGTTTCAATTAGAAATAGGATGACAAAGCTGATTTTGAATCCCTGCTTTGTACCTCTGACCCAACGGAAACAGCGAGAAAACGGCATGTCCCGTGTGCTTGAGGTACTAAATAATGGACACTGCCTTTTTGAGACACCTGTTTGTGAAGGTGTCCAAGGTACATTGTAGGCACCTACCAGGGATGGAGCCGATTCAATTTACAACATTCTGCAGCATCTTTCGCTCCTGTGCAGTAGCCCCTCCATACCAGACAGGGATGAACCGGTCGGAATGCGCACCACGGTTCATTTATTTAAGTTGTTGAGTGTATGTATTGATATATCAAATCTCTTCAAACTCCTAATGTGTGGTAGTCGCTGTCTTGTCTTCTTTATAACTGCGTCGATATGTTGCGACCAGTCCACAGAGATCTTGACTGCCAGGAATTTGAAACTTATCAGTCTCTCCACTGTGATCCTTCAATGAGGATAAAAAATACAGTAGACTTTACGAGCAGTGCCCTTTCGGCAGGAAGAAGGGTCTCAGCCCGGAAAGTCGAATTATTATTTTTTTTTTTTTAGATGCTGCCTTGCCTGCTGAGTTTCTTCAGCATTGTATGTCGGTGTGTGTGTGTGAGGGGATGAAAATTTCTAAAACACTGGTGAACCTCAACTGGAATACCGCGAACAGCTGTGGACCTCTCATCTTGATGGCTCTGGCCTAATTTCAACACCTTTCAAAAACGGCGAGGGAGTGAATATGCAGAGGACGTATACTTTGTTGGCAAAGTTTAAAATCGGAGTCCGCAGCCTAATAATATATTGCCGTCCTTGAGAACGGAAATGAAGAAGTATCTCTTGATCCAGAGATTGCCTTGTCTGTGGAATTCTTTTCACAGTCTGTTGTGGAGGTCAGCTCTTCATGTGTATTTAAGTCTGGGGTTGATAGATCATTGTTTGGTTAGGGCATGAAGGGATACAGCAACAGGCAAGATATTAGAGATGAGTGGAAAAAAAAAACAGATTAACCATAATGAAATGGAAAAGCATACTCGATGAGCCAAATGGCTAAGTTGTGCTCCTAATCTTATTGTCATATGGTCGAAATCTTTCTCCTGTACGCCATACTGTCGTTTTGTGAAAATTTCCAAAAAACAGCTGTATCGTTAGCAAACTTTTAAGGACATTTAAGGTACTCCCAGTCATACAGGTATTGGGCAGAGTGCTAGAGCAGAGTATTAAGTACACATCGTTTGCATGCGGCTGCGTTTATTGTGAGCGAGGTAAATAACTTATTTCGGATTGGTACAGACTGCGTTGTTCCGGGGTGATTTTCTCTGATCCTATTGCAGGGTGAGACGCAGAAGCATAAGCTTTGGAGCTTTTTGATTAGATCTGTAGTCATGATCACGCTTAAGGTTGAGCTGTTCTGAATAATCTGCATAAATATTGGTATTATCCGGGTGATTCAAGTCCGCAAATATAACAATTAGATTGCCTCCATTCCAGGCAAATTGTATCGATAGGCAAATTACAGTTGTTCCTGGGTCTCAGAAATCGAAGACGAAAAGCCTCTGGAGGTCCGAAGCGGCGACATGCAAATTATTCGACTAATATGGCGTTGTATTTTACATTTAGCACGCACACTATATTCATCTAATGCTCATTAAGAGAAGCTGCATCAGTGCGAATTGATTTGCTATTGATGGAGGAGGGACATCGACTTGCTCTTCGGAGCTCAGATTGGTTCACGATGGACATATGTAGTAGTGACTCCTTAAAATAAACTCAGTCTGGCATTGTGTCATAGGATCGAAAAGGATGTAGACAGGGGCAATTTAGAACCCAAGTAAATAGAATAATGTTTATGTATTCCGTGGGGATTTCACCTGAGACGGAGTGCAATATCAGTAAAGACAAATTTAAAATTTTGCCTATCTCCTTCTTTGTTTCTGGTTGGCGATATTTAAGTAGCACATCATATCAGCACAGGTTCACTATTATAAAACAGAATTCGAAAAAAAAATGTCATGCCACATATTAACATAGGCTGGCGTATTTGATACCATCAGTATCGATCGAAGTGCTGTGTGATATAGGATTTGCCTTTCTAGACTAATTTTTACAGAAACACATCAAATATCTACACGGCCGACACGCCATAGCAACCGCTTCTCCCGTCGTGCTATAAATGGCAATCTGTTCTTTCTGTTTCTTGGTTACAACTGTGTTGCAGAAGAAGCCTTCCATTCCGAAGGTATCTAAAATGATTTTCTTTTCAGGAAAACATTGCTCCTCTACCAACCTTACACTGGTTGATGAAACACTCATTCGCATCTTGTCCATACATCGCAAGCAAACGACAAAACTAAGCAATTACCTTCTATTTGGGTTTCTATCTCACAGTCCCCACATCGAGAAAATCGTGTTTCTGTTATCTGCAGCTCTTTTCGCCATTTAATGTACATGCATGCATGCATCAGATTTTTTTTTAATAAACTGTGACCACTTATACTAATTTCCAAGGGGTTCCCAATAACCACAGTAATTGCAACAGCTATCCTTCATATACAAATTAGCAAATTACCTGGGACTTCCACAACCCAATATCAAGAAAATTCAATTCACCAACATCATTTAATTTGTAGCCGTGTTTTGTTCTTCTTCATTTTTTCTGCGCACAAGTGTTTCTGCACACTTGAAGGTCACTCGACACTTTTTTCCCCTTTTTTCCCCTTTCTATTACTAAATTTATTTGCCTTTCGCTGATACCAGAAAGCAATTTGTCTCTTTTCCAAATGTTCCATCTGCTCAGCCTCCATTTCTTTTCCAGAAGCCCACTCAACCTTTAAAAAAAAACGATTTACTGAACCTGCAGTTAATCATAATAATCACCTTCATGTTCCCGCGTTGTCACCAGGCTTCCTTTTGTAACGCACATCTATATTGGCTCGTGTATGTCTAGGGGAAATCCCGCCCAACACCTGCCTGAACGCTTCCCACGGAGTTGGTTGCTGTACCGCTGCCGACCGAATCAATCCCAAACATCAATCATGAGCCAGCACACACAGTACGTTTTAACAAATACACTTTATAGATATTACTAAGTCTGTGAAAATAATGAAATTCGATACAGAAAAGGAAGTAATGGGGAAAATAAAAAACGCCAGACTTATCAAAGTCCAAGTTCTTCGTGCACCAGTTCGAGCTCAGAAATTCCTGACGACCACCCAGATCCTGTCGACTGACTGCTCAGGAACACCCGGAGTGATCGACCGGAGCTTTTTCGCCCGTCCGTGGTCCTCTCCGACTCTCCGCCAAAAAACCCCGTTCCCAATCATATGAGACAGCATTATCAGCCGAAAAAAGAACATGACAGAATGATCACCCATTGGCTAATAGCACCCTGCTCTCTGTATTAACCCAAGCAAATGTCTAGCTAGAGACTTTCTCAGCATTTAGCATAACATAGAAGCCATTTTAATCCACATACGCAGAAATTTAAAAGATTAACATAACAAAGAAGTCATTTTAAATTTAATATACAAAAAGAAAGAGACCCCATACACTCTCCGCCCCACCAAATAAAAGTGATGCCCTCATGACGTTAACAGGGTTCACCAGTGCTCCCTGCAAAACACAAAACACAACCCAGATGCATAAAGCAGTGACATAACTTCCCAGGACTGTAGCGATCACACCTTGTTTTGCCGGCGCTGTACAAGTCAACCTCTCCGAGGCGGGGGACTACTCCTCTGAGACCTCTGTACTTCCTCTGCTGCCTCTTCCGGTTCAGACACCCCAGGGGACACCCCGGGCCTACCTGTCGGACCCTGACCCTCACGGCGAACCCTCAGCACCTGTGAGCCCTCTGTCTCAGGTTCTGGCTCCACCCTCTCCTCTCCCAATCCCTGGTGTATTACATGCGGCTCTGCAACACCCTCCCTCCTCTCCTAACGCAGTGAAGGAAGGGCCAGGAGCCTCTTCTCCCGGCACCGGGGAATCATCGAACGGAAACAGGTAGCACACGTCCGAATCATCGTCTTCCCATGACGTATCTATTTTCGGGGTGGGGACCGGCCCCGTCTCTTTCGCACTGGGCTCCTTCCGCTTCCCGCGCCCTCGCAGAGTCCTCGTAATAGGAGTAAACTCCCATTCCGGCTCTGGGTCCACCTTTACCTTTCGACCCAGAGGCAACAGGTGGTTCAGATGGAGTACCTTGACAGGCCCCATCCCGCCCTCTGGTCTCACCCGGTAACCAGGGAGATTTGGCAGCTGACTCTCCACCACATAGTGGGTGGCTGCCCAACGGTCCGCCTACTTGTGCTTACCCGGTAGTCCTAAATTCCGGATAAGGACTCCGTCTCCCGGCAATAGCTGGACGAACTTTACTTTCTGATAATACCTCTTCTTATTCCGCTGTTTCTGCTTGGTGGCCGCCGCCTCAGCCAACTCGTACGCCCTTTTCAACTGTCTCCTCATATTGGACACTTACTTCAGACATGGCTTCGAAGGTATTTAACCAGCTTCAGTCCCAAAATTCAGATCAATGGGCAACCTCGCTTCCCGTCCGAGCATTAGATAATAGGGCGAGTACCCCGTAGCGTCATTGCCAGTGCAATCGGAAGAGTGAACCAAATGGCCAATGTGCCGACTGTACTTACTCTTCTCTGCGATCTCCAAAGTGCCGAGCAGGTCCAGCAGCGTCCGGCTAAACCTCTCGGGCTGAGGATCACCCTGCGGGTGAAAGGGGCTGTTTCTGGATTTCTCAACCCCAAGCATACCGAGTAATTCATGGATAAGCCTGGTCTCGAAGCCCCGTCCCTGATCACTATGGATCCGCCGGAGAAGGCCATAATGCGCAACGTACAAAGTACTCTCCCACAACACCTTAGCCGCTGTAGTCGCCTTCTGGTCCTTAGTAGGAAAGGGATGCGCATATCTAGCGTAGTGCTCCGTGATGACAAAGACATTGGTGGTGTTGTTGGTGTCTGGCTCAATAGACAGGAAATCCAGACACACCATGTCCATGGGTCCCGCACTCTGCAAGTGGGACAAATGGCCCGCCTGCGCAGGCAACGTCTTCCTCCTGAGGCAACGACTACAGGTCATGCAGTATTCTTCAACCCGCCCCCCCCCCCCCACCCCATCCGTGGCCAGTAAAACTGGCCCTTGAGTAATCCATAAGTCTTTTCTACCGCTACGTGCCCGGAATCATCATGTAGTGCCTGGAGCTGAGTCGTCCGATACTTCTCAGACATGGCCAGTTTCCAGCGCCGTGGGTCGTCAAGCGGCAACGTGGTTCTTCAGCTTCAACCGAGACCACTCGTTCAGTAGTAGGGGAACGGAGGCATATTTCGCCTCTCCACCTGGGCCATATCCCCCTGTCTAACCGCGTACCAGATAGTAGCAATGCTCCGGTCATCACGCTGAGCAGTCCCCACTTCCTGGGGGCTCAACTCCGGCAGCTGCCTGTTCCTCACTGCAGTTAAATTACAGTAAACAGTGGGTATCGCGTCATCGTCTACCCCAATTGATCCACTACCCGATCCGTCCCCATCGGGGCTTCTGCTTCTCCGTCGCTCTCAACTTGACACCTGGCCTTTACTCCCGGGGCAGGGTCACTCTTCCACTCCTCAGCCGTGCCCGACTCGTCATGCACCCGACGAGATCGAGAATCTGCATCGATGTTCCGACTCTCCGGCCGGTACTCAGGCTGAACTCACAGGCAGACAAGGCCGCTAATCACCGGTGCCCTGTAGCGTCCAGCTTTGCCGCGGTCACGATATAAGTGAGGGGGTTGTTGTCAGTTCTCACCTCAAACTGGGCCCCGTATAGATAGTCACTCAACTTGTCCACCACCACCCATTTGAACGCCAAGAACTCCAGCTTGTGAGTGGGATAGATAGCGACAAGCTCCGGCTGACAAACACAACCGGCCTCAATCCGTTGCCCTGTGCCTGGTACAGCCCCCAGACCCTCGTGACTGCCATCAGTGTGCAGAACATATGGCTTCTGGGGATCAGCAAAAGCCAACACAGTGGCCTGTGTCAGCGCCCTTTTTAGAGATTGGAACGCCTCTTCACATTGAGCATCCCACCTCGTTTCAAAGGCTCCCACGGGTTCAAATATCATCCTGCCTCCGGCCTTCTGTCGCACTTCCTTTTCTTCCCCACAGGCGAATAATCACACAACAGCTGGTTCAATGGGCGACTGATTTTCGCATATCTTTTCATGAATCGCCGGTAATACCCACAAAACTCAAAAAAAACGAGCATAAGGCGCTCACCTTCTGGGGTAAATATGTATTTATCAATAAACGGGGAATATTGTATTCCTAAACTGTGCGGAGAAGTGAATATGCTACTTTGCTATGTAAGTCTAGAGCAGAGAAGGTATTTTCAATCCGTGTTTTTGTGAATCTATAACTAAGATATATAAATTAAGGCAAATGGACCAATAGTTGACGAAAAAATGTCAAGGGTTCCTTTCTGGGAGGAAACTCAAGTTTGTGCATTTAATTTTCTGCTCAGTAAATATAGTCGTCCGTATCATATTATTAGTGGACCTGTGGAGGCAAAAGATATGAAACTTAAGGAAGGATATATGGTAAGATTCAGGTCTCAACTCAGTCAATATAAGATCAGTTTTCTGATTAGACTAGTCTGACTGAACACTGTTCTTTTAACATGACTTTCGCGCAAGTGCAAGAGAAAGAATATATCTAGAAACGTTTATATCATTCATTATTTCGTTAATCTCTTTAAGTACACGTCAGTGCATGAAACCTCAGTAAAATGCAAGTACATAAACATTAGTTGAGACATATACATAAGTATGTTTAAGCGTACATCAGCATTAGGGTTACAGAAATGCAAACATTCTCACTTTAAACTTTCATTAATACAACAGACCATCATGTCCCTTTACTCTTATTATAGCATACACACAACCAAAATTACCACACCTGTTGAATATTAACAGACAAATTTCAGAGCGGACATGTTTGGAAGTATGTGCACAAGGACACCAGTCTGTTGCACAAGTCCACGTACAGATACACGTCGGTGAATAAATATAGAAACATGCATCCCTATGAAAAAAATATCAATATTCACATTAGCCTACACTGAAAGAAAATGCTTCATCGCAATTCCCGACGGATGGATTTCGGACTGAGTCTTACAGCAGATACACACACATTTGATAATATACACAACATTTCACTAACTTATATTCAGCAAAAGCATTATCCAAATAGCACTATTTTACAAATTCCCCCTAATATCTACTTTAAATCGTAATGTTTTTTTTTCAAACTTAATTCGCTCTCTATTTCTGTACATCATATTGCGTCAACGACTTCTCAGGTGTGAATTTTGAAAATTAATATTATCAAACGTAATAAACCAATGATCTATTGCGCACAACAACTTTCATATAACTCTCAGAAATAAAACGTGTTAAGTCTTACACACAATGTTATACAAATAGGACTGTTCAAGAATAAGAACTTTATAAATTTAACAACTCATTCATTTTCTGTGCAATTCAGACATCAACTTCGAATTGTTTCAGCAACTAGTGTAAATGATTACATTGATACTGACATTTCATGGGAAATTAATTATGTAAATACAACTATATCGTGTATAAAATGAGCAAAATAAGAAATAAATAACATCCTGCAGTGACAACAACGTGAATATATGTCATTTCTGCTCTCGGTAGATTTTGCTGAAGACATGCGGATTGAAGACGATGGGGAAGACATAGACAACTTATGGACAATTGCCTCCACATTCATCATCCTGTTCTTCCTGAGTATTTCCTACAGCGCTGTCCTAACGTTAGTGAAGGTGAGAACATTTAGTTCACTTATCTTTCACGGCATTTGGAGATGATGACTAAATGTTCATGACGTTAACTTCTTGCGGGGGCTGAAATCTCACAACCATTACTTCATTTGTATTTTCTCTATTTCTCTTGTTTTCACAGGTGAAGTGATAGTATGAACATAGGAAACAGTGGATTTTTCTTACTGAAGTAATCACACCTGAGTTAACATGCAAGAATGTGCCACCTTTTGAAGCTAGAAAAGCCATGGACTGATTTTCTGTTTTAAAGCTGGAACGTTCATCACTGCACATTTACAGTTATTCCTTAAAGCTTTTTAACATGCACACATACGTCGAATCTTTCCATGATTGATGTCACATGATCGTTTTCTTTTAACTTTTTTAATCACGAGTCTCTTCCTGTTTTCTGGCATCCAGTGCACTTGTGCAACAACAACAACAACAACAAATAATAATAATAATAATAATTTTCCGAAGCAGCATCTTGGATTGGTCCATTCCTTTCGCCTTCGAGGAATAACACTCAATAATCACAATTCGTTCTCAACATATTGTTTTAATTTTCGCCAAAATATAGAGAAGTATCATAGTAGTCAGTTCGTTGGCACTAACTCCGGCTGTATAGCAAAGTGGAGATGCGAGAGGAAGCAAGACTAACGGCATTAGACGATTCATTGGTTCTTAGATTAGATTCCATGAACGGTCGCGAAACTCCAGAATGATATGTTGCTCTCAGGGCTAAAGGTCGGGGATATATTGGATCGATGACACTGCATTCTTGAGGCGTGTGGGATGAGACGGACAGCATGGTATGCATCAGTAGAAACGGCATTACTTGGATAACGAATGCTGTTTTGAATTGAGAATGCAGTTAACGAGAAAGGAAGTAAGCACAGGATCTCGTGGGTAGTAATCTCCTCATTGAAATTTGTGGCATGCCCCGGTAATGGTAAGGATATAATTATAATGCAGGTAAATGTATTGCTGACCCTTTGGTTCAGGGCCCAGTGTATCAGATTTGTGGATCAGAATGTATGGCCAGAAATGTTGATGCTGTCGAAAGTAGTGAAGGGACATGAGATTTACCGTTGTGCGAAAAAGTCGGGTACTTGAAGATAACAACCTATACACTCAAGCTAGTCTCATACGGCATGCTCCCTAATCTGGGCAACATCTTTGTAAATCTCCTCTGCACCATTTCTATCGTTTCCATATCCTTCCTGTAATGAGACAACCAGAACTGCCAAAAACCTCCTTGTGGCCTCCGGGATAAGGAGGAGCAGATAAGCAGCCAAATTTTGGGAATTTGCGAAAATAGCATGGTTGATGACATTGGGACTGCAATTTCTCTACTAATTATGTTGGGTCCTCAATATCCCTAATAATTATTGACAGTTCCTTAGCACAAAAGCTGCAGATGTGGCTGATACAATGAGGGATACCCATGCTGTCGGTGACGTAGAAGATATTAATGTTATTTCCGGTTTGCTAAGCTTGCTTTCTCAATAGCAGCTGTCATTGGAAAGGGCACCAGCAGTTGTAAGTGATTTCGAGCAATATTGCTTTATTTAACATAGGGGTTTAAACAGAAGTCCGTCTTCAGTTTTTTTTTAATGTAGATAGACACATTGGCATGCAAAAGTGCGTATATATATATATAAAACAAAGACACAGACAATCAAGTTTGGAAACATCTTTTGGAAATATAGATCTTTGCGATATAATAATATTGCTGTCAAGCTAACTTTGTTGAGTACAGACACTATTCCACTGCATACAATGGCATGCAAAGGTTTGGGCACCACTGGTCAAAATTTCTGCTCCTGTGAATAGACAAGCAAGTGAAAGATGAAAACAACAGGAATTCTGCAGATGCTGGAAATTCAAGCAACATACATCAAAGTTGCTGGTGAACGCAGCAGGACAAGCAACATCTATAGGAAGAGGCGCAGTCGACGTTTCAGGCCGAGACCCTTCGTCAGGACTAACTGAAGGAAGAGTGAGTAAGGGATTTGAAAGCTGGAGGGGGATGGGGAGATGCAAAATGATAGGAGAAGACAGGAGGGGGAGGGATGGAGCCGAGAGCTGTACAGGTGATAGGCAAAAAGGGATACGAGAGGATCATGGGACAGGAGGTCCGGGAAGAAAGACGGGGTGGGGGGTGACCCAGAGGATGGGCAAGAGGTATATTCAGAGGGACAGAGGGAGAAAAAGGAGAGTGAGAGAAAGAATGTGTGCATAAAAATGAGTAACAGCTGGGGTACGAGGGGGAGGTGGGGCCTAGCGGAAGTTAGAGAAGTCAATGTTCATGCCATCAGGTTGGAGGCTACCCAGACGGAATATAAGGTGTTGTTCCTCCAACCTGAGTGTGGCTTCATCTTTACAGTAGAGGAGGCCGTGGTTAGACATGTCAGAATGGGAATGGGATGTGGAATTAAAATGTGTGGCCACTGGGAGATCCTGCTTTCTCTGGCGGACAGAGCGTAGATGTTCAGCAAAGCGGTCTCCCAGTCTGCGTCGGGTCTCACCAATATATAAAAGGCCACATCGGGAGCACCGGACGCAGTATATCACCCCAGTCGACTCACAGGTGAAGTGATGCCTCACCTGGAAGGACTGTTTGGGGCCCTGAATGGTGGTAAGGGAGGAAGTGTAAGGGCATGTGTAGCACTTGTTCCGCTTACACGGATAAGTGCCAGGAGGGAGATCAGTGGGGAGGGATGGGGGGGGGGGACGAATGGACAAGGGAGTTGTGTAGGGAGCGATCCCTGCGGAATGCAGAGAGAGGGGGGAGGGAAAGATGTGCTTAGTGGTGAGATCCCGTTGGAGGTGGCGGAAGTTACGGAGAATAATATGTTGGACCCGGAGGCTGGTGGGGTGGTAGGTGAGGACTAGGGGAACCCTATTCCTAATGGGGTGGTGGGAGGATGGAGTGAGAGCAGATGTACGTGAAATGGAGGAGATGCGTTTAAGAGCAGAGTTGATAGTGGAGGAAGGGAAGCCCCTTTCTTTAAAAAATGAAGACATCTCCCTCGTCCTAGAATGAAAAGCCTCATCCTGAGAGCAGATGCGGCGGAGACGGAGGAATTGCGAGAAGGGGATGGCGTTTTTGCAAGAGACAGGGTGAGAAGAGGAATAGTCCAGATAGCTGTGAGAGTCAGTAGGCTTATAGTAGATATCAGTGGATAAGCTGTCTCCAGAGACAGAGACAGAAAGATCTAGAAAGGGGAGGGAGGTGTCGGAAATAGACCAGGTAAACTTGAGGGCAGGGTGAAAGTTGGAGGCAAAGTTAATAAAGTGAACGAGTTCTGCATGCGTGCAGGAAACAGCGCCAATGCAGTCGTCGATATAGCGAAGGAAAAGTGGGGGACAGATACCAGAATAGGCACGGAACATAGATTGTTCCACAAACCCAACAAAAAGTCAGGCATAGCTAGGACCCACCCGTATGCCCCAAACAGTCCTTCCAGGTGAGACATCACTTCACCTGTGAGTCGACTGGGGTGATATACTGCGTCCGGTGCTCCCGATGTGGCCTTTTATATATTGGTGAGACCCGACGCAGACTGGGAGACCGCTTTGCTGAACATCTACGCTCTGTCCGCCAGAGAAAGCAGGATCTCCCAGTGGCCACACATTTTAATTCCACATCCCATTCCAATTCTGACATGTCTATCCACGGCCTCCTCTACTGTAAAGATGAAGCCACACTCAGGTTGGAGGAACAACACCTTATATTCCGTCTGAGTAGCCTCCAACCTGATGGCATGAACATTGACTTCTGTAACTTCCGCTAGGCCCCACCTCCCCCTCGTACCCCAGCTGTTACTCATTTTTATGCACACACTCCTTCTCTCACTCTCCTTTTTCTCCCTCTGTCCCTCTGAATATACCTCTTGCCCATCCTCTGGGTCACCCCGCCCCCCGTCTTTCTCCCTAGGCCTCCTGTCCCATGATCCTCTCGTATCCCCTTTTGCCTATCACCTGTCCAGCTCTCGGCTCTATCCCTCCCCCTCCTGTCTTCTCCTATCATTTTGCATCTCCCCCTCTCCCTCCAGCTTTCAAATCCCTTACTCACTCTTCCTTCAGTTAGTCCTGACGAAGGGTCTCGGCCTGAAACGTCGACTGCGCCTCTTCCTATAGATGTTACTTGTCCTGCTGCGTTCACCAGCAACTTTGATGCATGTTGCTTGAATTTCCAGCATCTGCAGAATTCCCGTTGTTAGCGTTTAAATTCACTACTGCGAAGCCTCTTCCGGTGATGCCTACACCGAAGAAGTTTAGATCCTCTCTTCGACGGGAGTTCACTGAAACCATCTCTCACTGCTCCCCATCTGTAATTTCTTCGGCTCTTCAATTTTCGACCACATTTTGACTCAGACTCGCTATCACAGCCATGTATCCTTTCTTGGAACGTGCCTCCGTCGCCAACTTACTCCAGTTGGCTTTAGGATTCGTTTCCAAGCCTCTCAATTTGGACCTTCTGAGGATCCCAGGTACTCACATTTTATTGACTCTGCCTCTCGCCGCTTCTCCCGTCAAGCTCTGAAGGCGACGCTGTCCGCCATGAGGAGGTACTTGGTGTCCCTATCCCAGACCCTTCCACACCTTCGGGGCACTTTCTTCGCCGTCTGTAATGGTCCTACCCGCTATTTCATCCTCCGTCGGATCCACGCCTGCAATCGCCGTTTTTTTGACTTTGTCATGTTAGGCAAAGATCGTAAGATCTTACATCTACGGACTCCAGAGCCTGCCGGCCCCGACGCTCGCAGGCATGAACTTTCAATTGCGGCGCCTGCCATTGATCTCGGCGGCTCCAACACCTCAGGACATATTCAAAACTCGGACTCCAGCAACGACCATGGACACATTCACAGCGATTACGCAACCACCAACTGCGACTCCAGCCTTGAACTCCAGGCCGGGTCTTTATGTGCTGCTGTTGTGACTCCCGTCTCCCCTTCCCCCACCACTACTCCGCAGCCCCGTCTTCCTCAGATCCCACCGTCAACTCCTGGGCCCTCAGAGGCTCCATCTTCCTCTCACCCCAACCCTCCCCTCTCCATTGACACACCCAGTCTCCCCCCTCACCCCTCTGATCCCAGCTCTCATCCGTGCCGGGTCTTTACCATCCCCTCCGACCTTCAACTGTAGGAGGCAGAACGCTCTGTTCCCAGTAAGGGCCTCACGTTTGTCCCCCTTCGCCCACACCTCAGCGAGTTCCGTGTTCGCCACGATGCGGAACTTTTCTTCCGCCGTCTCCGTCTCCGAGCCTACTTCTTCGGCAAGGACTCTTCCACCCCCACCGATGACCCCTTCTCCCGTCTTCAACCCTCCTCTTCTTCATGGACACCCCGCTCTGGTCTTCTGCCTGCTCTGGATCTCTTTATTGCCAACTGCCGACGGGACATCAACCGTCTCGACTTCACCGCACCTTGTTCCCATTCCAACCTCACTCCTTCGGAACGCTCTGCTCTCCACTCCCTCCGCACTAATCCTAACCTTATTATTAAACCCGCTGATAAAGGGGGTGCTGTTGTAGTCTGGCGTACTGACCTCTACCTTGCCGAGGCACAGCGACAACTCGCGGATACCTCCTCTTATTTACCCCTCGATCGTGACCCCACTAAGGAGCACCAGGCCATTGTCTCCCACACTATCAACGACTTTATCCGCTCAGGGGATCTCCCATCCACTGCTACCAACCTTATAGTTCCCACACCCCGCACTTCCCGTTTCTACCTCCTACCCAAGATCCACAAACCTGCCTGTCCTGGCCGACCTATTGTCTCAGCTTGCTCCTGCCCCACCGAACTCGTTTCTGCATACCTCGACACGGTTTTATCACCCCTTGTTCAATCCCTTCCGACCAATGTTCGTGACACTTCTCACGCTCTTAAACTTTTCGATGATTTTAAGTTCCCTGTCCCCACCGCTTTATTTTCACCATGGATGTCCAGTCCTTATATACTTCCATCCCCCATCAGGAAGGTCTCAAAGCTCTACGCTTCTTTTTGGATTCCAGACCTAATCAGTTCCCCTCTACCACCACTCTGCTCCGTCTAGCGGAATTAGTCCTTACTCTTAATAATTTCTCCTTTTGCTCCTCCCATTTCCTCCAAACTAAAGGTGTAGTTATGGGCACCCGTATGGGTCCTAGCTATGCCTGCCTTTTTGTTGGGTTTGTGGAACAATCTATGTTCCGTGCCTATTCTGGTATCTGTCCCCCACTTTTCCTTCGCTATATGGACGACTGCATTGGCGCTGCTTCCTGCACGCATGCAGAACTCGATGACTTTATTAACTTTGCCTCCAACTTTCACCCTGACCTCAAGTTTACCTGGTCTATTTCCGACACCTCCCTCCCCTTTCTAGATCTTTCTGTCTCTGTCTCTGGAGACAGCTTATCCACTGATATCTACTATAAGCCTACTGAC